>NC_092251.1:18282734-18882734 GCF_036320965.1 Panulirus ornatus | reverse complement strand
AACTCACTGATTATACATCTCCCATGTGTCTAAAGTATACCATGGACTGTTGGAAATTTAGATTAAACAAATATTAAGTGTTTGAGCACCCTAAGATGGTAAGTCCGTCAGTAGAATGTTTAACTCCTGTGGGGCCTTCTTTGTCTTCTGTTGTTAGTGTTTTCCTAGGTGTGCATTGCCTAAATAATGCAGTTTCATCTGCATTATACACCTGCTCAGGACTGAGGTGCTCGTCAGTTGTGAGTTTTGCAAATTTGTCCTCATACTCTGCGGCTCCTTCATGGTTTGCAGACCGCTTTTCTCACACACTTTATTCATGGAAATTCCATAGCACTTCTTGAATCTTTAAAGTCATCCTTCACTATAGTCCCACTCATGTTGTAATTTAAGTTCTTTAAGGAACAACTTAGCCTGGTCTATTATCATGATACCTGACAAGTCCACTCCATCACTCCGACACTGTCGAAACCATTCCATCATCCTCATTCGTGCTCAGTACTCTTGCCATCTTTCATAAATTTTTCTTATCGTTATTTGCTTCTTGGAATCGCTGTCTACATAGAATTTCAATATTTTCTCCCTTTGCTTCTTTGCATCATAAACAGTTGATGAAACAATACTGTAGATGTCACACAGCTTACACACTGAAACACCATGGTCCATTTTTTTCAACAGTTCAATTTATCTTTAATCGATATGGACTGGTTGTTTACATTTGACACCAAGAATGATACTCTCATATGTCTTAGAAGCCATAGCTAGGGTTAAATTTAAGCAAAATAAGCTAAGAATCTTGCAGAATTGCGATATCACTACCAGTAAGTGCAGTGTAAAGAATATAAATAAGTTCGCCCTATACACAATGCCATCTGTGGCCACCCAGTAAACTAGTCTGGTGGCCGTGGTGATTTCAAGTGCCCTCATGTAATTTTGTCCAGACTAAAGGAGGTGCCGAAGCATCAGTTGCCAGAAATTTGGTGGTGTACCTGTAGATATAACTTGAGCTTGCTTTACATCATGTAGTACTGAGTATCCACGCTAGAAGTTGATAAGTTTGCTGGTGTTTGAGAAGCTGCATGTGTTCCTTTGGTGAATGGCACTTGTTCAAGAATTTGCTTTATTCTAAATCAGAAATGATTGAAAACAACTGTGTTTTGCATAAATTTTTATAATAGGGTGAAAATGTCTTTACTGTTGCAGCTATACTTTGAAAAAATAAATCAGTTGGATCTGTAAGCTTTTTTCTTTCTGACTTTTACCTTCCACTAAATATTTCATCAGAACTGATGCTGTGCCAGAGGGGTTTATGTGCTTACTAGACGAAGGTCTAATTGTGGTTTTACTTTTGATACCACCCTGTGATGAATTCTCTTCACAATGTTTTTGGCTTGGATTATATTCGCATTGTTATTGTTCTTTCAAGCTTTGTACATCATCTGCTTCCTCGATATTCTCTGCTCCTTCTTTACCATCTTCAAGGTTGCCCACCTTATATATAAAGCTTGATAAAAGAAATTTCATCCACATATCTCCATTTTGGTACATTGTTTCCTGCCCACTCTTTGTAGTACATCTTTTTAAATGTCTGGTACTGGTCTCTTAGTGCGGTCCATTTTAGTTTGTATTCACAGCCTGAAAATGATGAAAGGCTATTCATTATTTTCATGCTATATAAAATTTTATGGAATTAGTGTTACTTAAAATTTCCATAGAATGTCACTTCGATGTGTTAACCATACGGAGGTGAAAGAAAAAGAAATAAATTAAGCTCTCCTTTCTCCAAATGTTTACTAATTATTTTTTTTGTTGTTTAGATTCCTCACTACTGGCGATAGCTTTAGAACCATAATGTTCAGCTATTGTCTTAGTCATTCTACTGTTTACAGCATTGTCAATGTAAACAGCATTGTCAATGAAGTCTTTACATCTATCATCAAAAGATTGAAATCTGAGGTTAGGCCTAGGCGGCCTGCCAAGGAGACGTGGATGGCAAATATGTAAAATTTCAAGTATACTACCAAACAGTGGGTCACTTTTTTATAACTATAATCATACTTTTTCAGTTGTTTTGCTTGAACTCATGGATGCAAATTACAAATTTGTAGTGGTTGATATTGAGTCATACAGCAAAAATAGCAATAGGGTCTCTTCTCTCATTCGAAGCTCATTGAGCTGTTAGAAAAAGGTGTTCTTGACACCCTCCTCAGCACAGCTACCCAACTGGTCTTGCACTGCACCTTACATTATTGTCAGGGACAAAGCTTTCCTCTTGAAAACTTTTCTGTTGAGACCTTATCCCAGTTCACAGAGGAATAATGATACTGAGAAAAGGCTTTTAATTATTGGCTCTTACGTGCAAGGAGAGTGGTTGAAAACGCCTTTTGGGATAATGAGCCAGAAATTTAGAATGTATCAAAGGACACTGAATTTGTTACCTGATAATGCTAATATTATATTTGCAACTTGCATTTTGCATAGCTATTTATGTGACACTGTCACTGATGTTACAAACATGAATGTCACTAACATTGCAAGCTCTTTAGAAGACATAGCTAGACAGGGAGGAAATGCTCTAAAAGGTGCATTCCTTGTAAGAAAGATATAAAGAATTCTTGAATAGTCTTACTGGTTCTCTTCCTTGGGCCTAAACAGGGTTGAGATATAACCTATGAATAGGATGTTGAGATATAATGTATGAATAGGATATTGAGAGAGAGTCTGTGAATAGTAAAGAGAGAGCCTATGAATGGTAATGAATAGGATGTTGAGAGATAGCCTGTGAATGGTAATGAATAGGATGAAGGATTGAAATATTGTTTGTCACATCGTTATATTAAAAATTATTGAAATACAGTTAAAAAATGTGTGGAAGGGAAGAATGTTATCTTGGAGAGCAAAAATGGGTATGTTTGAAGGAATAGTAGTAACGACAATGTTATATGGTTGTGAGCCATGGGCTATAGATAGGGTAGTACGGAGGAGAGTGGATGTGTTGGAAATGAAACGTTTGAGGACAGTATGTGGTGTGAGATGGTTTGATTGAGTAAGTGATGTAAGGGTAAGAGAGATGTGTGGGGAAAGAAAAAGTGTGGTTGAGAGAGCAGAAGAGGAAGTGTTGAATGAGTGAGTGGGAAAGATTGACAAAGAGCATATTTGTGTCAGAGGTGGAGGGAACAAGGAGAAGCAGAAGACCGAATTGGAGGTGGAAGGATGAAGTGAAAATGATTTTGAGCAATCGGGGCTGTACATACGGGGAGGTTGAGAGGTGTGCAAAGAATAGATAGAACAATGTGTATACTGGGGTTGATGTGCCGTCAGTGGACTGAACCAGGGCATGTGAAACATATGGGGTAAACTATGGAAAGGTCTGTAAGGCCTGGCTGTTGATCGGGAGCTGTGGTTTTGGTCCATTACGTATGACAGCTGGAGACTGAGTGTGAATGAATGTGGCCTTTTTTTTCCGTTTTCCTGGTACAGCCTCTCTGAAGCAGGGGATAACGTTGCTGTTTTCCTGTTGGGTGGAGTAGCGACAGGAATGGATGAAGGCAAGCAAGTATGAATATGTACATGTGTATGTATATGTTTGTATATGTGCGTATGTGGACATTTGTGTATAGTATTATTTTTTTCATTATACTTAATTGCTGTCTCCCACGTTAGCTAGATAGCACAGGGAAACAGACGAAAGAGTGGCCCAACCCACCCACATACACTTGTATATACATAAATGCTCACACATGCACAATACATACCTATACATTTAAACGTATACATATACATACCCAGATATATACATATATACAAATGTACATATTCATACTTGCTGCCTTTATCCATTCCCGTTGCCACCCCGCCACACATGAAATAGCATCTGGGAAGGGGGGGGGGAGCACTAGGAAAAGACAAAAAAGGCCACTTTTATTCACACTCAGTCTCTAGCTGTCATGTGTAATGCACCAATACCACAGCTCCCTTTCCACATCAAGGCCCCACACAACTTTCCATGGTTTACCCTAGACGCTTCACATGCCCTGCTTCAATCCATTTTACAGCACATCCACCCCAGTATACCACATTGTTCCAATTCACTGTTCCTTGCATACCTTTCACCCTCCTGTATAATGTTTAGGCCTCGATCACTGAAATCTTTTTCACTCCATCTTTCCACCTCCAATTTGGTCTCCCACTTCTCATTCCCTCTACCTTTAAGACATCTATCCTCTTTGTCAATCTTTCCTCACTCATTCTCTCCATGTGACCAAACCATTTCAACACACCCTCTTCTGTGTTCTCAGCCACACTCTTTTTGTTACCACACATCTCTCTTACCCTTTCATTACTTACTCGATCAAACCACCTCACACCACATATTGTCCTCAAACATTTCATTTCCAACACACCCACCCTCCTCTGCACAACCATATAACATTGTTGGAACCACTATTCCTTCAAGCATACCCATTTTTGCTCTGAGATAAAGTTCTCGCCTTCCACACATTCTACAATGCTCCAAGGACCTTTGCCCCCTCCCCCACCATATGAATCACTTCTGCTTCCATGGTTCCATCCATTGCTAAATCCACTCCCAGATATTTAAAATGCTTCACTTCCTCCAGTTTTTCTCCATTCAAACTTTTCTCCCAATTAACTTGTCCCTCAACCCTGCTAAACATAATAACCTTGCTCTTATTCATATTTACTCTCAGCTTTCTTTTTTCACACTTTATCAAGCTCAGTCACCAGCTTCTGCAGTTTCTCACCCGAATCAGCCACCAGCACTGTATCATCAGCGAACAACAACTGACTCACTTCCCAAGCCCTCTCATTCAGAATAGACTGCATACTTGCCCCTCTCTTCAAAATTCTTACATTCCATTCCCTAACCACCTCATCCATGCACAAATTAAACAACCATGGAGACATCACGCACCCCTTCCACCAACCAACATTCACTGGGAATAAATCACTTTCCTCTCTTCCTACTCATACACATGCCTTACATCCTTGGTAAAATATTTTCACTGCTACTAGCAATTTACTTCCCACACCACATACTCTTAATACCTTCCACAAAGCATCTCCATCAGCCCTATCATATGCCTTCTCCACACCCATAAATGCTACATACAAATCTGCTTTTCTAAGTATTTCTCACATACATTCTTCAAAGCAAACACCTGATCCACATATCCTTTAGCACTTCTGACACCATACTGCTCTTCCTCAGTCTGATGCTCTGTACATGCCTTCACCCTCTCAATCAATACACCCCATATAATTTCCCAGGAATACTCAGCAAACTTATACTTTTGTAATTTGAACATTCACCTTTATCCCCGTTGCCTTTGTACAATGGCACTATGCATGCCTTCTGCCAATCCTCAAGCACTGCACCATGAACCATACATAGATGGAATATCCTTACCAACCTATCGACAACAGAATGACCCCCTTTTTTTTTATAAATTCCACTGCAATACCATCCAAACCTGTTGCCTTTTCCAGCTTTCATCTTCCACAAAGCTTTCACTGCCTCTTCTTTCTTTACCATTCTCCCTAACCCTCTCACTTTGCACAACACCTCAACCAAAACACCCTATCTGCCACTCTATCATCAAACACATTCAACAAACTATATATGTATATATTTATTTTTATTTATCATACTTTATCGCTGTCTCCTGTGTCAGCGAGGTAGTGCAAGGAAACAGACAAAAGAATGGCCCAACCCACCCATATACCCATGTCCATACATGCACATACACATACCTATACATCTCAACGTATACAAATATATACACACACAGACATTTATATGCATTTCTATTTTATTATACTCTGTCGCTGTCTCCCGCATTAGCAAGGTAGCGACACACAGATATATATATATATATATATATATACAATGTTGTATGGTTGCGAGGTGTGGACTATGGATAGAGTTGTGCGCAGGAGGATGGATGTGCTGGAAATGAGATGTTTGAGGACAATTTGTGGTGTGAGGTGGTTTGATCGAGTAAGTAACGTAAGGGTAAGAGAGATGTGTGGAAATAAAAAGAGCGTGGTTGAGAGAGCAGAAGAGGGTGTTTTGAAATGGTTTGGTCACATGGAGAGAATGAGTGAGGAAAGATTGACCAAGAGGATATATGTGTCGGAGGTGGAGGGAACGAGGAGAAGAGGGAGACCAAATTGGAGGTGGAAAGATGGAGTGAAAAAGATTTTGTGTGATCGGGGCCTGAACATGCGGGAGGGTGAAAGGAGGGCAAAGAATAGAGTGAATTGGAGCGATGTGGTATACCGGGGTTGACGTACTGTCAGTGGATTGAATCAAGACATGTGTATGGGGGTGGGTTGGGCTATTTCTTTCGTCTGTTTCCTTGCGCTACCTCGCAAACGCGGGAGACAGCGACAAAGCAAAAAAAAAAAAAAAAAAAAAAAAAAAAAAATCCTCCCCTCCTTGTATTAACTTTCTAAAATGGGAAACAGAAGAAGGAGTCACACGGGGAGTGCTCATCCTCCTCGAAGGCTCAGAGTGGGGTGCCTAAATGTGTGTGGATGTAACCAAGATGTGAAAAAAGGAGAGATAGGTAGTATGTTTGAGGAAAGGAACCTGGATGTTTTGGCTCTGAGTGAAACGAAGCTCAAGGGTAAAGGGGAAGAGTGGTTTGGGAATGTCTGGGGAGTAAAGTCAGGGGTTAGTGAGAGGACAAGAGCAAGGGAAGGAGTAGCAATACTCCTGAAACAGGAGTTGTGGGAGTATGTGATAGAATGTAAGAAAGTAAATTCTCGATTAATATGGGTAAAACTGAAAGTTGATGGAGAGAGGTGGGTGATTATTGGTGCATATGCACCTGGGCATGAGAAGAAAGATCAAGAGAGGCAAGTGTTTTGGGAGCAGCTGAATGAGTGTGTTAGTGGTTTTGATGCACGAGACCGGGTCATAGTGATGGGTGATTTGAATGCAAAGGTGAGTAATGTGGCAGTTGAGGGAATAATTGGTACACATGGGGTGTTCAGTGTTGTAAATGGAAATGGTGAAGAGCTTGTAGATTTATCTGCTGAAAAAGGACTGATGATTGGGAATACCTGGTTTAAAAAGCGAGATATACATAAGTATACTTATGTAAGTAGGAGAGATGGCCAGAGAGCGTTATTGGATTACGTGTTAATTGACAGGCGTGCGAAAGAGAGACTTTTGGATATTAATGTGCTGAGAGGTGCAACTGGAGGGATGACTGATCATTATCTTGTGGAGGCTAAGGTGAAGATTTGTATGGGTTTTCAGAAAAGAAGAGTGAATGTTGGGGTGAAGAGGGTGGTGAGAGTAAGTGAGCTTGAGAAGGAGACCTGTGTGAGGAAGTACCAGGAGAGACTGAGTGCAGAATGGAAAAAGGTGAGAACAATGGAAGTAAGGGGAGTGGGGGAGGAGTGGGATGTATTTAGGGAATCAGTGATGGATTGCGCAAAAGATGCTTGTGGCATGAGAAGAGTGGGAGGTGGGTTGATTAGAAAGGGTAGTGAGTGGTGGGATGAAGAAGTAAGAGTATTAGTGAAAGAGAAGAGAGAGGCATTTGGACGATTTTTGCAGGGAAAAAATGCAATTGAGTGGGAGATGTATAAAAGAAAGAGACAGGAGGTCAAGAGAAAGGTGCAAGAGGTGAAAAAAAGGGCAAATGAGAGTTGGGGTGAGAGAGTATCATTAAATTTTAGGGAGAATAAAAAGATGTTCTGGAAGGAGGTAAATAAAGTGCGTAAGACAAGGGAGCAAATGGGAACTTCAGTGAAGGGCGCAAATGGGGAGGTGATAACAAGTAGTGGTGATGTGAGAAGGAGATGGAGTGAGTATTTTGAAGGTTTGTTGAATGTGTTTGATGATAGAGTGGCAGATATAGGGTGTTTTGGTCGAGGTGGTGTGCAAAGTGAGAGGGTTAGGGAAAATAATTTGGTAAACAGAGAAGAGGTAGTGAAAGCTTTACGGAAGATGAAAGCCGGCAAGGCAGCAGGTTTGGATGGTATTGCAGTGGAATTTATTAAAAAAGGGGGTGACTGTATTGTTGACTGGTTGGTAAGGTTATTTAATGTATGTATGACTCATGGTGAGGTGCCTGAGGATTGGCGGAATGTGTGCATAGTGCCATTGTACAAAGGCAAAGGGGATAAGAGTGAGTGCTCAAATTACAGAGGTATAAGTTTGTTGAGTATTCCTGGTAAATTATATGGGAGGGTGTTGATTGAGAGGGTGAAGGCATGTACAGAGCATCAGATTGGGGAAGAGCAGTGTGGTTTCAGAAGTGGTAGAGGATGTGTGGATCAGGTGTTTGCTTTGAAGAATGTATGTGAGAAATACTTAGAAAAGCAAATGGATTTGTATGTAGCATTTATGGATCTGGAGAAGGCATATGATAGAGTTGATAGATATGCTCTGTGGAAGGTATTAAGAATATATGGTGTGGGAGGCAAGTTGTTAGAAGCAGTGAAAAGCTTTTATCGAGGATGTAAGGCATGTGTACGTGTAGGAAGAGAGGAAAGTGATTGGTTCTCAGTGAATGTAGGTTTGCGGCAGGGGTGTGTGATGTCTCCATGGTTGTTTAATTTGTTTATGGATGGGGTTGTTAGGGAGGTAAATGCAAGAGTTTTGGAAAGAGGGGCAAGTATGAAGTCTGTTGGGGATGAGAGAGCTTGGGAAGTGAGTCAGTTGTTGTTCGCTGATGATACAGCGCTGGTGGCTGATTCATGTGAGAAACTGCAGAAGCTGGTGACTGAGTTTGGAAAAGTGTGTGGAAGAAGAAAGTTAAGAGTAAATGTGAATAAGAGCAAGGTTATTAGGTACAGTAGGGTTGAGGGTCAAGTCAATTGGGAGGTGAGTTTGAATGGAGAAAAACTGGAGGAAGTGAAGTGTTTTAGATATCTGGGAGTGGATCTGGCAGCGGATGGAACCATGGAAGCGGAAGTGGATCATAGGGTGGGGGAGGGGGCGAAAATCCTGGGGGCCTTGAAGAATGTGTGGAAGTCGAGAACATTATCTAGGAAAGCAAAAATGGGTATGTTTGAAGGAATAGTGGTTCCAACAATGTTGTATGGTTGCGAGGCGTGGGCTATGGATAGAGTTGTGCGCAGGAGGATGGATGTGCTGGAAATGAGATGTTTGAGGACAATGTGTGGTGTGAGGTGGTTTGATTGAGTGAGTAACGTAAGGGTAAGAGAGATGTGTGGAAATAAAAAGAGCGTGGTTGAGAGAGCAGAAGAGGGTGTTTTGAAGTGGTTTGGGCACATGGAGAGGATGAGTGAGGAAAGATTGACCAAGAGGATATATGTGTCGGAGGTGGAGGGAACAAGGAGAAGAGAGAGACCAAATTGGAGGTGGAAAGATGGAGTGAAAAAGATTTTGTGTGATCGGGGCCTGAACATGCAGGAGGGTGAAAGGAGGGCAAGGAATAGAGTGAATTGGAGCGATGTGGTATACCGGGGTTGACGTGCTGTCAGTGGATTGAAGCAAGGCATGTGAAGCGTCTGGGGTAAACCATGGAAAGCTGTGTAGGTATGTATATTTGCGTGTGTGGACGTATGTATATACATGTGTATGGGGGGGGGGGTTGGGCCATTTCTTTCATCTGTTTCCTTGCGCTACCTCGCAAACGCGGGAGACAGCGACAAAGTATAATAAAATAATAAAATAAAAATATATATATATATTTTTTTTTTTTTTTTTTTTTTTTTTTTATAATTTGTCGCTGTCTCCCGCGTTTGCGAGGTAGCGCAAGGAAACAGACGAAAGAAATGGCCCAACCCTCCCCATACACATGTACATACACACGTCCACACACGCAAAATATACATACCTACACAGCTTTCCATGGTTTACCCCGGACGCTTCACATGCCTTGATTCAATCCACTGACAGCACGTCAACCCCGGTATACCACATCGCTCCAATTCACTCTATTCCTTGCCCTCCTTTCACCCTCCTGCATGTTCAGGCCCCGATCACACAAAATCCTCTTCACTCCATCTTTCCACCTCCAATTTGGTCTCCCTCTTCTCCTCGTTCCCTCCACCTCCGACACATATATCCTCTTGGTCAATCTTTCCTCACTCATTCTCTCCATGTGCCCAAACCATTTCAAAACACCCTCTTCTGCTCTCTCAACCACGCTCTTTTTATTTCCACACATCTCTCTCACCCTTACGTTACTTACTCGATCAAACCACCTCACACCACACATTGTCCTCAAACATCTCATTTCCAGCACATCCATCCTCCTGCGCACAACTCTATCCATAGCCCACGCCTCGCAACCATACAACATTGTTGGAACTACTATTCCTTCAAACATACCCATTTTTGCTTTCCGGGATAATGTTCTCGACTTCCACACATTTTTCAAGGCTCCCAAAATTTTCGCCCCCTCCCCCACCCTATGATCCACTTCCGCTTCCATGGTTCCATCCGCTGCCAGATCCACTCCCAGATATCTAAAACACTTCACTTCCTCCATTTTTTCTCCATTCAAACTCACCTCCCAATTGACTTGACCCTCAACCCTACTGTACCTAATAACCTTGCTCTTATTCACATTTACTCCTAACTTTCTTCTTCCACACACTTTACCAAACTCCGTCACCAGCTTCTGCAGTTTCTCACATGAATCCGCCACCAGCGCTGTATCATCAGCGAACAACAACTGACTCACTTCCCAAGCTCTCTCATCCCCAACAGACTTCATACTTGCCCCTCTTTCCAAGACTCTTGCATTTACCTCCCTAACAACCCCATCCATAAACAAATTAAACAACCATGGAGACATCACACACCCCTGCCGCAAACCTACATTCACTGAGAACCAATCACTTTCCTCTCTTCCTACACGTACACATGCCTTACATCCTCGATAAAAACTTTTCACTGCTTCTAACAACTTGCCTCCCACACCATATATTCTTAATACCTTCCACAGAGCATCTCTATCAACTCTATCATATGCCTTCTCCAGATCCATAAATGCTACATACAAATCCATTTGCTTTTCTAAGTATTTCTCACATACATTCTTCAAAGCAAACACCTGATCCACACATCCTCTCCCACTTCTGAAACCACACTGCTCTTCCCCAATCTGATGCTCTGTACATGCCTTCACCCTCTCAATCAATACCCTCCCATATAATTTACCAGGAATACTCAACAAACTTATACCTCTGTAATTTGAGCACTCACTCTTATCCCCTTTGCCTTTGTACAATGGCACTATGCACGCATTCCGCCAATCCTCAGGCACCTCACCATGAGTCATACATACATTAAATAACCTTACCAACCAGTCAACAATACAGTCACCCCCTTTTTTAATAAATTCCACTGCAATACCATCCAAACCTGCTGCCTTGCCGGCTTTCATCTTCCGCAAAGCTTTTACTACCTCTTCTCTGTTTACCAAATCATTTTCCCTAACCCTCTCACTTTGCACACCACCTCGACCCAAACACCCTATATCTGCCACTCTGTCATCAGACACATTCAACAAACCTTCAAAATACTCATTCCATCTCCTTCTCACATCACCACTACTTGTTATCACCTCCCCATTTACGCCCTTCACTGAAGTTCCCATTTGCTCCCTTGTCTTACGCACCCTATTTACCTCCTTCCAGAACATCTTTTTATTCTCCCTAAAATTTACTGATAGTCTCTCACCCCAACTCTCATTTGCCCTTTTTTTCACCTCTTGCACCTTTCTCTTGACCTCCTGTCTCTTTCTTTTATACTTCTCCCACTCAATTGCATTTTTTCCCTGCAAAAATCGTCCAAATGCCTCTCTCTTCTCTTTCACTAATACTCTTACTTCTTCATCCCACCACTCACTACCCTTTCTTATCAACCCACCTCCCACTCTTCTCATGCCACAAGCATCTTTTGCGCAATCCATCACTGATTCCCTAAATACATCCCATTCCTCCCCCACTCCCCTTACTTCCATTGTTCTCACCTTTTTCCATTCTGTACACAGTCTCTCCTGATACTTCTTCACACAGGTCTCCTTCCCAAGCTCACTTACTCTCACCACCTTCTTCACCCCAACATTCACTCTTCTTTTCTGAAAACCCATACTAATCTTCACCTTAGCCTCCACAAGATAATGATCAGACATCCCTCCAGTTGCACCTCTCAGCACATTGACATCCAAAAGTCTCTCTTTCGCACGCCTGTCAATTAACACGTAATCCAATAACGCTCTCTGGCCATCTCTCCTACTTACATAAGTATACTTATGTATATCTCGCTTTTTAAACCAGGTATTCCCAATCATCAGTCCTTTTTCAGCACATAAATCTACAAGCTCTTCACCATTTCCATTTACAACACTGAACACCCCATGCATACCAATTATTCCCTCAACTGCCACATTACTCACCTTTGCATTCAAATCACCCATCACTATAACCCGGTCTCGTGCATCAAAACCGCTAACACACTCATTTAGCTGCTCCCAAAACACCTGCCTCTCATGATCTTTCTTCTCATGCCCAGGTGCATATGCACCAATAATCACCCACCTCTCTCCATCAACTTTCAATTTTACCCATATTAATCGGGAATTTACTTTCTTACATTCTATCACATACTCCCACAACTCCTGTTTTAGGAGTATTGCTACTCCTTCCCTTGCTCTTGTCCTCTCACTAACCCCTGACTTCACTCCCCAGACATTTCCAAACCACTCTTCCCCTTTACCCTTGAGCTTCGTTTCACTCAGAGCCAAAACATCCAGGTTCCTTTCCTCAAACATACTACCTATCTCTCCTTTTTTCACATCTTGGTTACATCCACACACATTTAGGCACCCCACTCTGAGCCTACGAGGAGGATGAGCACTCCCCGCGTGACTCCTTCTTCTGTTTCCCATTTTAGAAAGTTTATACAATATATATATATATATATATATATATATATATATATATATATATATATATATATATTATCCCTGGGGATAGGGGAGAAAGAATACTTCCCACGTATTCCCTGCGTGTCGTAGAAGGCGACTATATATATATATATATATATAAATTTTTTTTTTTTTTTTTCAAACTATTCGCCATTTCCCGCGTTAGCGAGGTAGCGTTAAGAACAGAGAACTGGGCCACTGAGGGAATATCCTCACCTGGCCCCCTTCTCTGTTCCTTCTTTTGGAAAATTAAAAAAAATTGAGAGGGGAGGATTTCCAGCCCCCCGCTCCCTCCCCTTTTAGTCGCCTTCTACGACACGCAGGGAATACGTGGGAAGTATTCTTTCTCCCCTATCCCCAGGGATATATATATATATATATATATATATATATATTATTATTTTGCTTTGTCGCTGTCTCCTGCATTTGCGAGGTAGCACAAGGAAACAGACGAAAGAAATGGCCCAACCCACCCCCATACGCATGTATATACATACACGTCTACACACACAAATATACCTACCTATACATCTCAATGCACACATATATATACACACAGACACATACATATATACCCATGCACACAATTCACACTGCCTTTATTCATTCCCATCGCCACCTCGCCACACATGGAATACCATCCCCCTCCCCCCTCATGTGTGCAAGGTAGCGCTAGGAAAAGACAACAAAGGCCCCATTCGTTCACACTCAGTCTCTAGCTGTCATGCAATAATGCCCGAAACCACAGCTCCCTTTCCACATCCAGGCCCCACACAACTTTCCATGGTTTACCCCAGACGCTTCACATGCCCTGATTCAATCCACTGACAGCACGTCAACCCCGGTATACCACATCGATCCAATTCACTCTATTCCTTGCCCGCCTTTCACCCTCCTGCATGTTCAGGCCCCGATCACTCAAAATCTTTTTCACTTCATCTTGCCACCTCCAATTTGGTCTCTTACTTCTCCTCGTTCCCTCCACCTCCGACACATATATCCTCTTGGTCAATCTTTCCTCACTCATTCTCTCCATGTGCCCAAACCATTTCAAAACACGCTCTTTTTCTCTCTCAACCAAACTCATTTTATTACCACACATCTCTCTTACCCTATTATTACTTACTCGATCAAACAGCCTCACACCACACATTGTCCTCAAACATCTCATTTCCATCACATCCACCCTCCTTTGCATAACTCTATCTAAAGCCCATGCCTCGCAACCATATAACATTGTTGGAACCACTATTCCTTCAAACATACCCATTTTTGCTTTCCGAGATAATGTTTTCGACTTCCACACATTCTTCAACGCTCCAAGAACTTTCGCCCCCTCCCCCACCCTATGATTCACTTCCGCTTCCATGGTTCTATCTGCTGCAAAATCCACTCCCAGATATCTAAAACACTTCACTTCTCCAGTTTTTCTCCATTCAAGCTTACCTCCAAATTGACTTGTCCCTCAACCCTACTGTACCTAATAACCTTGCTCTTATTCACATATACTCTTAGCTTTCTTGTTTCACACACTTTACCAAACTCAGTCACCAGCTTCTGCAGTTTCTCACCCGAATCAGCCACCAGTTCTGTATCATCAGCGAACAACAACTGACTCACTTCCCAGGCTTGCTCATCCACAACAGATTTCATACTTGCCCCACTTTCCAAAACTCTTGCATTTACCTCCCTAACAACCCCATCCATAAACAAATTATACAACCATGGAGACATCACGCACTCCTGCCACAAACCAACGTTCACTGAAAACCAATCACTTTTCTCTCTTCCTACTCATACATATACCTTACATCCTCAATAAAAAATTTTCACTGCTTCTAACAACTTGCCTCCCACACCATATATTCTTAATACCTTCCACAGAGCATCTCTATCAACTCTGTCATATGCTTTCTCCAGATCCATAAATGCTACATACAAATCCATTTGCTTTTCTAAGTATTTCTCACATACATAGTTCAAAGCAAACACCTGATCCACACATCCTCTACCACTTCTGAAACCATGCTGCTTTTCCCCATTTTGATGCTCCGTATATGCCTATACCCTCCTATATAATTTCCCAGGGATACTTAGAAAACTTATACCTCTGTAATTTGAGCACTCACCTTTATCCCCTTTGCCTTTGTACAAAGGCACTATGCAAGTGTTCTGCTAATCCTCAGGCACTTCACCATGAACCATACATATATTGAATATCCTTACCAACTAATCAACAACATAGTCACTTCCCTTTTTAATAAATTCCACTGCACCACCATCCAAACCCGTCGCCTTGCCAGCTTTCATCTTCCACAAAGGTTTCACTACCTCTTCTCTATTTACCAAACCCTTCTCCCTGACCCTCTCACTTCACGCACCACCTCGACCAAAACACCCTATATCTGCCACTCTATGTCATCAAACACATTCAACAGACCTTCAAAATTCTCCCTCCATCTTCTCACTTCACCACTATTTGTTATTACCTCCCCAATAGCCCCCTTGACTGAGGTTCCCATTAGTTGTCTTGCCCTATGCACTTTATTTACCTCTTTCCATAACATCTTTTTATTCTCTAAGATTTAATGATACTCTCTCACTCCAACTCTAATTTGCCCTCTTTTTCACCTCTTGCACATTTCTCTTGACCTCCTGCCTCTTTCTTTAATACATCTCCCCATCATTTGCACTATTTTCCTGCAAAAATCATCCAAATGCATCTCTCTTCTCTTTCACTAACAATCTTACATCATCCCACCACTCACTACCCTTTCTAATCTGCCCACCTCCCACCTTTCTCATGCCACAGGCATCTTTTGCATAAGCCATCATTGCTTCCCTAAATACATCCTATTCCTCCTCCACTCCCCTTACTTCATTTGTTCTCACCTTTTTCCATTCTGCACTCAATCTTTCCTGGTACTTCCTCACACAAGTTTCTCTTCTGAGCTCACTTGCTCTCACCACTCTCTTCACCCCAACATTCTCTCTTCTTTTCTTAAAACCTCATATCTTCAGCTTTGCCTCCACAAGATAATGATCAGACATCCCTCCATTTGCCCCTCTCACCACATTAACATCCAAAAGTCTCTCTTTCATGCACCTATCAATTAACATGTAATCCAATAACTCTCTCTGGCCATCTCTCCTCCTTACATATGTATACTTATGTATATCTCTTTTTAAACCAGGTATACCCCTTTCACCTTTCCCTCAGCAAGGTAGGTTCAAGATCAGATAAACAGTTACTTCATTTGGACATACTGTCTCTTACTATCACATATAATGAACTATGATTCAGTGTATCATGCACACCTTTACAATCTATCTATATCCTTGACACTTATTCCCAGAGGGAATAGGTGTCCACAGCAAAAGTCTCCACTTGTACCTCTGCTTACATGCCGTCTTTGCATAACCATTCCATGCATTCCTCTCCCTCCAATACTCTTCCACTTTATTTTATCCTTTCACAGGTAGTCCTCCTCTCACAGCAATTTCTTTAATTGCTCAGTCATATGCTTATCTTGTAAACTCCCCATCTAACATTCTTTCCACATGCCCAAACCACCTGAAAATAGTATGTTTCATACACACTACAACTCCACAATTCATTCCCCTTGCATTCCATGCCATACAAATCTTTCATCCATCTCATTGTTACTTCATTCCATCTAGTCATACCACATACCCCTCTCAAATAGCTAATTTCCACAGCCTTGATTTTGGCTGTATAGGTCAGGGTCAGGAGGACTATGCTGTCCCTTTATCCTTTTTTGACTTCCATACTTACACTTCAACCCTTCATTATTCTGTTAAGTGATCAAGTGGCTCTTCTACTGTGTTCTGCTCTCTCCCTTATCTCTCCTTCTATACCACCAGACTTACCCAAGACATCCCCAAAATACTTAAATTCTCTTTACTTCTTCCAGTCTTTCTCCCCTACATCCAAAACACAGTTTATTGCACTTTCTTCTCTCTTTCTTCAGGGCTTTGCAAAATCTGTACTTTCACATTTCGCAAAAGGTGAGAGCAAATGACATGAGGGGGTGGGTGAGGAATGGGATGTATTTAGGGAAGCAGTGATGGCATGTGCAAAAGATGCATGTGACAGGAGAAAGGTGGGAGGTGGGCAGATTAGATAGGGTAGTGAGTGGTGGGAAGAAGTAAATTTGTTTGTGAAAAAGAAAATTGAAGCATTTGGTTGATACAAGGAAGGAGTGCAAATGACTGGGAGATGTATAAAATAAAATGGCAGAAAATTAAGAGGAAGCTGCAAGAGTTGAAAAAGAGGTGAGAGAGTATCATTAAACTTTATGGAGAATAAAAAGATGTTTTTGAAGGAGGTGAATAACATGCGTAAGACAAGAGAACAAATGGGAACATCAGTAAAGGGGGCAGGGGAAGTAATAACAGGTAGTATTTTGAAGGTTTGTTGAATATGGCTGATGATAGAATGGCAGATGTAGGGTGTTTTTGTCGGGGTGATGTGCGAAATGAGAGGGTCAGGGAGAATGATTTGGTTAAGAGATAGGAGGTAGTGAAAGCTATGCGGAAGATGAAATCTGGCAAGGTTGCAGGTTTGGATGGTATTGCTGTAAAATTCATTAAGAAAGGGGGTGACTGTGTTGGTGATTGCTTGGTAAAGATATTCAGTGTATGTATGAATCATGGTAAAGTGTCTGAGGATTGGTGGAATGCATGCATGGTGCTATTGTACAAAGGCAAAGGGGATAAAGGTGTGTTCAAACTACATAGGTATAAGTTTGTTGAGTATTCCTGGGAAATCATATGGGAAGGTATTGATTGAGAGGGTGAAGGCATGTACAGAGCATCAGATTGCGGATGAGCAGTTTGGTTTCAGAAGTGGTAGAGGATATTTAGATCAGGTGTTTGCTTTGAAGAATGTGTGAAAAATACTTAGGAAAATGGATGGATTTGTATGTAGCATTTATGGATCTGGAGAAGGCATATGATAGGGTTGATAGCGATGCTTTGTGGAAGGTCTTAAGAGTATATGGTGTTTGAAGGTAAGGTGCAAGAAGCAGTTTAAAGTTCTTACCAAGGATGTAAGGCATGTGTACGAGTAGGAAGATAGGAGAGTGATTGGTTCCCAGTGAAGGTCGGTCTGCAGCAGGGGTATGCAATGTCCCCATGGTTGTTTAATTGGCTTATGGATGGGGTGATTAGGGAAGTAAATGCAAGAGTTTTGGAGAGAGGGGCAAGTATGCAGTCTGTTGGGGATGAGAGGGACTGGGAAGTCAGTTGTTTGCCGATGATACAGCTCTCGTGGCTGATTCAAGTGAAAAACTGCAAATGGTGACAGTTTGGAAAAGTGTGTAAAAGGAGAAAGTTGAGCGTAAATGTGAATAAGAGGAAGGCTATTAGGTTCAGTAGGGTTGAGGAACAAGTTAATTGGGATGCAAGTTTGAATGGAGACAAATTGGAGAAAGTGGAGAGTGTTTTAGAAATCAGTGAGTGGACTGAGCAGTGAATGGGACCATGGAAGTGGAAGTGAGTCACAGGGTGGGGGAGGGGGCGAAGGTTTTGGGAGCAATGAAGAATGTGTAGGAGAGAGTGTTATTACAGAGAGCAAAAATGGGTATGTTTGAAGGAATAGTAGTTCCAACAATATTATATGGTTGCAAGGCATGGGCTATAGATAGGGTTGTACAGAGGAGGATGGATGTAAAATGTCTGGGTAACTAAGGTCTGTGGGGCTTGGATGTGGATAGGGAGATGTGGTTTCGGTGCATAATACATTACAGCTAGAGAAAGTGTGAAGGAATGTGGTTTTTTTTTTCTTTTTTTTTTTCTTTTTCTTTAGAGGTACCTCATTGATGTAGGGGGTAGTGATGATGTCTCCTGTGGGATGGGGTAGCAACAGAAATGGATGAAGGCAAGCAAGTATGAATGAGTACATGTGTATATTTTGATATGTATACGTACGTGTATGGGCGTTTATGTATATACATGTGTATATGAGTGGATAAGCCATTCTTCATCTGTTTCCTGGCACTACCTCGCTGGCATGGGAAATGGCATTCAAGTATAATAAATTATTCATTTATATATATTTTTATTTATTTTGATTTGTCGCTGTCTCCTGCATTAGTGAGGTAGCGCAAGGAAACAGACGAAAGAATGGCCCAACCCACCCACATACACATGTGTATACATACACGTCCACACACGCAAATATACATGCCTATACATCTCGACATATACATATATATACACACACAGACATATACATATATACACATGTACATAATTCATACTGTCTGCCTTTATCAATCCCTGGGGATAGGGGAGAAAGAATACTTCCCACGCATTCCTCACATGTCGTAGAATGCGACTAAAGAGGACGGGAGTGGGGGGCTAGAAACCCTCCCCTCCCTGTATTTTAACTTTCTATAAGGGGAAACAGAAGATAATAAATAAATAAATAAATAATCTTTGATGCTTCTTCCCACCTGGAACTACCTAAAGGGGGTGGCCACAGCAATAATGTTTCCATAACTAGTGAACTATATGACACCTCTTATTAGCCTTTAGTGCCTCACCCTTAATAGGCCACTGGTAGAGGGCAACTCTGTCGAAGTGTTTGCAGGGGCTGCTATCTAAAGTTCACTCTGATTACTACCTAATGCTCCTGGGTAATACTACTATCTACTACTACTATTGTTTCTAACTAATGCTCCTGCCTAAATATTCCTTCCTACCAATTTTATCTATTGCTTCTACCATTTTGTCAAAAGGCAGGGGCTAATGCACAGTGCTCACCACAGGAAAATTTAAGAGTTGTGAAGAATGAACTGTGGGACTTAAGTTTTGTCTAATGTTATGTATGATAAGGAGAGATCATATATTTGTGGACAGAATGCTAATAGTCCATGTGTGGGTGAGGCACTATTACTGTATTTTACTGGCATTTAACTTCAGTTGTCTTTGCTAACAAGCATCATAAAACACACTTACAATCTTCTGCAACTTCTTTTCACTCGGCAAACAACACAGTATCACCTGCAAACAGGCTTGTTACTGGCCACTTCAGCACAATACTCCATCTCTTTACTTTAGTTTTGCTTTCATCACTCTTATCACACCATCACTATTATTTATTCATTTATTTATTTATTTATTATACTTTGTTGCTGTCTCCCGCGTTAGCGAGGTAGCACAAGGAAACAGTCAAAAGAATGGCCCAACCCACCCACATACACATGTATACACATACACGCCCACACATGCACATATAGATACATATACATCTCAACGTATACATATATATACATACACACACAGACATATACATATATACACATGTACATAATTCATACTGTATGCCCTTATTCATTCCCATCACCACATGGCCACACATGAAATGAAAACCCCCTCCCCCGCATGTGCGCGATGTAGCGCTAGGAAAAGACAGCAAAGGCCACATTTGTTCACACTCAGTCTCTATCTGTCATGTATAATGCACCGAAACCAGACCTCCCTTTCCACATCCAGGCCCCACAAAACCTTCCATGGTTTACCCCAGACGCTTCACATGCCCTGGTTCAATCCATTGACAGCACATTGACCCCGGTATACCACATCGTTCCAGTTCACTCTATTCCTTGCATGCCTTTCACCCTCCTGCATGTTCAGGCCCCGATCACTCAAAATCTTTTCCACTCCGTTTTTCCACCTCCAATTTGGTCTCCCACTTCTCCTCGTTCCCTCCACCTTTGACACATATATCCTCTTGGTCAATCTTTCCTCGCTCATTCTCTCCATGTGACCAATCCATTTCAAAACACCCTCTTCTGCTCTCTCAACCATGCTCTTTTTATTACCACACATCTCTTTTACCCTTTCATTACTTACTCGATCAAACCACCTCACACCACATATTGTCCTCAAACATCTCATTTCCAGCACATCCACCCTCCTCTGCACAACTTGATCTATAGCCCATGCTTCACAACCATATAACATTGTTGGAACCACTATTCCTTCAAACTTACCCATTTTTGCTTTCCATGATAACGTTCTCGACTTCCACACAGTTTTCAACGCTCCCAGAACTTTCGCCTCGTCCCCCACCCTATGATTCACTTCCGCTTCCATGGTTCCATCCGCTGCCAAATCCATTCCCAGATATCTAAAACACTTCACTTCCTCCAGTTTTTCTCCATTCAAACTCAACTCCCTCAATCCTACTGTACATTTACTCTCAGCTCTCTTCTTTCACACACTTTACCAAACTCAGTCATCAGCTTCTGCAGTTTCTCACCCGAATCATCCACCAGGGCTGTATTATCAGTGAACAACAACTGACTCGCTTACCAAGCTCTCTCATCCACAACAGACTGCATACTTGCCCCTCTTTCCAAAACTCTTACATTCACCTCCCTAACAACCCCATCCATAAACAAATTAAACAACCATGGAGAGATTACGCACCCCTGCCGCAAACCAACATTCACTGAGAACCAATCACTTTCCTCTCTTCCTACACGTACACATGCCTTACATCTTCGATAAAAACTTTTCACTGCTTCTAACAACTTACCTCCCACACCATATACTCTTAATACCTTCCACAGAGCATCTCTATCAACTCTATCATATGCCTTCTCCAGATCCATAAATACTACATACAAATCCATTTGCTTTTCTAAGTATTTCTCACATACATTCTTCAAAGCAAACACCTGATCCACACATCCTCTACCACTTCTGAAACCACACTGCTATTCCCCAATCTGATGCTCTGTGCATGCCTTCACCCTCTCAATCAATACCCTCCCATATAATTTCCCAGGAATACTCAACAAACTTATACCTCTGTAATTTGAGCACTCACTCGTATCCCCGTTGCCTTTGTACAATGGCATTATGCAAGCATTCTGCCAATCCCCAGGCACCTCACCATGAGTCATACATACATTAAATAACCTTACCAACCAGTCAACAATACAGTCACCCCCTTTTTTAATAAATTCCACTGCAATACCATCCAAACCCGCTCCCTTGCCGGCTTTCATCTTCCTCAAAGCTTTTACTACCTCTTCTCTGTTTACCAAATCATTCTCCCTAACCCTCTCACTTTGCACACCACCTTGACCAAAACACCCTATATCTGCCACTCTGTCATCAAACTTACTCAACAAACCTTCAAAATACTCACTCCATCTCCTTCTCACAATACCACTACTTATCATCTCCCCATTAGCCCCCTTCACTGATGTTCCCATTTGTTCCCTTGTCTTATGCACTTTATTTACCTCTTTCCAAAACATCTTTTTATTCTCCCAAAAATTTAATGATACTCTCTCACCCCAACTCTCATTTGCCCTCTTTTTTGCCTCTTGCACTTTTCTCTTGACCTCCTGCCTCTTTCTTTTATACATCTCCCAGTCATTTGCATTATTTCCTTGCAAAAATCATCCAAATGCCTCTCTCTCTTCTCTTTCACTAATAATCTTACTTCTTTATCCCACCACTCACTACCCTTTCTAATCTGCCCACCTCCCACGCTTCTCATGCCACAAGCATCTTTTGCGCAAGCCATCACTGCTTCCCTAAATACATTCCACTTCCCTTGCGTCCTTTGTTCTCGCCTTTTTCCATTCTGGACTCAGTCTCTCCTGGTACTTCCTCACACAAGTCTCCTTCCCAAACTCGCTCACTCTCTCCACTCTCTTCACTCCAACATTCTCTCTTCTTTTCTGAAAACCTCTACAAATCTTCACCTTCACCTCCACAAGATAATGATCTGATATCCCTCCAGTTGCACCTCTCAGCACATTAACATCCAAAAGTCTCTCATTCGCACGCCTATCAGTTAACATGTAATCCAATAATGCTCTCTGGCCATCTCTCCTACTTACACATGTACACTTTTTAAACCAGGTATTCCCAGTCACCAGTTCTTTGGTGAAATCACACAGCCCTACCTCACACCTCCATGTATATCAAAACTTTTGATCAATTCTCCATCCTTTATTACTCATGCATTTGCTCCTGTATAGAAGGCTTTCACACCATCAAACAGTTTTCCCCTTACTCCATATATCCTAAACACATCCCATAAAGCATTTCACTCAACTTTATCAAACACTTTCTCTAGATCCATAAAATCTGCATAAAACTTCTCTTTGTAAACACTTTTCCTGGTATGCTTAAGACCTATTCCCCCAGAATTGCTACATACATCCTTAGCATCTTCACCTTTCAATAGAGGAAAATAATAGCTTTCACCCAATCCTCAGGCACAACCTTATGTTTTCATGCTAAATTACATATCAAATGCATCCACTCTATCACACTTTCTCCTCCATACTTCAACATTTCAGCCATAATTCCATCTACCCTAGGTGCCTTTCCTACCTTCTACCCTATTGTTGCACATTTTATATCCCCTCTTTTTATAGACCTCTGCACTTGTGTTTTTTCTTCCATCCTCCATACCCATGCATGTAACAACTGCTGCCTCATCTCCCACATTCATGACTTATTCAGATTATTCTTGCCATCTTCTTTCACTTCCTCCTTTTGGTTCAGCAGCTCCCCATCCTTACATCTTGCATTTACATTTCCACTCTTACATCCACCTATTTCTCCCCTTTCCAGTGCAATTTCTTATTTTCCCCAACTTTCTAACTTCTTCCAAAATCTTCATCTACTCTTTCTTTGCTTTCTGCATTCAGCCTCTTAACATTCACTTATATTCTTCCCTCCTCGATTGTTAAACTTCCACTGGTACATTCCTTTCTTCTCTTCCACAGCATTTCTAGTCTTATGTCCATCATGCATTTCCTCTTTTATCTCATTGCTTCTAAACACTGCAAGAAGCTTGCATGAAAAACCATTGCCAATGGCAATTTAAGGATGTGAACTATAAGTGTATAAAGGAGGATAGGAGTGGCAAAACAGATAACTTGCATAAATATTCATAATTTTGATAATACAGTCCCAGGACACCCTGTCCAGGATGGATTCCTTTTAAGTGATAAGTATTATCATCAAATGATGATAGTACAGCCTTGTCAAAATTGACTTTTCACTTGCAGTGTAACCTTAAGCAGGTGGAGTCCTATAGCAATAATTACTGGATTCAGGATAGGCTGAATGGAGAATGATGTGAAGTCAGCAGAAAGGTATGGAAATCTTTTAGGATGGTATGGTCATACAAAACATACAGTGGATAGGTCTGTCAAGAAGATATACAATAGTTCTGTAAAAGTTACAAAGAAGAGAGTAGACTGCACAAGAGATGGATAGATGTAGTGAGAAAACTAAGGAGGGTAAAGGATATTTCTATAAAAATGGAAATATTTTGTGTACAAAGGTGGTGCAAATGGAGACGCTGGTCTCACTTGATGAATCAACTTTAGCATATAAAGGGAAAAGTTAGAGGCTCTTTTTTCAATGTGGAAGTCCTTCTTTCATGCTCGGTTGAGGACATGTGTGGGTGTTGTTTAGAGGTTACATACATTATATGTTACTGATCCACCTATTAAACTGGGAATGAACTACCAGTGATAGATTTTAGCAGATAGCTGTGCAGAGACAGACACATATATGGAAAAAATTTTAAAATCTCTTTACAAGGTCTAAGAACACATCCACTGCATTTACCAAAATGCTGGGTACTATTTCAACTCTTTTTAAGTTATGACAGAATGAAAAAACAATGCCCAAGGCCTAGTTACCAACTTTTTTATGTAATTTTAAGGACACATTGCCTTATCTGTGGCTCTGACTAGAGTATCTTACTATTAGGGTTTTCAATTTATGAAGTTTCAGTTTACTATTCACATATGTAAATCATAACATTGTTATGCAAGTACCTAATCTTGGTCACTCAAGTGAGGTTACATTAAAACTGTAGATAATGAAAGTTATGTTTCATTATATTCAAGAGTAAACAATTTATCTCTGTAAGGAAGCCCCAGTAACTGAACCATTTGGACTGTTGACACATTTGTACATTATTACAGTTTGAGTAGCCAGTCTTGTTTGAGGTTTTCATAAGAATTTTGTTGTTTGGAAAAAGAATGTTAGTGTTACAACAAAAACTCCTTTTAAAATACATATAATTAATTACAAGTGGAATGATGTCTTTAGGTACAGTATGCAATAAGGAAAATGTTTGCAATGACAAAATTACAACTAATGTATTCTCTCCATGTAAGTGTTAGAAAGAAGTTACATAGTACACAGGTTATAAATAACTATATATGGAACAACTTTTACTTCATTTCATGCTCATACAAAAACAGATGACTATTCATTATTATCATACAAAAGACAGCTTTATATGTTTCTGGTTATTGTCCCTAACATATGATTGTATCTGTCTATCACAAAAAGGTCAAAGCACACACTGGAATGATCAGCTAGACATACATGCAAGGAAGAAACTATTTCAAAAATTTCTGAAATCTACACTTGACTGAACATTCAACAATGAATATGAAATATATCCTAGCTTAAAAATACATACATGAATAATTTTTTAACACAATGAAATCCCAGCTGACACTCTATAATTAGATAAAATTGATGATGCTCATCTTAAGTAAACACCTTTTTTGACATGATTCCCTTTTTGTGAGCGGCAGTGAAGTATAGCCAAGGATATAAATACTACAGCTAAAACACGTACTCTAACAATGTAACAGTTACAGGCTTTTAACATGGTATGATCTTAAGCACTTGATGTATGTGGACAGTTTCCACTGGCAGTGTCTGGAGCATCGTAATGCATATGGCAGTTTGACAGTAAGTTAGGCAGTGTTAAAATCAGTTGATTTTCCTTACTAAAAAGAATTCCTTTAAGGCAGAGATGTCAATGGCAGTGATCCATACCTTGGAAATTATTTTTTTGTTGTTGTTGAAGTTAAATTATAGCTTACAAGCCTGCTTCCCATAACTTTAGATCTCTAAAGAGGTTAAACTATTGACTTCCTATACAGCATTCCTTGATGGAATGTACACTAAAAGCTAAGCACATTAATAGGTTTTGCACTCACAGGTTGGGATGCTTTAATTCACTGTACATAAACAGGTTCTTACACTCAATACTGTAGCCTGCTTTTTATTAATATAAAAACTGGATACACTGTACTTTCAAAAAGCTAAAAATTCTATATAAAATGTAAATTAAAAAAAAGTTCAATATATTAGGGAACATGCAGCATTGAAAAACCTACATTTTTTACTTTAAGGAAAAAAGAAAAAACCTATGTACATCTGCAATAATTCTTTTGGCAAGTCTTGTGTACATGAAAACATTCAAATAAAATCTACTTATAATCATTCTATCTTTCATTTTTAAATATACTGCACTATATTGTTTCTATGATGTTTGCATCCAGCTGTTCTTTGTACTCAGAGTAGAGACGCTGTAGCTGAAGTGAATTTTTAGCAAGTAATATTTCTCGCAAGAATTCTTCTAGGAGGCTTGTCTTATCAAAATCCTGTAATAATAGAGACAAAAAACATAGCATCAATAGAGGTTAATTATGTACAAAAAAGATTTACATTTTAATGAAATGCTTATCCTACAATAAAATGAATAGTTATTGTTCTTGCAGTTGCTGACCCAGCTTTAAATGTCTGCAAAGCTTGTGTCCTGTGAAATAAAATGTTGAAGAGCTGTCATTGTTGGGCAAAGGAGAGGGCTACTGGCAATCAAAGTATGATGTGTAGGAGGAATGGCAGTGTAGACAGAGTAGATCATCACAAGGGGTCCTTGCTATGCATCATGGTTACAGCCCCAATAGCATGACTTAAAGAAAGAAATTCATAAAGGGGAATTCTTCCCCATACTAAATACTGTATTAGTTTGAGATAGATTCTTGACATATGTCCAGAACCACTGCATTCAATTATATGTACAGTAGATAAAACAACTATCTATGCATACTTTGTGGGAAACAGTATCAGACCATGGTCAATAAAAGTTGAAATATGACGGCTGTTTAGGATATGGGTTGGTAGCCCTGAATTAATCTGGATGCCATATGTTGATTTATTGTGACATTTTGTCGTACTTGTTAATCATGTTTGTAATATAGTAAATAGCCTTATGAAATCACTTGCACTGATATATATTTGACTTCACAATGTAAATTTACTACTTTACAGAACTGTGAAACCTTGACCTTCCATTCCATAGTGGCCTATATTTTCCAACAAGTGGTTAGTACCCCCTCTAAACATTGTTATTCTGCAACTGTATATAGTATTATCTTTCCTCATACTGATAAACACCTAATGTGATGTCATAAGTATGTGCTACTACTGTATCCTTTTGTATGAATATCCAAATATAGGAAGTGAAAACATGAATTGGTTATCTTTTTTATTTGGTTAGTATTTGGTGTAAGTACCTTCTACTGCTATTATGGCATTAAAACTGCAAGACATGGATGCCACCAGCACTGAAGTTACATCACATCCCTCACAGCTTCTTAGGTGCTCCCACACCTGTAATGCTGTACTGACAACAGCGTTGTGGGTCTGGTAACATCTCGTATCCTACTAGCATGCATTATATTATGGCTGCCCAAACATATTCGATTAGGACTGAGATCAGGGGATCTCAACCAAACCACTCCCTAACTGCTTGACATGTATGGATGGGGCTGTTATCTTGCACGAGATAAAAAGGTATTCCAGCAGGAAAAGGCATGCCTTCAGTGGATGGCAGAAGAGCCTCCCCAATACATCAATATGTTCTGGCCATGAACATTCCCTCACCAAAGTCACCCACCTAAATGACATCTGCATGTACCTAGACAAGCACTGACCCTGCCACTCCTCTTGCCTTTCACCACATGCCTTGCCTCAAATCTGATAGCACTTAATATCAAAGGCTATCTATCTATATCTCTGATGCCGCTGCCTAGCCTTAAGTGCCTCACCCTTAACAGGCCACTAGCAGAGGGCCAGTCTAGTGCAATGTTTGCAGAGGCTCTTTTTATTTCCTCATGTCTCTCTTACCCTTCATTATTTACTCGATCAAACCACCTCTCACCACATATTGTCCTCAAACATTTCATTTCAAACACATCCACCATCCTCCGTACAACCCTATCTATAGCCCATGCCTCGCAACCATATAACATTGTTGGAAGTACTATTCCTTCAAACATACCCATTTTTGCTAGAGATAACGTTCTTTCCTTCCACACATTTTTCAGCTCCCAGAACCTTCACCTCCTACCCCACCCTGTGACTCACTTCAGCTTCCATGGTTCCATTTGCTGCTAAGTCAACTCCAAGATAACTAAAACACCACTAACCCCAATTTTTCTCCATTCAAACTTACATCCTAATTAACTTATCCCTCAATCCTACTGAATCTAATAACCTTCCTCTTATTCACAATTACTCTCAGCTTTTGCCTTCACACAATTTTCCAAACTCAGTTACCAACTTCTGCAGTTTCTCACACAAATCAGCCACCAAAGTTGTATCATCGACAAACAACTGACTCTTCTCAGGCCCAACAGACGGCATACTCACCCCTTTCTCCAAAACCCTAGCGTTTACCTCCCTAACCACCCCACCCATAAACAAATTAAACAACCATGTGGACATCACACAACCCTGCCAAAAATTGACATTCACTAGGAACCAATCATTCTCTTCTCTTTCCAATCATACACATGCCTTACATCCTTCTTAAAAACTTTTCACTGCTTCTAGCAACTTACCTCCTGCACCATATCTTAAAACCTTCTACAAATGGGAACATCAGTGAAGGGGGTAAATGGGGAGGTAATAGCAAGTAGTGATGAAGTGAGGAGGAAATGAAGTGAGTATTTTGAAGGATTGTTGAATGCATTTGATAATAGTGGCAGATATAGGGTGCTTGACTCGGGGTGGTGTACGAAGTGACAGGGTCAGGGAGAATGGTTTGGTAAACAGAGAAGAGGTAGTGAAAGCTTTGCGGAAGATGAAAGCCAGCAAGGCGGTGTGTTTGGATGGTATTGCAGTGAAATATGTTAAAAAAGGGGGTGACTGTGTTGTTCATTGGTTGTTAAGGATACTCAATGTATGTATGGATCATGGAGAAGTGCCTGAGGATTGGCAGAATGCAAGCATAGTGCCATTGTACAAAGGCAAAGGGGATAAAGATGAGTGTTTAAATTACAGAGGCATAAGTCTGTTGAGTATTTGTGGGAAATTATATGGGAAGGTATTGATTGAGAAGTTACAGCATGTACAGAGCATCAGACTGGGAAAGTGCAGTGTGGTTTCAGAAGTGGTACAGGATGTGTGGATCAGGTGTTTGCTTTGAAAAATGTATGTGAGAAATACTTGGAAAAACAGATGGACGTGTATGTAGCATTTATGGATCTGGAAAAGGCATATGATAGGGTTGACAGAGATGCTTTGTGGAAGGTTTTAAAAGTATATGGTGTGGAGGGTATGTTGCTAGAAGCAGTGAAAAGTTTTTACAGAGGATGTAAGGCATGTGTAAGAGTAGGAAGAGAGGAGAGTGATTGGTTCTCAGTGAATGTTGGTTTGCGGCATGGGTGCATGATGTCCCCATGGTTGTATAATTTGTTTATGGATGGGGTGGTTAGGGATGTGAATGCAAGATTTTTGGAGAGAGGAGCAAGTATGCAGTCTGTTGTGGATGGGAGGGCCTGGGAAGCGAGTGAGTTGTTGTTCACAGGTAATACAGCACTGGTAGTTGATTAGGGTAAGAAACTGCAGAAGTTGGTGACTGAGTGTGATACAGTGTGTGAAAGGAGAAAGTTGACAGTAAATGTAAATAAGAGCAAGATTATTAGGTTCAGTTGGGTTGAGGGACAAATCAATTGGGAGGTAAGTTTGAATGGAGAAAAACTGGAGAAAGTGAAGTGTTTTAGATATCTGGGAGTGGACTTAGCAGCAGATGGAACTATGGAAGTGGAAGTGAGTCACAGGGTGGGGGAGGATGCGAAGTTTCTGGGAGTGTTAAAGAATGTGTGGAAGGCAAGAACATTATCTTTTAGAGCAAAAATGAGTATGTTTGAAGGAATAGTGGTTCCAACAATGTTATATGGTTGACGTATGGGCTATAGACAGGGTTATATGAAGGAGGGTGGATGTGTTGAAAATGAAATGTTTAAGGACAATATGTGGTGTAAGGTAGTTTGATCGAGTATGAAAGAGAGATGTGTGGTAATAAAAAGAAAGGTTGAGAAAGCAGAAGAGGGTGTGCTAAAATGATTTGGACACATGGAGAGAATGAGTGAGGAAAGATTGACAAAAAGGTTATATATGTCTGAGGTGGAGGGAACAAGGAGAAGCAGGAGACCAAATTGGAGGTGGAAGGATGGAAAGAAAAAGATTTTGAGCAAACAGGGCCTGAACATACAGGAGGGTGAAAGGCATGCAAGAAATAGAGTGAATTGGAACGATGTGGTATACCAGGGTCGAAATGCTGTCAATGGACTGAACCAGGGCATGTGAAGAGTCTGTGTATGTATTTTGAAGGAGTGTTAAGTTTGATGATAGAGTGGCAGATGTAGGGTGATTTGGTCAGGGTGGTACATGAAATGAGAGAGTCATGGAAAGTGGTTTGGTGAAGAAAGAAGTGGTGAAAGCCTTATAAAAGATGAAATGCAGGAACACAGCGGGAGTGGATAGTACTGCAGTTGAAATTATTGAGAAAGGGGGTGACTGTGTTGTTGATTTGTATGTACAGATCATGGCAAAGTGCCAGAGGGTTGGCAGAATGCAAGTATAGTGCCACTGTATAAAGACAAAGGGGATAAAGGTGAGTGTTCAAACTACAGAGACATAAGTTTGTTGAGTATACCTGGAAAATTGCATGGGAGGGTATTGACTGAGACGGTGAGGGCATGTACAGAACATTGTATTGGGGAGGAGCACTGTGGTTTCAGTAGTGGTAGAGGATATGTGGATCAGGTGTTTGCTTTGAAGAATGTGTGAGAAATACTTAGAAAAACAAGTGGATTTGTATGTAGCATTTATGGATCTGGAGATGGAATATGACAGGGTAGATAAAGATGCTTTGTGGAAGGTCTTAGGAATATATGGTGTAGGAGATAAGCTGCTGGAAGCAGTGAGAAGTATTTATCATGGGTTTAAGGCATGTGTATGAGTAGGAAGATAAAGAGTGAATGGTTCCCAGTGAAGATTGGTTTACAGCAGAGGTGTGTGATATCACCATAGTTGTATAATTTGTTTATGGATGGGGTAGTGAGGGAAATTAATGAAGGATTCTTGGAGAGAGGGGCAAGTATGCAGTCTGTTGGAGATGAGAGGGCCTAGGATATAGCACTTGTGAATAATTTGAGTGAGAAACTGCAAAAGTTGAGAGTAAATGTAAGTGTGAACAAAAGCAAGGTTATTAGGTTCAGCAGGGTTTAGAGATAAGTTAGTTGGGATGTAAGTTTTAATGGAGAAAAACTGGAGGAAGTGAAATGTTTTAGGTATTTGGGAGTGGACTTGGCAGTGTATGGAACCATGGAAGTGAAAGTGTATCATAGGGTGTGGGAGAGGGTGAAGGTTCTGGGAGTGATGAAGAATGTGTGTAAAGAGAGAATGTTATCTTAGCAAAAATGGATCAGTTTGAAGGAAACTGTAGTTCAAACAATATTATATGGTTGCAAGGCATGGGCTATACATAGGATTGTGTGAAGGAGGGTGGATGAATTGAAAATGAAATGTTTGAGAACAATATGTGTGGTGAGGTGGTGTGATAGAGTAAGTGATGAAAGGGTACGAGAAATGTATGGAAATAAAAAGAGCAGGCTGAAAGAGTGGGAGAGGGTGTATTGAAATGGCTTGGATAGATGTAAAGAATGAGAGAGGATTGGTTGACAAAGAAGGATATATGTGTCTGAAGTGCAGGGAACCAGGAGAACTGAGAGACCAAATTGGAGATGGCCTGAACATGCAGGAGGGTGAAAGGCATGCACGGAATAGAGTAAATTGGAATGATGTGGTATACTGAGGTCAACATGCTATCAATGAGCTGAACCTGGGCATGTGAAATGTTCAGAGTGAACCACAGAATGGTCTGTGGGAACCGGATGTGGATAAGGAGCTGTGGTTCAGTTCATTACACCTGATCTTCATTTTCCATGTTTGTAAGGTAGTGCCAGGAACAGACAAAGAAAGGCTGCATCTGTTTACAACCATTTTCTAACCATCATGTTTAATGATGTAATGTATCAAAGCCACAGTTCCCTATCCTCAACCAGACCCCATAAACCTTTCCATGGTTTACCCTGGATGCTGCACATGCCCTGGTTCAGTCCAATGACACCACATTGACCCCAGTATACTACAATGTTCCAATTCACTCTATCCTGTGAATGTTCTGGCCCTGGCTGTTCAAAATCTTTTTCAATCCATTCTTCCCATCTCCATTTTGGTTTCCCTGTTCTCCTTGTTCCCTCCACATCTGACACATATATTCCTCCCATTAATCTTTCTTATGTCACTGTAATGAGATTTTCCCAAAATGGCAGGACTTGCACATATTTCTCAATGCATATCTTGTTTAATGAAGAAAACTATTCCCTCTGCTTCATTTTTTCTTTTAATGATTATCAATTCTGGATTCATCTGGGACTGATTTCAACAACAAGTCAACAGAGGGAAACAGACTAATTGATAGTCACTCTGAAACTTCACAATCACCTCCTTATGTCCTGTAAATTTAATTATATTCATATAATTTGATTTATGGGCTGATTTCCTTTTGCCTTTAAGGTTTCTACAGAATCTGAAAAAGAAAAGACAACAGCATTTTTTTTACGCACCATTATTTTGGGTTTCCAATTCTGAAGCTCTTGTGATTCTGTTGTGCCACTATGTCTTGGTCCAAGAAGATCATCAAATATATCTCTCAGTTTCTTTTCCAACCCTGAAATCCCAAAATCGTTCAGTTAAACAATTTTATACTGTTTAAACCTTGGCATTTATATTATTTTCATTTTAAAAATTATATTATTTTTCATTAAAATAAGAAAGAAAAGTAAAGAAAATTTATTCAATGCTTCTTATAAACCAATTCTTCCTGTGAGTTAAGATATAATTAGATATTACCTTCTATTTTGTCTTCAAAAAGAAGGGAGTACATGTGAGAGAATACAGACTTAACAGGAAGTATGATAAGTGATAGATGTAAGGGAAAGCAAGAAATGTAGGAACACAAAGCAAGTTTATGAAATAAAATACAAGTCTGAAAAGTTTAATGTGGTGTAAGATCAGTAAGAGGCATCAGCAAAGGGAATGAATAATTAGCTGATGGTAGAGTTACTCCAGTAATTCCTACTGCTAATCTTAAGTGTTTTGTACTCAAAATTCCACTGATGAACAACCATGGTCAAGCAATCAACCCACTCTTAAAACGTGGAACATGCAAGTCTTCCTAAATCAATTTTCACTACAGAGCTGGGACACTACACAGTAGTGTATAAACTCTTCTTCAATACCATACCATTACTGCATCATTGATATCAAAATACAGTGTCCACAAATAACTTTGTCCACCTCTCCATACATTATCAAAAGTAATTTCTCACTTTTTAGTACTTCATCATCTCTCCTTTGGCCTTGATTACCATCTGCAGACATCAGGACATGGAAATGGCAAGGTTCCTGAAATATTCTAGGTCCATATTTGGGTCTATTGGGTCTTGATCCCCTGAATGAAGCAAGACACTGATGAGGTGTTGTAGGAAGCAGCTGCCTAATTGTGCATTTTGAGAGCCTAGTATGCCTAAAAATCTCACATATACCCACATTTTCTTGCTTCCAGGTGAGAATTTAGGCTTTGTTCTCCTTAGAAAGATATAAGTCAACCATCTTGAAGCAGAGTGGAGAAAATACAACACCCAGAAGTAATATTACCAAAATGAAGTAGCAGCCAGGAAGAGTAAAAGAAAGAACACCCCTCAAGATTTCCTGTGGGATGCTGGTTCTCATACCATTAGAGATACTAGTCACAGCCATCAGATGTATGTTGTACCCACAATAAACCTTAGCCATGTATCCCCTTTGAAAATATAAGGGGGCAAAAAATGTTTTTTGAGGACACTGTGCTTATGAAACTATGGGGGCAAAAAATGTTTTTTGAGGACACTGTGCTTATGAAACAATCTTTGATCATTCTATATTTCCTTATCTTCTTTTTCTTTACAGAATTACATAATAATGACATGCATTAATAACTTTGGTATAGTTATATGTTATAGTAGCAAAGACATGGAAAGAAAGCCCTAAAGCACCAGATCATCCACTTTCTTCAAAAATTATGCTTTACCTTGCTCCAATTTTGTCAGCTCTTCTATCTTTGTTCTTCATGTCTTCCCTTGCAAACTGCATCTTGCTTAACTTTTAACCAAAATCTTTGCAATACTCTTCTGCCACTTCTCATGTACCTAAGCTTCTTCATGAAACACTTTTTTGGAAAACTTTCATGCATCGTCTATACATTTTCTTTGAACATTTCTAGCACCTTCCTTATTTGCTTAATTTATGGTTTCTACATTTTTTTTTCATACAAAGCTATATCTTTAAATGGATCAACATTCCTTTAGTCACTCATTTTTAAACAAGTAATCTTTAATTATTCACCTATATTTATAATACTTTATTGCCATCTCCCCCATTAGCGAGGTACCGCAAGGAAACAGACAAAACAATGGCTCAACCCACCCACATATACATGTACATACATACACATCTACACATGCACGTATACATACCTATACATTTCAACATATACATATATTTACATACACAGACATATACATATATACACATGTACATAATTCATACTTGCTGTCCTTATTAAATTCCCATTGCCACCCTGCCACACATGAAATGACATCCCCCTCCCATTGCACATGCATGAGGTAGCACTAGGAAAAGACAACAAAGGCCACATTTGTTCACACTCGGATTCCAGCAGTCATGTATAATGCACTGAAACCACAGCTCCCTCTCCACATGCAGGCACCACAAAACTTTTCATGGTTTACCCCAGATGCTTCACATGCCCTGGTTCAATCCACTGACAGCATGTTGACCCTAGGTATACCACATCGTTCCAATTCACTCTATTCCTAGCACGTCTTTCACCCTTCTGCATGTTCAGGCCCCAATCGCTCAAAATCTTTTTCATTCCATCCTTCCACCTACAATTTGGTCTCACACTTCTCCTCGTTCCCTCCACCTCTGACACATATATCCTCTTTGTCAATCTTCCCTCACTCATTCTTTCCATGTGACCAAACCATTTCAATACACCCTCTTCTGCTCTCTCAACCACACTCTTTTTATTACCACACATCTCTCTTACCCTTTCATTACTTACTCGATCAAACCACCTTACACCACATATTGTCCTCTAAACATCTCTTTTCTAACACATCCAACCTCCTCCGCACAACCCTATCTATAGCCCACTCCTCGCAACTATATAACATTGCTGGAACCACTATTCCTTCAAACATACCCACTTTCGCTTTCCAAGATAATGTTTTCACCTTCTACACACATTCTTCAACGCTCCCAAAATTTTCGCCCCCTCCCCCACCCTGTGACTCACTTCCACTTCCATGGTTCCATCCGCTGCCAAATCCACTCCCAGATATCTAAAACACTTCACTTCCTCCAGTTTTTCTCCAATCAAACTTACCTCCCAAATGACTTGTCCCTCAACCCTACTGTACCGAATAACCTTGCTCTTATTCACATTTACTCTCAGCTATCTTCTTTCACACACTTTACCAAACTCTGTCATCAGCCTCTGCAGTTCCTGACCTGAATCAGCCACTAGCCCTCTATCATCAGCGAACAGCAACTGACTCACTTCCCAAGCCCTCTCATCTAAAACAGACTGCATACTTGCCTCTCTCCAAAACTCTTGCATTCACCTCCCTAATAAGTTCAACTAACCTATGGTAAGTCTCGTGTACCTCATCAATTATAATGTATAATAAAAGACAGGTTTTTCACTTCCTATAAAATTCATAGATAATTTCCCTTGTCTTTTTTTTTTCATTTTCATTATCTCTATATTTCAATTAAGGCCCAGCCTTGTTATAGACTTTTACTTGAGACTGGAGCTTAAAAGAAAAAACTATCCCCTTCCTATATCATCTTATTCTGGCAAGGTGCAACAATATACTGAATTTCAAATATCTCAGATGCCTATAAGAATCTTATCTAAACACATTCTGTGACATATTGGCACACCTACAATGAATTCTACTCCACTCTTTTTAAATTCAAAAAGGATATATGTGTTTGAGGAGGAGGGAACGAGAAGTGAGAGACTGAATTGGAGGTGGAAGGCAGGAGTGAAAAAGATTTTGAGCGATCGGGGTCTGAACGTGCAGGAGGGTGAAAGGCGCTCAAGGAATAGAGCGAATTGGAATGATGTGGTATACCGGGGTCAACGTGCTGTCAATGGACTGAAACAGGGCATGTGAAGCGTCTGGGGTAAACCATGGAAAGTTTTGTGGCGGCCTGGGTGTGGAAAGAGAGTTGTGGTTTCAATGCATTATACATGACAACTAGAGACTGAGTGTGAATGAATGTGGCCTTTGTTGTCTTTTCCTAGTGCTACCTCGCACGCATGTGGGTGGAGGGGGGTGTCATTTCATGTGTGGCGGTGTGGCAACGGGAATTTAATAAAGGCAGAAGTATGAATTATGTACATGTGGATGAAGAGAGATGGGTGATTATTGGTGCATATGCGCCTGGGCATGAGAAGAAAGATCATGAGAGGCAAGTGTTTTGAGAGCAGCTGAGTGACTGTGTTAGTAGTTTTGATGCACGAGACCAGGTTATAGTGATGGGTGATTTAAATGCAAAGGTGAGTAATGTGGCAGTTGAGGTACAATTGGTGTACATGGGGTGTTCAGTGTTGTAAATAGGAATAGTGAAGAGCTTGTAGATTTATGATCTGAAAAGGGACTGGTGATTGGGAATACCTGGTTTAAAAAGAGAGATATACATAAGTATACATATGTAAGTAGGAGAGATGGCCAGAGAGCGTTATTGGATTATGTGTTAATTGACAGGCGCACGAAAGAAAGATTTTTGGATGTTAATGTGCTGAGAGGAGCAACTGGAGGGATGTCTGATCATTATCGTGTGGAGGCGAAGGTGAAGATTTGTAGAGGTTTTCAGAAAAGAAGAGGGAATGCCAGGGTGAAGAGAGTGGTGAGAGTAAGTGAGCTTGGGAAGGAGACTTGTGTGAGTGAGTACAGAATGGAAAAAGGTGAGAACAAAGGATATAAGGGGTGTGGGGGAGGAATGGGATGTATTTAGGGAAGCAGTGATGGCTTGCGCAAAATATGCTTGTGGCATGAGAAACGTGGGAGGTGGGCAGATTAGAAAGGGTAGTCAGTGGTGGGATGAAGAAGTAAGATTGTTAGTGAATGAGAAGAGAGAGGCATTTGGACGATTTTTGCAGAGAAATAATGCAAATGACTGGGAGATGTATAAAAGAAAAAGGTGGAGGTCAAGAGAAAGGCAAGAGGGGGGGTGAAAAAAAAAAGGGCAAATGAGAGTTGGGGGAAGAGATCATTAAATTTTAGGAGAATAAAAAGATGTTTTGGAAGGAGGGAAATAAAGTGTGTAACACGGGAACAAATGGGAAATTCATGAAGGGTATAACAAGTGTGGGAAAGTAGAAGAGGAGTGAGTATTTTGAAGGGTTTTTTGAAGTGTTTGAGATAGAGGGCGAATAGGGTTTTTGGTCGGGTGGTGGCAAAATAGAGGGGTTGGGAGAAAAAGATTTGGGAACAGAGAAGAGGTAGTAAAAGCTTTTCGGGATGAAGCCAGCAAGGCGTGGTTTGGATGGATTGCAGTGGAATTTATTAAAAAAGGGAATGACTGATTTTTGACTGGTTGGAAGGTTAATTTTTTAAAAAGTAGCCTGGGAGGGGCCTGAGGATTGGCGGAATGTTGCTAGTGCCATTGCCCAAAAGGGAAAGGGGATAAAAGGGGAGTGCCAAATTTAAAGGTATAATTTTTTTCAATTTTGGAATTATTTGGGAGGGTATTTATTAAGGGGGGAAGGGTGTCAAAACTCAATTGGGGAAAGGTTTTTCAGAAGTGGTAGAGGGGTGTGGTCAGGGGTTTGCTTTGAAGAAGTATGGAGAAAAATTTGAAAAGCAAAAGGTTTGTATGTACATTTATGGATTGGAGAAGGATATGATAGGTTGATAAGATGCTCTGGGGAAAGGAAATTAAAAATTATAGTGTGGGAGGCAAGTTGTTAGAAGCGTAAAAAGTTTTTATTGAGGATGTAAGGCTTTTGTGTACATGTGGGAAGAGGGAAAGGATTGGTTCCCGTAAATTTAGGTTTGGGCCCAAGGGTGGTGATGTCTCCATGGTTGTTTAATTTGTTTATGGAGGGGGTTTTAGGAGGTGAATGCTAGATTTTTGGGAAAAGGGGGCAAGTTAAAGTCTGTTGTGGATGAGAGAGTTGGGAAGGAGTCATTGTTGTTCGCTGATGATACAGCTTGGTGGTGATTCTGTGAGAAACTGCAAAAGCTGGTGATGAGTTTGGTAAAGTGTGTGAAAAAAAAAAAGGGCGAAAAGTAAAATGAATAAGAGCAAGGTTTTTAGGTAAGTAGGGTTGAGGGTCAAGTCAATTGGGAGGGGTAAGTTTAAATGGAGAAAAACTGGAGGAAGTAAAATTTGTTTTAGATATCTGGGAGTGGAAGGGAAGGGAAATTCTTTTAGGGTGGGGGAGGGGGCAAAAACCCCTGGGACCCCTTGAAGAATGTGTGGAATTTGAGAAATTATCTCGGAAAGCAAAAAGGGGGAATTTTTTAAAAGGGAAATGTGGTTCCAACAATGTTGTATGGTTGCGAGGCGTGGGGCTATGGATAGGTTGTGCGCAGGAGGATGGATGTGGGGGGAAATGAGATGTTTGAGGCAATGGTGGTGTGAGGGGGTTTTGATGGGGTAAGAAAACGTAAGGGAAAGGGAAAAAGATGTGTGGAAATAAAAAGAGGGGGGTTGAGAGGCGAAGAGGGTGTTTTAAAAATGGTTTGGGGCACATGGAGAAAAATAAATGAGGAAAGATTGCCCAAGAGGATATATGTGCGGGAGGTGGGGGGAAAACAAGGGGTGGGAGCCCAAAAATTGGATTGGGAAACTTCCCAAAAAAATTTTTCCCCTTTCTGCGGGGGGAAAAAAGGCGAATAAAAAGGGGAGGGAACCCGGGGGGCTGGTTTTTCCCTTTCCTTTTTTTTTAAACCAAAAAGGGGGAAGAACGGGGGGAGGGGGGATTTTTTAAAAAGGGGGGCCCCCTTTTCCTTTTTTCCCGTTTTTTCCTAACCCCCGCAAAAACGGGGAAAGGGGAAAAAAAAAAAAAAAAAAAAAAAAAAATTTATTTATATATTATTTTTATATATATTTATATATATATAATTATTAGGGGGTGACTGTATTATTTACTGGTTGGTTTAAAGGGTTTTTTAATGTATGTAAGCCCCATGGGAGGTGCCCGAGGATTGGCGGAAAGCTTTTTCATGTCCTTGTACAAAGGGAAAGGGGATAAAGGGGTGAAATGTCAAAATTTCGAGGTATAAATCTGTTGAGTTTCCCGGTAAAATTTTATGGGAGGGGATTGTTGAGAGGGTGGGAAGGGCATGTACAGAGCAAAGAGATTGGGGGAAAAGCAGTGTGGTTTCAGAAGTGGTAGAGGATGTGTGGATCAGGGGGTTTTTCTTTGAAGAATGTATGTGAGAAATTTCTTAGAAAAGCAAATGGATTTGTATGTAGCCCCCTTTTGGATTGGGAAGGCATATGATAGAGTTGATGAGATGCTTGTGGAAGGTATTAATAATTTTTGGTGTGGGGGCAAGTTGTTAGAAGCAGTGAAAAGTTTTTATCGAGGATGAAAGGATGTGTTTGTGGGGAAGAGGGAAAGTGATTGGTTCTCAGTAAAATGTAGGTTTCCCGGCAGGGGTGTGCGATGTTTTCCATGGTTTTTTAATTTTTTATGGATGGGGTTTGTTAGGGGGTGAATGCAAGATTTTTGGAAAGAGGGGAAGTATAAAGTCTGTTGGGGAAAGAGAGAGTTTGGGAAGGGGGGCCCCTTTGTTGTTCGTGATGATACACCCCCTGGTGGCTGATTATGTGAGAAATGCAAAAAGCTGGTGATGAGTTTGGTAAAGTGTGTGAAAGAAAAGTTAAGAGAAAATTTGTGAAAAAGAGAAAGGTTTAATTGGTACAGTAGGGTTGGGGGGTCAAGTCAATTGGGAGGTGAGTTTAAATGGAGAAAAACTGGAGGAAGTAAAGGGTGTTTTGATTCGGGGGGGTTGGGGGGGGGGGGTTTGGGGGGGGGGCAGCGGATGGAAACAGGAAGGGAATGGTTTCATAGGGTGGGGGAGGGGGCAAAAAATTCGGGGCCTTAAAGAATGTGTGGAAGTCGAGAAATTATCTGGGAAAAGAAAAAAGGGGTATTTTTTAAAGGAATAGTGGTTCCAACAAGGGTTGTAGGTTGCGGGCGGGGGACTATGGATAGGTTGTGCCCCGGAGGATGGATGTGCGGGAAATGAGATGTTTGAGGACAATGTGTGGTGTGAGGTGGGTTTGATGAGTAAGTAACGAAAGGGGTTTAAGGGAGAGATGTGTGGAAAAAAAAAGACTGGTTGAGAGAGCAGAAGAGGGTGTTTTGAAATGGTTTGGTCCCCTGGAGAGAATGGTGAGGAAAGTTTTGACCAAGAGGATTTTTGTGTCGGGGGGTGGGGGGAAACGAGGAAAAGAGGGAGACCAAATTGGAGGTGGAAAGTGGGGGTAAAAAAGTTTTGGGTGTGATGGGGGGTAAAACGGCAGGGGGGTAAAAGGGAGGGAAAGGGAATAGGTGAATTGGAGCGATGTGGTATCCCGGGGTTGACGTGCTGTCAGTGGTTTGAATCAAGGCTGTGAAGCTTTCTGGGGAAAACCCCATGGAAACTGTATAAGGTTTATTTTGCGTGTGTGGACGTATGTATATACATGTTTTTTATGGGGGTTGGGTTTTTGGGGGCCATTTTTTTCCTTTCCCGTCTTTTTTCCCTTGGCTACCTCGCAAACGCGGGGGGGAAGCGACAAAGCAAAAAAAAAAAAAAAAAATAAATATAAATATAATATATATATATAATATATATAATTTTATATATATGAGAGGGGTGTTGTATCGTTAAAATGTATAGGTTTGTATTTTGCATGTGTGGGATTTATGTAAATACATGTGATTTCCCTAAAAGTCCTTTGGGGAAAAATAAAAACACGAAAATTTCCCCAATTTTCACTTTGGTGAAATTTAATACATCTCGGGGGAGCCCAAGAGGAAATAAGAGTATTTGATATCCCATCGAAGAGATGAAGCTAGGACGCCCTTTGTAAAAGTGTGTCTTCCCCCCTGATGTGTGATTATTACACGAAAGTGCACTTGGGAACTTATCGTGTTTCATTTTCCCTTTTGGATCAAAAGGGAAATCTTTATTTCCCCCGCAAAAAGTGATCCTTTCCAATACATGTGTGTGTGGCTGGATTGGACCATTCTTCAGTCTGTTTCCCTTTCGCTACCTTTGAGCTTTGGGAAAACGGTGATTAAGTATGATAAAAGAATTTTAAAGATAATTAAAATATAATATTTTATATTATTATGATATCACCATTTTATGAAAGAATACAATGTGAAAATATATTTAAGAAAAAAAAAACATGGGCTTCCTCATTTTTATTATCCCCCAGTAGTAAAAGGCATTTCATCTACCACTTTCCTCCACTCCTTACAAATGGACCATATTGAAAAGTGATATTTATAAAAAAATTCATGATATTTTCTCTTTTTTTTATAGCACTTAAAGTTTCCTTTTTTTGATACCATAAATTTTTTTGGGGAAACCCCCCTTTTTTCTTTGGAAAAACTTTTAAATTTTAAAATTTTTTTTATTTTTATGGGGCTATTGCTCTTTAAAAATTGTACTTTTTATTCCCCTAATCAGTCAGTTTATTCCATTATTAAAAAGAAAAATTTTCAGTTTAGGGGCTAAAAAACATTTTTCCCCGTAACCCTAGTACCCCCCCGATAAAATGTATTTTAGAATAATTTAAAATCCCGTTTCCAAATTTTATAAACCCAAATAATGATGTTAATTATTTTATTGGGTGTAATAAAAGGAAAAGAAAGGGAAAAAAAATTGGTTTATAAATTTAAAAAACATTAAATGTACTCATGTCCAGCAGTGCTGCCCCCGCTTTCAGTTCTCAGGGGCCCCTTTAATTATGTTTCAATGGCTTAGACAAAAGCTGTCAGGCAAGTGTTTTTATTTCCCGTAATCTTGGGGGTTTTCTACCAAAAATTTTTTTCTACTCATCCCAAAAAAAAGAAAGGGAAAAAAATTTATTTATATTTATTTTCTTTGTCGCTGTTTCCCGCTTTGCGAGGTAGCGCAAAGGGAAAAAAAACGAAAGAAATGGCCCAAACCCCCCCTATACACATGTATTAAAAATACACGTCCACCACGCAAATTTACATACCTATACATCTCAATGTACACATATTATACACACACAGACACATTACTATATACCCCTGCACACAATTCACACTGTCTGCCTTTAAAATTTAATTTTCCCCTCGGGCCCCCTCACCACAAATGGAATAAACCACCCCCTCCCCCCCATTTGTGCAAAATAGCGCTAGGAAAAGACAACAAAGGCCCCATTCGTTCACATCCGTCTCTGCTTGGGCATGCAATAATGCCCAAACCACAGCTCCCTCTCCACATGCAGGCACCACAAAACTTTTCATGGTTTACCCCAGACACTCACGTGCCCTGGTTCAATCGACTGACAGCAGGTCGACCCCAGTATACCACATCATTCCAATTCACTCTATTCCCTAGCACTTCTTTCACCCTTCTGCATGTTCAGTGCCCCAATCGCTCAAAATCTTTTTCATTCCATCCTTCCACCTACAATTTGGTCTCACACTTCTCCTCGTTCCCTCCACCTCTGACACATATATCCTCTTTGTCAATCTTCCCTCACTCATTCTTTCCATGTGACCAAACCATTTCAATACACCCTCTTCTGCTCTCTCAACCACACTCTTTTTATTACCACACATCTCTCTTACCCTTTCATTACTTACTCGATCAAACCACCTTACACCACATATTGTCCTCTAAACATCTCTTTTCTAACACATCCAACCTCCTCCGCACAACCCTATCTATAGCCCACTCCTCGCAACTATATAACATTGCTGGAACCACTATTCCTTCAAACATACCCACTTTCGCTTTCCAAGATAATGTTTTCACCTTCCACACACATTCTTCAACGCTCCCAAAATTTTCGCCCCCTCCCCCACCCTGTGACTCACTTCCACTTCCATGGTTCCATCCGCTGCCAAATCCACTCCCAGATATCTAAAACACTTCACTTCCTCCAGTTTTTCTCCAATCAAACTTACCTCCCAAATGACTTGTCCCTCAACCCTACTGTACCGAATAACCTTGCTCTTATTCACATTTACTCTCAGCTATCTTCTTTCACACACTTTACCAAACTCTGTCATCAGCCTCTGCAGTTCCTGACCTGAATCAGCCACTAGCCCTCTATCATCAGCGAAGAGCAACTGACTCACTTCCCAAGCCCTCTCATCTAAAACAGACTGCATACTTGCCTCTCTCCAAAACTCTTGCATTCACCTCCCTAATAAGTTCAACTAACCTATGGTAAGTCTCGTGTACCTCATCAATTATAATGTATAATAAAAGACAGGTTTTTCACTTCCTATAAAATTCATAGATAATTTCCCTTGTCTTTTTTTTTTCATTTTCATTATCTCTATATTTCAATTAAGGCCCAGCCTTGTTATAGACTTTTACTTGAGACTGGAGCTTAAAAGAAAAAACTATCCCCTTCCTATATCATCTTATTCTGGCAAGGTGCAACAATATACTGAATTTCAAATATCTCAGATGCCTATAAGAATCTTATCTAAACACATTCTGTGACATATTGGCACACCTACAATGAATTCTACTCCACTCTTTTTAAATTCAAAAAGGATATATGTGTTTGAGGAGGAGGGAACGAGAAGTGAGAGACTGAATTGGAGGTGGAAGGCAGGAGTGAAAAAGATTTTGAGCGATCGGGGTCTGAACGTGCAGGAGGGTGAAAGGCGCTCAAGGAATAGAGCGAATTGGAATGATGTGGTATACCGGGGTCAACTTGCTGTCAATGGACTGAAACAGGGCATGTGAAGCGTCTGGGGTAAACCATGGAAAGTTTTGTGGCGGCCTGGGTGTGGAAAGAGAGTTGTGGTTTCAATGCATTATACATGACAACTAGAGACTGAGTGTGAATGAATGTGGCCTTTGTTGTCTTTTCCTAGTGCTACCTCGCGCGCATGTGGGGGGAGGGGGGTGTCATTTCATGTGTGGCGGTGTGGCAACGGGAATTTAATAAAGGCAGAAGTATGAATTATGTACATGTGGATGAAGAGAGATGGGTGATTATTGGTGCATATGCGCCTGGGCATGAGAAGAAAGATCATGAGAGGCAAGTGTTTTGAGAGCAGCTGAGTGACTGTGTTAGTAGTTTTGATGCACGAGACCAGGTTATAGTGATGGGTGATTTAAATGCAAAGGTGAGTAATGTGGCAGTTGAGGTACAATTGGTGTACATGGGGTGTTCAGTGTTGTAAACAGGAATAGTGAAGAGCTTGTAGATTTATGATCTGAAAAGGGACTGGTGATTGGGAATACCTGGTTTAAAAAGAGAGATATACATAAGTATACATATGTAAGTAGGAGAGATGGCCAGAGAGCGTTATTGGATTATGTGTTAATTGACAGGCGCACGAAAGAAAGATTTTTGGATGTTAATGTGCTGAGAGGAGCAACTGGAGGGATGTCTGATCATTATCTTGTGGAGGCGAAGGTGAAGATTTGTAGAGGTTTTCAGAAAAGAAGAGGGAATGCTAGGGTGAAGAGAGTGGTGAGAGTAAGTGAGCTTGGGAAGGAGACTTGTGTGAGTGAGTACAGAATGGAAAAAGGTGAGAACAAAGGATATAAGGGGTGTGGGGGAGGAATGGGATGTATTTAGGGAAGCAGTGATGGCTTGCGCAAAATATGCTTGTGGCATGAGAAGCGTGGGAGGTGGGCAGATTAGAAAGGGTAGTCAGTGGTGGGATGAAGAAGTAAGATTGTTAGTGAATGAGAAGAGAGAGGCATTTGGACGATTTTTGCAGAGAAATAATGCAAATGACTGGGAGATGTATAAAAGAAAGAGGTAGGAGGTCAAGAGAAAGGTGCAAGAGGTGGGTGAAAAAAAAGGGCAAATGAGAGTTGGGGTGAGAGAGTATCATTAAATTTTAGGGAGAATAAAAAGATGTTTTGGAAGGAGGTAAATAAAGTGTGTAACACAAGGGAACAAATGGGAACTTCAGTGAAGGTGATAACAAGTAGTGGTAATGTGAGAAGATGGAGTGAGTATTTTGAAGGTTTATTGAATGTGTTTGATGATAGAGTGGCAGATATAGGGTGTTTTGGTCGAGGTGGTGTGCAAAGTGAGAGGGTTAGGGAGAATGATTTGGTAAACAGAGAAGAGGTAGTAAAAGCTTTGCGGAAGATGAAAGCCAGCAAGGCAGCTGGTTTGGATGGTATTGCAGTGGAATTTATTAAAAAAGGGAATGACTGTATTGTTGACTGGTTGGTAAGGTTATTTAATATATGTATGACTCATGGAGAGGTGCCTGAGGATTGGCGGAATGCTTGCATAGTGCCATTGTACAAAGGCAAAGGGGATAAGAGTGAGTGCTCAAATTACAGAGGTATAAGTTTGTTTACTATTCCTGGTAAATTATATGGGAGGGTATTGATTGAGAGGGTGAAGGCGTGTACAGAGCATCAGATTGGGGAACAGCAGTGTGGTTTCAGAAGTGGTAGAGGATGTGTGGATCAGGTGTTTGCTTTGAAGAATGTATGTGAGAAATACTTAGAAAAGCAAATGGATTTGTATGTAGCATTTATGGATCTGGAGAAGGCATATGATAGAGTTGATACAGATGCTCTGTGGAAGGTATTAAGAATATATAGTGTGGGAGGCAAGTTGTTAGAAGCAGTGAAAAGTTTTTATTGAGGATGTAAGGCATGTGTACATGTAGGAAGAGAGGAAAGTGATTGGTTCTCAGTGAATTTAGGTTTGCGGCAGAGGTGTGTGATGTCTCCATGGTTGTTTAATTTGTTTATGGATGGGGTTATTAGGGAGGTGAATGCTAGAGTTTTGGAAAGAGGGGCAAGTATAAAGTCTGTTGTGGATGAGAGAGCTTGGGAAGTGAGTCAGTTGTTGTTCGCTGATGATACAGCACTGGTGGCTGATTCGTATGAGAAACTGCAGAAGCTGGTGACTGAGTTTGGTAAAGTGTGTGAAAGAAGAAAGCTGAGAGTAAATATGAATAAGAGCAAGGTTATTAGGTACAGTAGGGTTGAGGGTCAAGTCAATTGGGAGGTAAGTTTGAATGGAGAAAAACTGGAGGAAGTAAAGTGTTTTAGATATCTGGGAGTGGAAGCGGAAGTGGATCATAGGGTGGGGGAGGGGGCGAAAATCCTGGGAGCCTTGAAGAATGTGTGGAAGTTGAGAACATTATCTCGGAATGCAAAAATGGGTATGTTTGAAGGAATAGTGGTTCCAACAATGTTGTATGGTTGCGAGGCGTGGGCTATGGATAGAGTTGTGCGCAGGAGGATGGATGTGCTGGAAATGAGATGTTTGAGGACAATGTGTGGTGTGAGGTGGTTTGATCGAGTAAGTAACGTAAGGGTAAGAGAGATGTGTAGAAATAAAAAGAGCGTGGTTGAGAGAGCAGAAGAGGGTGTTTTGAAATGGTTTGGGCACATGGAGAGAATGAATGAGGAAAGATTGACCAAGAGGATATATGTGTCAGAGGTGGAGGGAACAAGGAGAAGTGGGAGACCAAATTGGAGGTGGAAAGATGGAGTGAAAAAGATTTTGTGTGATCGGGGCCTGAACATGCAGGAGGGTGAAAGGAGGGCAAGGAATAGAGTGAATTGGATCGATGTGGTATACCGGGGTTGACGTGCTGTCAGTGGATTGAATCAGGGCATGTGAAGCGTCTGGGGTAAACCATGGAAAGCTGTGTAGGTATGTATATTTGCGTGTGTGGACGTATGTATATACATGTGTATGGAGGTGGGTTGGGCCATTTCTTTCGTCTGTTTCCTTGCGCTACCTCGCAAACGCGGGAGACAGCGACAAAGCAAAAAAAAGAAAAAAAAAAATATATATATATATATATATATATATATCCCTGGGGATAGGGGATTAAGAATACTTCCCACGTTTTCCCTGCGTGTCGTAGAAGGCGACTAAAAGGGGAGGGAGCGGGGGGCTGGAAATCCTCCTTTCTCTTTTTTTTTAAATTTTCCAAAAGAAGGAACAGAGGGGGCCAGGTGAGGATATTCCAAAAAAGGCCCAGTCCTCTGTTCCTAACGCTACCTCGCTACCGCGGGAAATGGCGAATAGTTTAAAAAAAAAAAAAAAAAAAAAAAAAAATATATATATATATATATATATATATATATATATATATATATATATATATATATATATAGGGGGTGACTGTATTACTGACTGGTTGGTAAGGTTATTTAATGTATGTATGACTCATGGTGAGGTGCCTGAGGATTGGCGGAATGCTGGAGAAGGCATATGATAGAGTTGATACAGATGCTCTGTGGAAGGTATTAAGAATATATAGTGTGGGAGGCAAGTTGTTAGAAGCAGTGAAAAGTTTTTATTGAGGATGTAAGGCATGTGTACATGTAGGAAGAGAGGAAAGTGATTGGTTCTCAGTGAATTTAGGTTTGCGGCAGAGGTGTGTGATGTCTCCATGGTTGTTTAATTTGTTTATGGATGGGGTTATTAGGGAGGTGAATGCTAGAGTTTTGGAAAGAGGGGCAAGTATAAAGTCTGTTGTGGATGAGAGAGCTTGGGAAGTGAGTCAGTTGTTGTTCGCTGATGATACAGCACTGGTGGCTGATTCGTGTGAGAAACTGCAGAAGCTGGTGACTGAGTTTGGTAAAGTGTGTGAAAGAAGAAAGCTGAGAGTAAATATGAATAAGAGCAAGGTTATGAGGTACAGTAGGGTTGAGGGTCAAGTCAATTGGGAGGTAAGTTTGAATGGAGAAAAACTGGAGGAAGTAAAGTGTTTTAGATATCTGGGAGTGGAAGCGGAAGTGGATCATAGGGTGGGGGAGGGGGCGAAAATCCTGGGAGCCTTGAAGAATGTGTGGAAGTTGAGAACATTATCTCGGAAAGCAAAAATGGGTATGTTTGAAGGAATAGTGGTTCCAACAATGTTGTATGGTTGCGAGGCGTGGGCTATGGATAGAGTTGTGCGCAGGAGGATGGATGTGCTGGAAATGAGATGTTTGAGGACAATGTGTGGTGTGAGGTGGTTTGATCGAGTAAGTAACGTAAGGGTAAGAGAGATGTGTGGAAATAAAAAGAGCGTGGTTGAGAGAGCAGAAGAGGGTGTTTTGAAATGGTTTGGGCACATGGAGAGAATGAATGAGGAAAGATTGACCAAGAGGATATATGTGTCAGAGGTGGAGGGAACAAGGAGAAGTGGGAGACCAAATTGGAGGTGGAAAGATGGAGTGAAAAAGATTTTGTGTGATCGGGGCCTGAACATGCAGGAGGGTGAAAGGAGGGCAAGGAATAGAATGAATTGGATCGATGTGGTATACCGGGGTTGACGTGCTGTCAGTGGATTGAATCAGGGCATGTGAAGCGTCTGGGGTAAACCATGGAAAGCTGTGTAGGTATGTATATTTGCGTGTGTGGACGTATGTATATACATGTGTATGGAGGTGGGTTGGGCCATTTCTTTCGTCTGTTTCCTTGCGCTACCTCGCAAACGCGGGAGACAGCGACAAAGCAAAAAAAAAAAAAAAAAAAAAAATATATATATATATATATATATATATATATATATATATATATATATATATATAGGGGGTGACTGTATTATTGACTGGTTGGTAAGGTTATTTAATGTATGTAAGACTCATGGTGAGGTGCCTGAGGATTGGCGGAATGCGTGCAGTGTCATTGTACAAAGGCAAAGGGGATAAGAGTGAGTGCTCAAATTACAGAGGTATAAGTCTGTTGAGTATTCCTGGTAAATTATATGGGAGGGTATTGATTGAGAGGGTGAAGGCATGTACAGAGCATGAGATTGGGGAAGAGCAGTGTGGTTTCAGAAGTGGTAGAGGATGTGTGGATCAGGTGTTTGCTTTGAAGAATGTATGTGAGAAATACTTAGAAAAGCAAATGGATTTGTATGTAGCATTTATGGATCTGGAGAAGGCATATGATAGAGTTGATAGAGATGCTCTGTGGAAGGTATTAATAATATATGGTGTGGGAGGCAAGTTGTTAGAAGCAGTGAAAAGTTTTTATCGAGGATGTAAGGCATGTGTTCGTGTAGGAAGAGAGGAAAGTGATTGGTTCTCAGTGAATGTAGGTGTGCGGCAGGGGTGTGCGATGTCTCCATGGTTGTTTAATTTGTTTATGGATGGGGTTGTTAGGGAGGTGAATGCAAGAGTTTTGGAAAGAGGGGCAAGTATGAAGTCTGTTGTGGATGAGAGAGCTTGGGAAGTGAGTCAGTTGTTGTTCGCTGATGATACAGCGCTGGTGGCTGATTCATGTGAGAAACTGCAGAAGCTGGTGACTGAGTTTGGTAAAGTGTGTGAATATAGAAAGTTAAGAGTAAATGTGAATAAGAGCAAGGTTATTAGGTACAGTAGGGTTGAGGGTCAAGTCAATTGGGAGGTGAGTTTGAATGGAGAAAAACTGGAGGAAGTGAAGTGTTTTAGATATCTGGGAGTGGATCTGGCAGCGGATGGAAACATGGAAGCGGAAGTGGATCATAGGGTGGGGGAGGGGGCGAAAATTCTGGGAGCCTTGAAGAATGTGTGGAAGTCGAGAACATTATCTCGGAAAGCAAAAATGGGTATGTTTGAAGGAATAGTGGTTCCAACAATGTTGTATGGTTGCGAGGCGTGGACTATGGATAGAGTTGTGCGCAGGAGGATGGATGTGCTGGAAATGAGATGTTTGAGGACAATGTGTGGTGTGAGGTGGTTTGATCGAGTAAGTAACGTAAGGGTAAGAGAGATGTGTGGAAATAAAAAGAGCATGGTTGAGAGAGCAGAAGAGGGTGTTTTGAAATGGTTTGGTCACATGGAGAGAATGAGTGAGGAAAGATTGACCAAGAGGATATATGTGTCGGAGGTGGAGGGAACGAGGAGAAGAGGGAGACCAAATTGGAGGTGGAAAGATGGAGTGAAAAAGATTTTGTGTGATCGGGGCCTGAACATGCAGGAGGGTGAAAGGAGGGCAAGGAATAGAGTGAATTGGAGCGATGTGGTATACCGGGGTTGACATGCTGTCAGTGGATTGAATCAAGGCATGTGAAGCGTCTGGGGTAAACCATGGAAAGCTGTATAGGTATGTATATTTGCGTGTGTGGACGTATGTATATACATGTGTATGGGGTGGGTTGGGCCATTTCTTTCGTCTGTTTCCTTGCGCTACCTCGCAAACGCGGGAGACAGCGACAAAGCAAAAAAAAAAAAAAAAAAAATATATATATATATATATATATATATATATATATATATATATATATATATATGAGAGTGTGTATGTATACGTTGAAATGTATAGGTTTGTATATTTGCATGTGTGGGCATTTATGTATATACATGTGTGTTCCTATAAGTCCATTGGGAAAATGAAACACGATAAGTTCCCAAGTTCACTTTGGTGTAATAATCACATCATCAGGGGAGACACAAGAGAGAAATAAGAGTCAGTTGATATACATCGAAGAGATGAAGCTAGGACGCCATTTGATAAACGTGTGTCTCCCCCATGATGATGTGATTATTACACGAAAGTGCACTTGGGAACTTATCGTGTTTCATTTTCCTTGTGGACTCATAGGAATATCTTGATCACGCGCAAAATTGTGATCCTTTCCAATACATGTGTGTGTGGCTGGATTGGACCATTCTTCAGTCTGTTTCCTTGCGCTACCTTGCTGACGTGGAAGACGGTGATTAAGTATGATAATAGAATATGATATATATATATATATATATTCATGATACTCACCACTGTATGAAAGAATACAATGTGAAAATATATTTAAGAAAAAGAAACATGACTTCCTCATTTCATATCAGTAGTAGTAAGGCATTTCATCTACACACTTCTCCTCCACTCCTTACAAATGGACCATATTGACATAGTGATATTTATAAAACATTCATGATATTTTCTCTTTCTTTATAGCACTAATGTTTCCTTTCTTTGATACCATAAATTTTTTGGACCTCTCTTTCTCCTGGAGCTTGATATGAATATATATTTTATGGCTATTGCTCTTTAACATTGTACTTTTTATTACCATACATCAGTCAGTTATATTCCATTATTATAAGAAAAATATCAGTTACGTGCATAAACATTTTTCCCAGTAACCATAGTACCATTGATAACTGTATTCAGAATATTTAACATACAGTTTCCAATTTGATAACCCAAATAATGATGTATATTATTGTATTGGTGTAATAGGAAGAAAGAAAAACTTGGTTGATAATGAAAAACACATTAGTGTACTCATGTCCAGCAGTGCTGCCCTGCTTTCAGTTCTCAGCCTCTTTAATTATGTTGCAATGGCTTAGACAAATGCTGTCAGGCAAGTTATATATTTCTGTAATCATGGTAAGTTTTCTACTCATTCTTTTCTACTCATCCAAAAAGAAAGAAAGAAAAATATATTATTTATATTTATTTTGCTTTGTCGCTGTCTCCTGCATTTGCGAGGTAGCGCAAGGAAACAGACGAAAGAAATGGCCCAACCCACCCCTATACACATGTATATACATACACGTCCACACACGCAAATATACATACCTATACATCTCAATGTACACATATATATACACACACAGACACATACATATATACCCATGCACACAATTCACACTGTCTGCCTTTATTAATTCCCATCGCCACCTCACCACACATGGAATACCATCCCCCTCCCCCCTCATGTGTGCAAAGTAGCGCTAGGAAAAGACAACAAAGGCCCCATTCGTTCACACTCAGTCTCTAGCTGTCATGCAATAATGCCCGAAACCACAGCTCCCTTTCCACATCCAGGCCCCACAAAACTTTCCATGGTTTACCCCAGACACTTCACGTGCCCTGGTTCAATCGACTGACAGCAGGTCGACCCCAGTATACCACATCATTCCAATTCACTCTATTCCTTGTGCACCTTTCACCCTCCTGTATGTTCAGGCTCTGATTGCTCTAGATCTTTTTCACTCCATCCTTCTACATCCAATTTGGTCTCCCGATTCTCCTCGTTCCCTCTACCTCTGAAACATATATCCTCTTTGTCAATCTTTCCTAACTCATTCTCTCCATGTGACCAAAACAACCTCTTCTGTGCTCTCAACCACACTCTTTTTATTACCACACATCTCTCTTACCCTTTACTTACTCGATCAAACCACCTCACACTACATATTGTCCTCAAACATTTCATTTCCAACACATTCATCCTCCTCCACACAACCCTATCTATAGCCCATGCCTTGCAACCATATAACATCGTTGGAACCACTATTCCCTCAAACATAACCATTTTCACTCCGAGATAATATTCTTGACTTGCACACATTCTTCAATGCTCCTAGAACTTTTGCCCCCTCCCCCACCCTGTGACTCACTTCCGCTTCCATGGTTCCATCCACTGCTAAATCCACCCCCAGATATCTAAAACACTTCAATTCCTCCAGTTTTTTTTCCATTCAAACTTGCCTCCCAATTCACTTGTCCCTCAACCCTACTGAACCTAATAACCTTACTCTTATTTACATTTACTCTCAACTTTCTTCTTTCACACACTTTATCTAACTCAGGTCACCAGCTTCTGCAGTTTCTCACCTGAATCAGCCACCAGCACTGTATCATCAGCAAACAACAACTGACTCACTTCCCAAGCTCTCTCATCCACAACAGACTGCATACTTGCCCCTCTCCAAAACTCATGCAGTTACCTCCCTAACCACCCCATCCATAAACAAATTAAACAACCATGGAGACACCACGCACCCTTGCAGCAAATCGACATTCACTGGGAATCAATCACACACATGCCGTACATCCATGGTAATAACTTTCCACTGCTTCTAGCAACTTACCTCCCACACTATATACTCTTATACCTTCCACAAAGCATCTCTATCAAACCTATCATATGCCTTCTCCAGATCCATAAATGCCACATACAAATCCATCTGTTTTTCTAAGTATTTCTTACGTATATTCTTCAAAGCAAACACCTGATACACACATCTTCTACCACTTCTGAAACCACACTGTTCTTCCCCAATCTGGTGCTCTGTACATGCCTTCACCCTCTCAATCAATACCCTCCCATAAAATTTACCAGGAATATTCAACAAACTTATACCTCTGGAATTTGAACACTCACCTTTGTCCCCTTCGCCTTTGTACAATGGCACTATGCATGCATTCCACCAATCCTCAGGCACTTCACCATGAACCATACATACATTGAATATCCTTACCAACCAATCAACGATACAGTCACACCCTTCTTCAATAAATTCCACTGTAATACCATCCAAACCTGCCGCCTTGCTGGCTTTCATCTTCCACAAAGCTTTTGCTACCTCTTCTCTGTTTACCAAAACATTCTCCCTGACCCTCTCACTCTGCACACCACCTTGACCAAAACGCCCTATATCTGCTACTCTATCATCAAATACATTCAACAAGCCTTCAAAATACTCACTCCATCTCCTTCTCACTTCACCACTAATTATTATTACATCCTCATTAGCCCCTTCACCAATGTTCCTATTTGTTCTCTTATACACTTTATGTACCTCCTTCCAAAACATCTTTTTATTTTCCCTAAAATTCAATGATACTCTCTCACCCCAACTCTCATTTGCCCTCTTTTCCACCTCTTGCACCTTTTTCTTGACCTCCTATCGCTTTCTTTTATACATCTCCATATCATTTGCACAATTTTCCTGCAAATATCATCCAAATGCCTCTCTCTCCTCTTTCACTAACAATCTTACTCTTTCATCCTACCTCTCACTACCCTTTCTGATCTGCCCACCTCCCACCTTTATATATATATATATTTATTTATATTTATTATACTTTGTCGCTGTCTCCCGCGTTTGCGAGGTAGCGCAAGGAAACAGACGAAAGAAATGGCCCAACCCCCCCATACACATGTATATACATACGTCCACACACGCAAATATACATACCTACACAGCTTTCCATAGCTTACCCCAGACGCTTCACATGCCTTGATTCAATCCACTGACAGCACGTCAACCCCGGTATACCACATCGCTCCAATTCACTCTATTCCTTGCCCTCCTTTCACCCTCCTGCATGTTCAGGCCCCGATCACACAAAATCTTTTTCACTCCATCTTTCCACCTCCAATTTGGTCTCCCTCTTCTCCTTGTTCCCTCCACCTCCGACACATATATCCTCTTGGTCAATCTTTCCTCACTCATCCTCTCCATGTGCCCAAACCACTTCAAAACACCTTCTTCTGCTCTCTCAACCACGCTCTTTTTATTTCCACACATCTCTCTTACCCTTACGTTACTCACTCGATCAAACCACCTCACACCACACATTGTCCTCAAACATCTCATTTCCAGCACATCCATCCTCCTGCGCACAACTCTATCCATAGCCCACGCCTCGCAACCATACAACATTGTTGGAACCACTACTCCTTCAAACATACCCATTTTTGCTTTCCGAGATAATGTTCTCGACTTCCACACATTCTTCAAGGCTCCCAGAATTTTCGCCCCCTCCCCCACCCTATGATCCACTTCCGCTTCCATGGTTCCATCCACTGCCAGATCCACTCCCAGATATCTAAAACACTTCACTTCCTCCAGTTTTTCTCCATTCAAACTCACCTCCCAATTGACTTGACCCTCAACCCTACTGTACCTAATAACCTTGCTCTTATTCACATTTACTCTTAACTTTCTTCTTCCACACACTTTACCAAACTCAGTCACCAGCTTCTGCAGTTTCTCACATGAATCAGCCACCAGCGCTGTATCATCAGCGAACAACAATAATAATATGTATATATTATATCTATTTATCATACAGTGTTGCTGTCTTCTGCATTAGCAAGGTGGTAGCACAAGGAAACAGATGAAAGAATGGCCCAACCCACCCACATACACAGGTATATACATATATGGCCACACACACATATACATACCTATGCATTTCAACATATATACACATGTACATAATTCATACTTGCTGCCTTTATTCATTCCCGTCTCCACTCCACCACACATGAAATAACAACCCCCTCCCCCTGCACATGTGCGAGGTAGCGCTAGGAAAAGACAACAAAGGCCACATTCGTTCACACTTAGTCACGAGCTGTCATGTGTAATGCACCTAAACCAAAGCTCCCTTTCCACATCCAGGCCCCACAAAACTTTCCATGGTTTACCCCAGACACTTCACATGCCCTGGCTCAATCCATTGACAGTACGTCGACCCCAGTATACCACATTATTCCAATTCACTCTATTCCTTGCACGCCTTTCATCCTCCTGCATGCTCAGGCCCCGATTGCTCAAAATCTTTTTCACTCCATCCTTCCACCTCCAATTTGGTCTCCCACTTCTCCTCTTTCCCTCCACCTCTGACACATATATCCTCTTCGTCAATCTTTCCTCACTCATTCTCTCCACGTGACCAAACCATTTCAATACACACTCTTATTACCACACATCTCTTACCCTTTCATTACTTACTTAATCAAACGACCTCACACCACATATTGTCCTCAAACATCTCATTTCCAACACATCCATCCTCCTCTGCACAACCCTCTCTATACCCCACGCCTCACAACCATGAAACATTGTTGGAACCAACATTTCTTCAAACATACCCATTTTTGCCTTCTGGGATAATGTTCTTGCCTTCCATACATTCTTCAACGCTTTCAGAACCTTCGCCCCCTTCCCCACCCTCTGACTCACTTCCACTTCCATGGTTCCATCCGCTGCCAAATCCACTCCCAGATATCTAAAACACTTCACTTCCTCCAGTTTTTCTCCATTCAAACTTATCTCCCAAATGACTTGTCCCTCAACCCTACGGTACCTAATAACCTTTCTCTTATTCACATTCACTCTCAGCTTCTTCTTTCACACACTTTACCTAACTCAGTCACCAGCTTCTGCAGTTTCTCACCTGAATCAACTACCATCACTGTATCATCAGCGAACAACAACTGACTCACTTTCCAAGTCCTCTCATCCACAACAGACTGCATACTTGCCCCTCTCTCCAAAACTCTTGTATTCACCTCCCTAACAACCCCAACCATAAACAAATTAAACAACCAGGGAGGTATCACGCACCCCTGCTGCAAACCAACATTCACTGAGAACTAACCACATTCCTCTCTTCCTACTTGTACACATGCCTTACATCCTCAATAAATACTTTTCACTGTTTCTAGCAAGATGCTTCCCACACCATAGAGATGCTCTGTGGAAGGTTTTAAGAGTATATGGTGTGGGAGGCAAGTTGCTAGAATTAGTGAAAAGTTTTTATTGAGGTTGTAAGGCATGTGTACGAGTATGAACAGAGGAAAGTGATTGGTTCCCAGTGAATGTCGGTTTCCGGCAGGAGTGCGTGATGTCTCCATGGATGTTTAATTTGTTTATGGATGGGGTTGTTAGGGAGGTGAATGCAAGAGTTTTGGAGAGAGTTGCGAGTATGCGATCTGTTGTCAATGAGAGGGCTTGGGAAGTGAATCAGTTGTTGGTCGCTGATGATACAGTGCTGGTGGCTGATTCAGAAGAGAAACTGCAGAAGCTGGTGACCGAGTTTGGTAGTGTGTGAAAGAAGAAAGCTGAGAGTAAATGTGAATAAGAGCAAGGTTATTAGGTATGGTAGGGTTGAGGGATAAGTCAATTGGGAGGTAAGTTTGAATGGAGAAAAACTGGAGGAAGTAAAGTGTTTAAGATATCTGAGAGTGGATTTGGCAGTGGATGGAACCATGGACGCAGAAGTTAGTCACAGGGTGGTGTAGGGGACGAAGGTTCTGGGAGTGTTGAAGAATGCGTGGAAGGCGAGAACATTATCTTGGAAAGCAAGAATGGGTATGTTTGAAGGAATAGTGGTTCCAACAATGTTATATGGTTGCGAGGCATGGGCTATAGATAGGGTTGTGCGGAGGAGGGTGGATATGTTGGAAATGAGATGTTTGAGAACAATATGTGGTGTGAGGTGGTTTGATCGAGTCAGTAATTTGTGGTAATAAAAAGAGTGTGGTTGAGAGAGCAGAAGAGGGTGTATTGAAATGGTTTGGTTACATGGAGAGAATGAGTGAGGAAAGATTGACAAAGAGGATATATAAGTGTCAGAGGTGGAGGGAATGAGGAGAAGTGGGAGACCTAATTGGAGGTGGAAGGATGGAGTGAAAAAGATTTTGAGTGATCGGGACCTGAACATGCAGGAGGGTGAAAGGCATGCAAGGAATAGTGTGAATTGGAACGATATGGCATACCGGGGTCGATGAGCTGTCAATGGATTGAACCAGGGCATGTGAAGTGTATGGGGTAAACCATGGAATGTTTTGTGGGGCCTGGATGTGGAAAGGGAGCTGTGGTTTCGGTGCATTACATATGACAGCTAGAGACTGATTGTGAACGAGTGTGGCCTTTGTTGTCTTTTCCTAGCTCTACCTCTCCGCATGCTGGGGGAGGGGGATGCTATTTCATTTGTGGCAGGGTGGCGACAGGAATGGATGAGGGCAGCAAGTATGAATATGTACATGTGTGTATATGTATTTGTCTGTGTGTGTATATGTATGTATACAGTGAAATGTATAGGTATGTATATGTGCGTGTGTGGGCGTGTATGTATATACATGTGTATGTGGGTGGGTTGGGCCATTCTTTCATCTGTTTCCTTGCGCTACCTCGCTAACGTGGGAGACAGCAACAAAGTATAATAAATAAATGAATATTATATTCGCCATTTCCGGCATTAGAGAGGTAGTGTTAAGAACAGAGGATTGAGCCTTAGAGGGAATATCCTCACTTGGCCCCATTCCTAAATCCTCAGTCACCTCACCATAAGTCATTGATATACTGAAAATCCTAAATAACCAATCACCTAACTATCTTATCCCCCCCTTTTCTGGAAATTCAACTGCAATCCCATCCAATTAAGCAGCTTTGTCATAGTTATTGTTAGACAACACTTTCACTGCCTCTTCTATTTTCATCAAACACCTTTCCATTACTTTCTTACTTCATATAATTCCATGTCCAAAACATTCCGCATCTACCCTATCATCAAACATATCTAAAAAACCCTAAAATCCTCATTACATCTCTTCACCTCAATTCTGTCTAGTACCAGTTCCCCATTTGCCCCCCTTCAATGATGTTCCCTGTCTTCTCGTCTTATTACATTATTAACCCTCCTTCCCAAATTCGTATTTTTGCAGAAGCTTGCTGATATTCACGCACCCCAAACTTTCATCGACCCCCCCCCATCTTTTTTTTTTTTAGCCCCTGTAGCTTCTTCTTGACCTACCCCTTTCTCATAAATATCTCCCAACCTCTTGCACTCTTTCCCTACTCTTTCCTCACTGACAAGCAACTTTACCTTCACATTCCACAACTCATTACCCTTTCTCTCCAGTCCATCTCTTACATTTCACATGTGACACACTTCTTTTGCACATGTAAGATGTGCTTTCCAAAGCACTTTCCATGCTTCACCCCCTCCCCTAGCCTCATTTACTCTCACATCTTGCCACTCTACACTCAATCTCAATCTCTCCTGGTATCTCCTCTCACAAGCCTCTTTTCCAAGCTCACTCACTTTCACAACCCTCTTCTCACCAATTTTCTCTTTTCCTAAGGCCTTTACAAACATTTACTCTAGCCTTCACCAATTAATGATCAGACATCTCACCAGCTGCACCTTCCAGTGCATTCAAATCAAAGGGTTCCTCCTCATGCCTATCAATTAGTAAACAATCCAGTTATGTCTCTTTCCCATTTTTCCTATTCATCTCTTCATACTTATGTATTTCTTTCTTTTAAAACCAGGTATTCCCAATCATTAGTCCTTTTTCAGCACACAACTCCACAAACTCTTCAACATTCTTATTAACAATGTATGGTAACCCAAGGCCCTTCAGTTACACCCTCAAATGCAACACTACACACTCTCGCAAGCAAACACCCATTACTAATACTTGATCCTTTGCATCAAAACTACTGTCACATCCACTTCATTCCTCACAGAAGATGCTTCTCTTCTTTATTCATCTCATCTCCAGTTGCATAAGCACAAACAGTCACCCAACTCTAGTAACCCAATTTCATTCTTAAGCATCTCTCTCTCTCTCTCTCTCTCTCTCTCTCTCTCTCTCTCTCTCTCTCTCTCTCTCTCTCTCTCTGTAACCAAAATGGCAAGGGCAAAAACATGCCCTAATGAAGGCATCTTGGGAGAAAAAAGAGTAAAAAAGAAAATAGAAATTAATGCAGGTGTCTGCAGACCTGACTCTTAAAAGAAGAAAGGTTTTATGAAGAGGTAAAGACAAAAGAAGGAAGAGAAAGAATTCTACAGCTTACCTGTTTGAGGGCATCCATTCTTTACACTCTCTCACACATTCCACAACTTTGTTGCAAAAGGCAGAGAAAGGGTACCTACCTTCAAGTATCTACATTGAGATTTAGCCAAAATGTTGCACCATTTGTTTTGCTTAATACATTCTTGGATCATCTGGGACTGATTTCAACCACATCAAGTGCTTTTTTGTATATTTCTGTGATGTTACTGGAATCCACCTGCTCAAGGTTACAATGTGAGTGACATGTTACCTAGCGCATAATACTCAACACACATCTTGCTTAATATTTAAGACTATTCTCTGCTGCCACCTGCATTACATAATCATCAATTCTTGGTTCATCTGGAACTGATTTTAACCACATGTCAAGAGTTCTTTTAAATATTTCTGTGATGTTACTGGACTCCACCTACTCAAGGTTACACTATGAATGAAAAATCACCTTTGGCAAAACTGTATCATTGGGAGTAGTCTCGGTAAAGAAATTCTCTTTTTATAAGGGTCTACATTTTCCTGCTACTGGAAGTGGCATATCCTTGGGCTGAAGGCGGCTTTGGAAAGGTCTTCAGTAACACCAGGACCCTTTCATGGAAGCTGGTCCTGAGTATTCATGAATAAATGAATGTTTCTGTAGTTGTTCTATGCATGTTTTTTTTTATTTCTCCTGGCAGCACACTGAATAATCATCATAGCCTCCTAAAAGGGCTGTTATACATTTTTGTCTGATTTATTTTCAGTATGTTCCACGGTTATCTTTAAAACTTAAAAACACCATCTTTTGATAAGAAGCTTTCAGATTTAACACATTTTCTCTCATACCTTTAATTAGTTGCCATTTGGATATAATCATACATCTTTCTCCTTTTTCTAAGCTACATAGTTGCATTTCTTTCAGCCATCTGTGGTAGTTCATATGATCCATCCCCTCATTTTTGCTTGTGAAGTGCTTTTAAATTCTCTTCAATATGTTTATTTGCATTCATTTCACTGGTGACCATAAATCACAACAGTATTCAATTTTGCCTCTTGTAAGTATATCAAACATTCTCATCCACAGGTTTCCATCTAGTGTAGGGAAAGTTCTCATAATCATATGATTCATCACTATGACAGTGTGATCTTCTCAATATGCTCTCTGAAATGTAGTTTCTTATTTATGATGACAACAAAATCTTTTAAATTTGTTCCACTTTCTATCACTATCCCTGTTGGGACTCTATAAAGTATCACTAATGAGTTCTTCCTTGTCCCATAACTTACCCCCTCAAACTCATTTTCACTAAATTCCCACACATTCACATCTGCTCATCTGTGTAATGTGTCAGTCTCTCGTTTCTTTACCTCCATTTTATCAAATCAGTCTCTAATCCAAACAATTTGCTTAAACTGGTGTCATCAGAAAAGCTCCTTACTATGCTTTCTTTCACTTCACTATCAATATCTGATATTGTTAAAAACAGTACTATGGCTAACACCATTCTCTGTAAAATCCCAAATGGAACACATTCCTCCTCAGACAGTTCTGTTTGCTACAACTCTAAACAAGCTGTTAGACAGAGACTTTTTAATCAACCATCTTATCTTACCCTTAATGTTTCATTAAGCTACATCCTCTAGAACACTCCATTTGTTTACTTTGTCAAACAAACACTTTTGCAAAGTAAAGAGAGAAAGAGAGAGAGCAGTGTAACCTAATTTTTTTCTTTCATAATCGATCGCCATTTCCTGCATCAATGAGGTAGCAACAGGAACAGGCAAAGAACGGCCACATTTGCTCACATCCATTCTCTATCTGTCATGTGTAATGCATCAAAACCACAGCTCCCTATCCACAACCAGGCCCCATAGACCTTTCTATGGTTTAGCCTGGATGCTTCACATGCCTTAGTTCAGTCCACTGACAGCATATCGACCCCTGTGTACCACATTATTCCAGTTCTCTCTATCCCAGGCACACCTTTTGCCCTCCTGCATGCTCTGGTCCTAATCACTCAAAATCTTTCTCACTACATTCTTCCATCTCTGGTTTGATTTCCCCTTTCTCCTTGTTCCCTCCACCTCTGGCACATATATCCTCTTTGTCAATCCTTTAGCACACCCTCTTCAGCTCTCCCAACCACTCTTTTTTATCATCACAACTCTCTCTTACCCTTTCATTACTTACTTGATCAAACCAACTCACACCACATGTTGTCCTTAAATGTTTCATTTCCAACAAGTCAAGCCACCTCCACACATCCTCATCTATAGCCCAAGCCTCGCATCCATATAATATTGTTGGGACTACCATACCATCTTTGCCCTCCCAGAGATCGATCTCTCTTTCCACACATTTTTCATTGCTCCTAGTACCTACATCCCCTCACATATCCTATGATTCACTTCTGTCTCTATGATTCCATTTGCTGCCATGTCCAATCCCAGGTTTCTAAAACATTTCACTTCCTCCAATTTTTCTCCAATCAAACTCACACCCCAACTAACCTGTCCCTCGACCCTGCTAAACCTAACATCCATATTTTTACTCACATCTAATCTCAACTTCCTCTCACACTCTCTTCTAAACTTAGTCACCAACTTCTACCATTTTTCACCTGAACCTGTCACCAGTAGCGCTATATCATCAACAAACAGATTACTCAACTTCCCAAGCCCACTTACCTCTTGTGGACTGCATACTCACCACTCTGACTTATCTTCCTCAACATCAAGTCCATAAACCAATAAAACATCACACAGTCACCTTCAACTAGAATCACACATCCTCCCATCTACCTACAGGACTTTGGAGGTTAGGTCAGGAGATCTGGTATGACCTGTGGGTGTATGAGTCAAACTTGGAGGGGACAAGAAATGTTGGTGAATCATTGCAGATTAAGGAGATGCAGCTGAAGGAAGAGAATAGCCCAGCCACTCTTATCAAGGAACTGGAAACTGGTTTTGTACCTTTGGAGGTGGAGGACAATATCACAGTTATTCACAGTGTCAGACAAATAGATCTTGATGAAAGTGTAAGAGAGAAATCTGTTAAGGAGGAAAATGCTGTGGTTTTGGATCATTATACATGACAGCTAGAGACTGAGTGTGAACAAATGTGGCCTTTGTTATCTTTCCTAGCGCTATCTCGCGTGCATGCGGGGAAAGGGGGGTTGTCATTTTATGTGTCGCAGGGTGGTGATGGGAATGAATAAAGGCAGCAAGTATGAATTATGTACATGTGTATATATGTACATGCCTGTGTATGTATATATATGTATACGTTGAAATGTATAGGTATGTATATGTGCATGTGTGGACGAGTATGTATATACATGTGCATGTGGGTGGGTTGAGCCATTCTTTTGTCTGTTTCCTTGCGCTACCTCGCTAATGCAGGAGACAGCGACAAAGTATAATACATAAATATAGAATAAAAACATCACTTCTCACTGGTTTTAGCAGCTTTTCTCCCACACCATATATTCTGAAGACCTTCCACAAGGCATCTCCATCAACTCTATCATATACTCTCTCCAGATTCATAACTGCAGCATACAAATCTATCTGTGTATTTCTCACATTCTTTAAGGCAAACACCTGATTCACACATCCTCCTCTCACCAACCACTGACCAACCAAAGACATTTCCAAACCATTCATCACCTTTACCTTTGATCTCTGTTTCACTCAGAGTTTAGACACCCCAGCCTAAGGCTTCAAGGAAGATGGCTCCTTCTTCCATTTGATCTCTTAGAAACTGAAATAAAAGAAGGGGAGGGTTTCCATTCCCCTGCTCCTGCCCCCTTTAGTTGCCTTCTACAACATGAAGGGAAAATGGCAATAGAATTCTTTCTCCCCAATCCAAGGATAATATCATGTACACTAAAAAAAATTATCCACAATATTATACATACCGTGGTTCAATTCACATATCTCTTCCCTAACTCCAAAAATTTTCATCTTACTCCTCTGCTCATTCCTATTAATTTCATCTGGTGATAAAAAAGGGACTTACTAACCTTCCTTAATGAAAAACTGGACCTTGCGTTTTAACCAGAACTTATAATCATGACCTGATCTAAGGTACTGAGCTGATGTCAGCATGCGATTAATGAAGACTTCTGTTAAACTCTGTCGTGCATCATCAGAAATTATGGGTCGCGATACCCGGGAAGATCCAGAACTGCAAAAGAATTTGAGAGAATACATTAAAAGATTTTCTTAAAAGGTAATGTAAATATTCATGTTCATGAAAAAATTAATTTTGAAAAATGAATCTGTTTCTTTCCAGAACAGTGTCCTGTGAACTTTGAGAGAATACATAAAATGTGCAGGGGCTTAAAACCTTTAACCCCCACCTTCTGGTGGATTACATGCCTTTCATTCTTTGCTATCATCTATTCAGTTGTTGGAGCCTACAGCTGTGTCCAGGTTTGCCTCTCTGCTAAAAACAGTAACCTTCACCTAGCATACATAATTGTGCTGCTAGCTGACATTTTGGCTGTGCTGACCATCTCATAATTCTCAAAACACTGATGCCATCTGGTGGTAGTTACTGTTGGTTAAGATTAAAATTTTTTGGAAGAAAAGGCAACATGGGAAACCACAACTTGAAAAATTGTCCACAGGGAACTGCCCTTCAGAAAACAGTTTTATGCAATTCAAAACTCACTCTCTCTCCAGGGTCAGTTTCTTTTTCAAGCTTCTAGAGCAAACCATGGTGGAAGAGGTTTAGCAAAAAATTTCTCAATTAAGAGAACAGTATGGAAAGAATAGTTACAATTAAGGTTTTCTGGTAGCATGTTGCCTCAAAGGTGGCAAGCCAGACGTCACATAAGGTAGGTCCTTGACATCAAGAGTATGGTTCCATTGAACAAGTTTCCAGAAGTTTAAGACCTCATCTGTTGACCCACTGACTGATGTGGCCACATATAAAGCAAGGTCATGATATAGTACAAGAATATTATTATCATTTTCTTTTATTGTTGGAGGCACCAGTCATGGACAAAAGTGAATTTCATGGCCAGGCCTTAAATGAAATATGAAGAGGTTAATGGAACGGAAAAAGAAAAGAAAGGAAAAATATCTATGAATTCTCTGGAGGAAGTGAAAAAGCTACCTTTTAAAGGGTGCTACGTAAAATTCACTGGGAAAGACATAAGAGAGAAGACAGTTCCAAAGCTACAAAGTGTAGGGAAAGACTTTAAAACAGCCCACCCTTGAGTTGCCAGGAGCACACAGTCATCATGTGATGCAACAGCTTGCTGAGTATTATGTGGTCTAGCTAATGATAAGGGTATACAAGCAGCCTCCACTTTTCCATTCTGATGGTACTTAACCTGTCTTTCCCATAGACAAAATGACTCTCTTTGGTTCTTGTTTCTTCTCTAACTCTACTTTGGGTGACTTTACCATAACTTCTCCCCATGATGCTCCTCTTTCTACTCCTTTGCCCCTCCCCGTAACCTCTTTATGAACTGTCTGAAAAACACTTCTCTCTTTAGACACAAGGATTAAGGACATGATGGCAACCATCACCATGTACAGGATGATAGTTACAGGGGTTTTTAGAAATGTCACCCTTCTTAGGGATGGGATGTACCAATACATGCTTTCAAGAAGGAAAAGTTCTAGTTTTTAAAAAAAGAAACAGAGGAGACAAGCAAGTACAAGTGCAGTTCAGAGGCACACTCTTTCAGTACATGGGATGGATGCCACGAGGTCCATAAGCCTTGTTTGTACACAGAGAGAAAAATGCCTTTTGAACAGTTTGAAAAGAGATTACATGGATGGCAAAAAATCAGTAATAGGAGCATCAGGGGTAAAGGAATGTTAGTTATCCAAAGTAGAGTCACAGGAGAAACATGAACTAAAGAGAGTGGTTTTGTCTATGGGAGAGACAGCTATGGTATCATCAAAATGGAAAAGAGATGGAAAGGTAGAGTGACAGAAGTCATTAGTGACGTCCTTATCAAAAGACTAGAGAGACCTATCAATGGCTGAAGAGGAGAGGTTATCACAATTCCATGATCTCTCTGAATAAAGGAATGCTTTGCTTTATCAATAATGTACTTGCAATGATAATGGGCAGCGATAAATGCTGTTTGTGAGTCAGAAGAAGGATAGTTTATTTACATCCAGAATTCCTGATCCTTTGCCTGAACAGCCTCAGATCATGAATGGTTGAACCATGGACTGGAAATAGTCATCTTGGAAGAAGGGATAAATGCTTCCATTCCTGCAATAACTTCTGCTATGCATTCGGCAGAGATGCACAGAAGCATCACCACATAAATGACAGTCTACCCAAGAAAAGTCAGAAAGAATTTTTGTAAGTTATTCCATTCAGCTTTTTTGAAGTGCCAATATTTACACTTAGAAGTAGCTGCTGATGGAGAGGTGACATTAAAATAGATAAATCTATAAGAGTGTACCTTCATGAACCAAGTGGGGGGTGAGATTGCATGGCTATAGTGTGCAGGATTAGAGCTGATAAACAGATCAAGAATATTAGGAGAGCAGTTACAGCAGTCAGGAATACGGGCAAGGTAGGTCATAATTTGCTGTTGATCAGTGAGAATGGAGAATAGAATATGAGAGCTTCAATTCCCTCACCACTCACATCGAAAGAGTTCAATCATTCCATGTGGTGAACTTTGAAATTCCTTAAGTAAAGGATCTCGGTTTGCGGATGAGAGGATGTCACGGCCTCATGGTAGGAGTTAAATAGTTGAAGAAAGTTATAACACTTGCAGAATAACAAAGTAGTGGGTGAATCAAAGAAAAACAGTAGTAGTTTGAAGACAGACCCTGAGCCAGATAACACTATAGTTTGGGGACTCAAAAGTCCTCAAGGCCTGCCACAGGAGTGTTGATGTTGGAATAAGCACAGACACCACCTTTGAGCTGGAAACATAAGTGATTTTAGTTGGAAATGAGAAAGGGGCTGGTGAGAACATCATTAAACAATCTGGTCTCAGAGAGAAGTAGGATATTAGGGGAGGTCCTAAACAAATGGTGTTCAACAGAAGAGAGATTACTAGAAAGTAATGAATGATGGTACGGTGAATACAAAAACAGGCAGGTCTATCAAAGACGGAAAGGTCACAGGAGGGGATGGTGCTACTACTGTCTGAGCCTTCCCTCTCACTGGCAGTAGAGTCAGGTGGGAACGCATAGATTCTTTACACCCTCTGATGCCAGCGACTAAAGGCCATAATCTGTTAGACTCTAGCATGGTTGAATATGAAAAAAAGAGTAGTGCAGACAAGAGATGGCTAGAGAACTTAAGTGACAAAAATAAGTTAGATTTGAGTTGATATATTGTGCCTGTAAGAAGATGGCAGGAGTAACCTGGCAGTCCTGTTTTGATCTGACAGAAAGTAAGACTGGCAATCCTAACATGGAGAGTGTAAGATAGTACCAGGCACCACTGTAATGCTCCTGAGTCAGGACAATAGTACCACCCTACGCTGCTGCTCTCAACATCCTATCACCTAAGGGATTGCTCCAAGGGTAGAGGACAGGATATTCCTTAAGCAAGCTGGGGTATTATGAGGGGCTAATACACTACCACCAGAGGTCTCCCCTCATTAGTGGCAAAGTCACAAAGAGTGTGGTCACAGAAGTATTACTTAAATTTACAGGTCATGGGAAGGGCCATTACTTTACTATCTTAGCCCTCTCTTTCATTGGCACTGAGAGAGAGAGAGAGAGAGAGAGAGAGAGAGAGAGAGAGAGAGAGAGAGAGAGAGAGAGAGAGAGAGAGAGAGACAGAGAGAGAGAGAGACAGAGAGAGAGAGAGAGAGAGAGAGAGAGAGAGAGAGAGAGAGAGTGTGTACCTACCTACCTATGAGTACCTATGATGAGATTGATCCCAAAAATTGCAGAACTAGAGCTAAAGCTAGAGAGAAAGAGTGTTGAACAACTGGGGGACCCCATATCTTGAACTTTCTCTACTGAGGTGCTCGTCAGCTACGAGTTTCACAAATTCGTCTACATACTTGGCAGCTCCATTGTGGTATGTAGACTGCTTTTCTCTGCACACTTTATTCATGGAAATTCCATTGCACTTCTTAAATCTTTGAAGCCATCCTTCACTACTGTCATGCTCATGTTGTAATTCAAGTTCCTTATGGAACTTAACCTGGTCCATTATCATGCTACCTGACAAGTCCACTCCATCACTCCAACACTGTCAAAACCATTCCATCATCACTCGATCGTGCTAAGAATCAAACAGAATTGTGGTATCATCACTAACAAGTGCAGTGTAAAGAATGTAAATCCGTGGCCGCCCAGTAAGCTAGACTGGTGGCCGTGGTAATTTCAAGTTCCCTCACGTAATTTTGTCCACGCTAAAGGAGGTGCCAAACCACCTCTATGTTTAACAGTAATTTTGGTAAAACTTCTGGCTACTGTTTAATGAGTGTCTGATGGGAAATGACCCACAAATGCCACGTTACCCATGAATGTGAGACAACGATTATTCCATTACTAGTCATCGAATAGTAACTTCTTTATTATGGGTTCCACAGCCTAGTTGCAAGCATTCCCAGCTCCCACACATATGGCAGCAGTTCAAATCCTCATTTCAAGAAGACATTTAGTGTTCAGTGAAAATATATGCCTCATTGCAATATATTCATGTTCTTATACTTCCCTTTGACAATAAGGTCAGTAAAACTGGTGACTATTGGTTTAAGTGAGGCTCATGGAAAATGACCTATGGAGACTCAATTGCTCACCAATGTAAGACAAAGTGTATTCAAATCCCGCTGTCTGAAGGGCATCAAGTGTTCTATGAGAGTGTGTACTCACTTCACTATTCGTGTGTTCATGTACCTCCAATTTGATAAAACTGCCGGCTATTGGTTAATGACCCATGGAGACCTCATTGCTCGTGAAAGTGAGATATTGTATTCCATTACTAATAATCAAATAGTCACTTCTCTATTATGGGCTCCATGGCCAAGTCATTATGGGACAGCATATTCCTCCCAACCCTGACCTATGCAGCCAAAACACAAAGATGGAATGAGTCAAAGGAGGTAAAGAATCCAGACTGGAAATGAACTATTTGAGAGGATAATATTGTATGACTAGATGGAATGAGAAAGAAATGAGGGGTGTATAAAAGATTTAGTATTACAGGGAATGTAAAAGGAATGAATTATGAAGTGGTAAATTGTGTGAAATGTCATACTTTAAGATACTTTAGGGCATAAGGAAAGAATGCAAGAGAAGGAGTTTACAAGGAAAGTGTATGATAGTGTGATTAAAGAGGTTGGCATGAGAAGGAGACTAACTCTGACATGGTGAAATAAGAGTGGATGAGTACTAAAGGGAGAGAAAAGATGGAAGAATGCATGGAATGGTGTATGCATAAGAGGCATATAAGGACAGGGATAAGTAGAGACTTTTGCAGTGGCCATCCCCTTGATGGGAGTTCCTGGAGGGAACAGGTATCAGAGATAAAGATATATAGATAGAGACAGATAGATAAACAAACAGACTGATTGATAGACAGATAGACAGCATAGCTACTCTGGTATTGAAAGGAGGTTCTACATGGGCATCCTGCTTTGTATAAGAGATGCAACACAACAGAACCCGATAGAAAATAACCCTTGACAACCCCACTGTTCAAAGACGTGAGATGAAGGATATTCAGATCTTACTGTCAGAGGGGCATCATGTGTTCTATGAAACTGCAAGCTGAATGCACTACATTTGTGTTCATATACCTCCATATCTGACGGTACCCGATAAGACTGTTGGCTACTGGTTTATGTGAACATGATAGGAAATTACCTACTGAGACCCCATTGCTCCAGGACATGCAACAAAGGGTATTCCATTACTGGTACTCAAATAGTAACTTCTCTATCATAGGCTCCATAGCCTAACGGTTAGTGTCCCAAGCTCCCACATGAATGGTAGCAGTTCAAATCCTGCTGTCAGGAGGGTATTATGTGTTCCATGAAATTACATGCCTCTGCACTATATCTATGTTCATATACCTCCATGTCTGGCAGCACATTCAGTAAAACTGCTGAATACTGGTTAATATGAGCCTGATGGGAAATAACCCATAAAACCCCATTGCTCACAGACATGAAATGAAGGATGTTCAATTCATATTAAGGAAATAGTCACTTCTCTGTTATAAGTTCCATAGCCTAATGGTTAAAATTTCCAGCCCAACACAAATGGTAGTGGTATGAATCTTCTCGGGGGACCATTATGTGTCCTATGGAACAGCAATATCACTGCACTATACTCATGTTCATATGCATCTATGTATGACACAAAGTTTGATAAAAACTGCTGGACACTGGTTAATGTGAGCCTGACAGTCAATGACCTATGAAGAGCCCATCACTCATATACGCAAGACAAAGAGTATTCCATTACTAGTATTTGAAGTCACTTCTCTACAATGGGTTCCAAGGCGATAAGGAATCCAGACTAGAAATGAGCTATCTGAGAGGAGTGTATGATATAACTAGATGGAATAAAGAAAGAAATGAAGGTATGTATGAGACTTGGTATGGCATGGAATGTAAAAGGAATAAATTATAAAGTAGTAAAGCGTGTGAAATGTAATACTTTGAGGTGGTTTGGGCATGTGGAAAGAATGAAAGACACAGGGTTGTTTACAAGGATAGTATGACAGTATGATTAAAGGGGGATGATGAGAGAGCAAGAACACCTGTAACATGGGGAAATGGACTGGAGGAGTACTGGAGGGAGAGAAATGATAGAAGAATGAATAGAATGGTGTATGCAAGGGAACCATATATGGACAGGGATCAGAAACATCGACAGATAGGTAGATAGCATAGTTACTCTGGTATTGAAAGGAGGTTCTACATGGGCATCTTGCATTTATGGATCTGGAGAAGGCATATGATAGAGTTGATAGTGATGCTCTGTGGAAGGTACTAAGAATATATGGTGTAGGAGGCAAGTTGTTAGAAGCAGTGAAAAGTTTTTATCGAGGATGTAAGGCATGTCTACGTGTAGGAAGAGAGGAAAGTGATTGGTTCTCAGTGAATGTAGGTTTGCGGCAGGGGTGTGTGATGTCTCCATGGTTGTTTAATTTGTTTATGGATGGGGTTGTTAGGGACATGAATGCAAGAGTTTTGGAAAGAGGGGCAAGTGTGCAGTCTGTTACGGATGAGAGAGCTTGGGAAGTGAGTCAGTTGTTGTTCGCTGATGATACAGCGCTGGTGGCTGCTTCATGTGAGAAACTGCAGAAGCTGGCAACTGAGTTTGGTAAAGTGTGTGAAAGAAGAAAGTTAAGAGTAAATGTGAATAAGAGCAAGGTTATTAGGTACAGTAGGGTTGAGGGTCAAGTCAATTGGGAGGTAAGTTTGAATGGAGAGTGGATCTGGCAGCGGATGGAACCATGGAAGTGGAAGTGGTTCATAGGGTGGGGGAGGGGCGAAAATTCTGGGAGCCTTGAAGAATGTGTGGAAGTCGAGAACATTATCTCGGAAAGCAAAAATGGGTATGTTTGAAGGAATAGTGGTTCCAACAATGTTGTCTGGTTGCGAGGCGTGGGCTATGGATAGAGTTATGTGCAGGAGGGTGGATGTGCTGGAAATGAGATGTTTGAGGACAATATGTGGTGTAAGGTGGTTTGATCGAGTAAGTAATGTAAGGGTAAGAGAGATGTGTGGAAATAAAAAGAGCATGGTTGAGAGAGCAGAAGAGGGTGTTTTGAAATGGTTTGGTCACATGGAGAGAATGAGTGAGGAAAGATTGACCAAGAGGATATATGTGTCGGAGGTGGAGGGAACGAGGAGAAGTGGGAGACCAAATTGGAGGTGGAAAGATGGAGTGAAAAAGATTTTGAGTGATCAGGGCCTGAACATGCAGGAGGGTGAAAGGCGGGCAAGGAATAGAGTGAATTGGATCAATGTGGTATACCGGGGTCGACGTGCTGTTAATGGATTGAATCAGGGCATGTGAAGCGTCTGGGGTAACCCATGGAAAGTTCTGTGGGGCCTGGATTAGAAAGGGAGCTGTGGTTTCGGGCATTACTGCATGACAGCTGGAGACTGAGTGTGAGCGAAAAGGGCCTTTGTTGTCTTTTCCTGGCGCTGCCTCGCGCACATGAGGGGGGAGGGGGATGTTATTCTGTGTGTGGCGGGGATGGCGATGGGGGTGAGTAGGGGCAGACAGTGTGAATTGTGTACATGTGTGTATATATGTGTGTCTGTGTGTGTATATACGTGTGTTCGTTGGGATGTGTGGGTGTGTATGTTTGCGTGTGTGGACGTGTGTGTGTGTGGGGGTTGGTTGGGTCATTTCTTTCATCTGTTTCCTTGCGCTACCTCGCAGGCGCGGGAGACAGCGACAAAGCAAAATAAAACTAATAGAAAATAATATATATATATATATATATAATTTTTTTTTGCTTTGTCGCTGTCTCCCGCGTTTGCGAGGTAGCGCAAGGAAACAGATGAAAGAAATGGCCCAACCCATCCCCCTTACACATGTATATACATACGTCCACACACGCAAATATACATACCCACACAGCTTTCCATGGTTTACCCAAGACGCTTCACATGCCCTGATTCAATCCACTGACAGCACGTCAACCCCGGTATACCACATCGATCCAATTCACTCTATTCCTTGCCCTCCTTTCACCCTCCTGCATGTTCAGGCCCCGATCACACAAAATCTTTTTCACTCCATCTTTCCACCTCCAATTTGGTCTCCCACTTCTCATTCCCTCCACTTCCGACACATATATCCTCTTGGTCAATCTTTCCTCACTCATTCTCTCCATGTGCCCAAACCATTTCAAAACACCCTCTTCTGCTCTCTCAACCACGCTCTTTTTATTTCCACACATCTCTCTTACCCTTAAGTTACTTACTCGATCAAACCACCTCACACCACACATTGTCCTCAAACATCTCATTTCCAGCACATCCATCCTCCTGCGCACAACTCTATCCATAGCCCACGCCTCGCAACCATACAACATTGTTGGAACCACTATTCCTTCAAACATACCCATTTTTGCTTTCCGAGATAATGTTCTTGACTTCCACACATTCTTCAAGGCTCCCAGAATTTTCGCCCCCTCCCCCACCCTATGATCCATTTCTGCTTCCATGGTTCCATCTGCTGCCAGATCCACTCCCAGATATCTAAAACACTTTACTTCCTCCAGTTTTGCTCCATTCAAACTTACCTCCCAATTGACTTGACCCTCAACCCTACTGTACCTAATAACCTTGCTTTTATTCACATTTACTCTTAACTTTCTTCTTTCACACACTTTACCAAACTCAGTCACCAGCTTCTGCAGCTTCTCACATGAATCAGCCACCAGCGCTGTATCATCAGCGAACAACAACTGACTCACTTCCCAAGCTCTCTCATCCCCAACAGACTTCATACTTGCCCCTCTTTCCAAAACTCTTGCATTCATGTCCCTAACAACCCCATCCATAAACAAATTAAACAACCATGGAGACATCACACACCCCTGCCGCAAACCTACATTCACTGAGAACCAATCACTTTCCTCTCTTCCTACACGTACACATGCCTTACATCCTCGATAAAAACTTTTCACTGCTTCTAACAACTTGCCTCCCACACCATACATTCTTAATACCTTCAACAGAGCATCTCTATCAACTCTATCATATGCCTTCTCCATATCCATAAATGCTACATACAAATCCATTTGCTTTTCTAAGTATTTCTCACATACATACATACATACATATAGGTTTGCGGCAGGGGTGTGTGATGTCTCCATGGTTGTTTAATTTGTTTATGGATGGGGTTGTTAGGGACATGAATGCAAGAGTTTTGGAAAGAGGGGCAAGTATGAAGTCTGTTGGGGATGAGAGAGCTTGGGAAGTGAGTCAGTTGTTGTTCGCTGATGATACAGCGCTGGTGGCTGATTCATGTGAGAAGCTGCAGAAGCTGGTGACTGAGTTTGGTAAAGTGTGTGAAAGAAGAAAGTTAAGAGTAAATGTGAATAAGAGCAAGGTTATTAGGTACAGTAGGGTTGAGGGTCAAGTCAATTGGGAGGTAAGTTTGAAGGGAGCAAAACTGGAGGAAGTAAAGTGTTTTAGATATCTGGGAGTGGATCTGGCAGCAGATGGAACCATGGAAGCGGAAGTGGTTCATAGGGTGGGGGAGGGGGCGGAAATCCTGGGAGCCTTGAAGAATGTGTGGAAGTCGAGAACATTATCTCGGAAAGCAAAAATGGGTATGTTTGAAGGAATAGTGGTTTCAACAATGTTGTATGGTTGCGAGGCGTGGGCTATGGATAGAGTTGTGCGCAGGAGGATGGATGTGCTGGAAATGAGATGTTTGAGGACAATGTGGGGTGTGAGGTGGTTTGATCGAGTAAGTAACGTAAGGGTAACAGAGATGTGTGGAAATAAAAAGAGCGTGGTTGAGAGAGCAGAAGAGGGTGTTTTGAAATGGTTTGGGCACATGGAGAGAATGAGTGAGGGAAGATTGACCAAGAGGATATATGTGTCGGAGGTGGAGGGAACGAGGAGAAATGGGAGACCAAATTGGAGGTGGAAAGATGGAGTGAAAAAGATTTTGTGTGATCGGGGCCTGAACATGCAGGAGGGTGAAAGGAGGGCAAGGAATAGAGTGAATTGGATCGATGTAGTATACCGGGGTTGACGTGCTGTCAGTGGATTGAATCAGGGCATGTGAAGCGTCTGGGGTAAACCATGGAAAGCTGTGTAGGTATGTATATTTGCGTGTGTGGACGTATGTATATACATGTGTATGGGGGTGGGTTGGGCCATTTCTTTCGTCTGTTTCCTTGCGCTTCCTCGCAAACACAGGAGACAGCGGCAAAAAAAAAATAAATAAATAAATATATATATATATATATATATATATATATATATATATATATATATATATATATATATTTTTTTTTTTTTTTTATACTTTGTCGCTGTCTCCCGCGTTTGCGAGGTAGCGCAAGGAAACAGACGCTTCAAATGCCTTGATTCAATCCACTGACAGCACGTCAACCCCAGTATACCACATCGCTCCAATTCACTCTATTCCTTGCCCTCCTTACACCCTCCTGCATGTTCAGGCCCCGATCACACAAAATCTTTTTCACTCCATCTTTCCACCTCCAATTTGGTCTCCCTCTTCTCCTTGCTCCCTCCACCTCCGACACATATATCCTCTTGGTCAATCTTTCCTCACTCATCCTCTCCATGTGCCCAAACCACTTCAAAACACCCTCTTCTGCTCTCTCAACCACACTCTTTTTATTTCCACACATCTCTCTTACCCTTACGTTACTCACTCGATCAAACCACCTCACACCACACATTGTCCTCAAACATCTCATTTCCAGCACATCCATCCTCCTGCGCACAACTCTATCCATAGCCCACGCCTCGCAACCATACAACATTGTTGGAACCACTATTCCTTCAAACATACCCATTTTTGCTTTCCGAGTTAATGTTCTCGACTTCCACACATTCTTCAAGGCCCCCAGAATTTTCGCCCCCTCCCCCACCCTATGATCCACTTCCGCTTCCATGGTTCCATCCGCTGCCAGATCCACTCCCAGATATCTAAAACACTTCACTTCCTCCAGTTTTTCTCCATTCAAACTCACCTCCCAATTGACTTGACCCTCAACCCTACTGTACCTAATAACCTTGCTCTTATTCACATTTACTCTTAACTTTCTTCTTCCACACACTTTTCCAAACTCAGTCACCAGCTTCTGCAGTTTCTCACATGAATCAGCCACCAGCGCTGTATCATCAGCGAACAACAACTGACTCACTTCCCAAGCTCTCTCATCCCCAACAGACTTCATGCTTGCCCCTCTTTCCAAAACTCTTGCATTTACCTCCCTAACAACCCCATCCATAAACAAATTAAACAGCCGTGGAGACATCACACACCCCTGCCGCAAACCTACATTCACTGAGAACCAATCACTTTCCTCTCTTCCTACACGTACACATACCTTACATCCTCGATATATATATATATATATATATATATATATATATATATATATATATATATATATATATATATATATATATATATATATATAAATATATATTATCCCTGGGGATAGGGGAGAAAGAATACTTCCCACGTATTCCCTGCGTGTCGTAGAAGGCGACTAAAAGGGGAGGGAGCGGGTGGCTGGAAATCCTCCCCTCTCGTTTTTTTCAATTTTCCAAAAGAAGGAACAGAGAAGGGGGCCAGGTGAGGATGTTCCCTCAAAGGCCCATTCCTCTGTTCTTAACGCTACCTCGCTGACGTGGGAAATGGCGAATAGTACGAAATAAAAAAATAAAAATATATATATATATATATATATATATATATATATATATATATATATATATATATATATATACATATATATATATGTGAGATGCAACACACTAGAACCTCATGGAAGATGATCCTCGGAAACCCCATTGCTCAAAGATAAGAGATGAAAGGTATACAACTCCTGCGGTCAGAGGGGCATCATGTGTTCTATAAATGTGCATGATCAATGCATTATACTTTTGTTCATACACCTCCAAATTTGACAGTAAGTTCAATAAATCTGCCGGCTAATGGTTAATGTGAGCACGATGGGAAATGACCTCTATAGTCCCCATTGCTCAAGGACTTGCAACGAAGGTATTCCATTACAGAAGATCAAATAGTAACTTCTCTATCGTGGGCCCCATTGCCTAATGATTAGTGTCCCCCAGCTCCCACATGAATGGTAGTGCTTCACACCCTGCTGTCAGGAGGGCATTACGTGTTGTATGAAAGTGCACACCTCACTGCACTATATTCAAGTTCATATACCTCCATGTTTGAAAAAAGGTTCAAAATCTGATGGCTACTGTTAATGTAAGCCCGATAGGAAATGACCCATGGAGATCCTACTGAGATCCCACTGCTTACAGACATGAGACAAAGGGTACTCAAATAATAGCAATCACATATTCACTTCTCTATTAAAAGCTCCATAGCCTAGTTGTTAATATTCACTTCTCTATTATAAGCTCCATAGCTTAGTAGTTCATGTCCCCAGCTCCCACATATATATGATAAACTTTTGAATCCTCCTCTAAGGGGGGCATTACATGTTCTATGAAAGTGTGCACTTACTGCACTACATTCTCATTCATACACATCCATTGTCTGACAGTAAGTTCGGTAATACTGATGGCTACTGATGGTTAATAACCAATGAAATCACCATTGTTCATGGACATGAGAAAAAGGATATTCCATTACTAGTAATACAACAGTCACCTTTCTATTATGGGCTCCACAGCCAACATGTTACGGGACAGCACAGTCCTACCAACTCTGACCTAGGAAGCTAAAACATGGACATGGAATGAGTCACAGGAGGTAAGGAATCCAGACTGGAAATGAGCTATTTGAAAGGAGCAAATGGTATGACTAGATGGAATAAAGAAAGAAATGAGGGGAAGTATAAGGGATTTGGTATGGCAGGGAATGTAAAAGGAATGAATTGTGGCCACAAGTGGTAGATCGCATGCAATGTAATATTCAGAGGTGGTGTGGAGATGTGGAAAGAATGCAAGACAGGAAGTGTATGAGAAGAGTGTATGATATTATGATTAAAGGAGTCTGTGTGAGAAGACCACCTGTGACATGGAAAAGAAGAGTGGAAGAGTACTGGAGGTAGAAAAATGGTGGAAGAATGCATGGAATGGTGTATGCAAAGCAGGCATATAAGGACAAGGGTAAGTGGAGACTCTTTTGCCATGGCCATCCTCTTGAAGGAGTTTCTGGAGAGTATGGGCATCAGAGATATGGATAGAAAGATGGATAACATAGTTACTCTGGTATTGAAAGGGGGTTCTACAGAGGTATCCTGCTATACAGCTGTATGTCAGATGCAACATACTAGATGTATCTGTCTATATCTTTGATGCCTGTTCCAAATGGAAAAAGGGGGTGGCTATACCAATAGAGTCTTCATAAATAGTTAACTCTAATACAGCTTCTTAGCCTTTAGTACCTCACCCTTAACAGGTCAATGGCAGACTCTTTTGCCATGGCCATCCTCTTGAAGGAGTTTCTGGAGGGAATGGGCATCAGAGATATGGATAGAAAGATGGATAACATAGTTACTCTGGTATTGAAAGGGGGTTCTACATAGGTATCCTGCTATACAGCTGTATGTCAGATGCAACATACTAGATGTATCTGTCTATATCTTTGATGCCTGTTCCAAATGGAAAAAGGGGGTGGCTATACCAATAGAGTCTTCATAAATAGTTAACTCTAATACAGCTTCTTAGCCTTTAGTACCTCACCCTTAACAGGTCAATGGCAGACTCTTTTGCCATGGCCATCCTCTTGAAGGAGTTTCTGGAGGGAATGGGCATCAGAGATATGGATAGAAAGATGGATAATATATATATATATATATATATATATATATATATATATATATATATATATATATATATATATAAAAAAAAAAAAAAAAAAAAAAAAAAAAATATATATTTTATTTATTTATTATACTTTGTCGCTGTCTCCCGCGTTTGCGAGGTAGCGCAAGGAAACAGACGAAAGAAATGGCCCAACCCCCCCCCCATACACATGTATATACATACGTCCACACACGCAAATATACATACCTACACAGCTTTCCATGGTTTACCCCAGACGCTTCACATGCCCTGCTTCAATCCACTGACAACACGTCAACCCCGGTATACCACATCGCTCCAATTCACTCTATTCCTTGCCCTCCTTTCACCCTCCTGCATGTTCAGGCCCCGATCACACAAAATCTTTTTCACTCCATCTTTCCACCTCCAATTTGGTCTCCCTCTTCTCCTTGTTCCCTCCACCTCCGACACATATATCCTCTTGGTCAATCTTTCCTCACTCATCCTCTCCATGTGCCCAAACCACTTCAAAACACCCTCTTCTGCTCTCTCAACCACGCTCTTTTTATTTCCACACATCTCTCTTACCCTTACGTTACTCGATCAAACCACCTCACACCACACATTGTCCTCAAACATCTCATTTCCAGCACATCTATCCTCCTGCGCACAACTCTATCCATAGCCCATGCCTCGCAACCATACAACATTGTTGGAACCACTATTCCTTCAAACATACCCATTTTTGCTTTCCGAGATAATGTTCTCGACTTCCACACATTCTTCAAGGCCCCCAGGATTTTCGCCCCCTCCCCCACCCTATGATCCACTTCCGCTTCCATGGTTCCATCCGCTGCCAGATCCACTCCCAGATATCTAAAACACTTCACTTCCTCCAGTTTTTCTCCATTCAAACTCACCTCCCAATTGACTTGACCCTCAACCCTACTGTACCTAATAACCTTGCTCTTATTCACATTTACTCTTAACTTTCTTCTTCCACACACTTTTCCAAACTCAGTCACCAGCTTCTGCAGTTTCTCACATGAATCAGCCACCAGCGCTGTATCATCAGCGAACAACAACTGACTCACTTCCCAAGCTCTCTCATCCCCAACAGACTTCATACTTGCCCCTCTTTCCAAAACCCTTGCATTTACCTCCCTAACAAACCCATCCATAAACAAATTAAACAACCATGGAGACATCACACACCCCTGCCGCAAACCTACATTCACTGAGAACCAATCACTTTCCTCTCTTCCTACATGTACACATACCTTACATCCTCGATAAAAACTTTTCACTGCTTCTAACAACTTTCCTCCCACACCATATATTCTTAATACCTTCCACAGAGCATCTCTATCAACTCTATCATATGCCTTCTCCAGATCCATAAATGCTACATACAAATCCATTTGCTTTTCTAAGTATTTTTCACATACATTCTTCAAAGCAAACACCTGATCCACACATCCTCTACCACTTCTGAAACCACACTGCTCTTCCCCAATCTGATGCTCTGTACATGCCTTCACCCTCTCAATCAATACCCTCCCATATAATTTACCAGGAATACTCAACAAACTTATACCTCTGTAATTTGAGCACTCACTCTTATCCCCTTTGCCTTTGTACAATGGCACTATGCACGCATTCTGCCAATCCTCAGGCACCTCACCATGAGTCATACATACATTAAATAACCTTACCAACCAGTCAACAATACAGTCACCCCCTTTTTTAATAAATTCCACTGCAATACCATCCAAACCTGCCGCCTTGCCGGCTTTCATCTTCCGCAAAGCTTTCACTACCTCTTCTCTGTTTACCAAATCATTTTCCCTAACCCTCTCACTTTGCACACCACCTCGACCAAAACACCCTATATCTGCCACTCTATCATCAAACACATTCAACAAACCTTCAAAATACTCACTCCATCTCCTTCTCACATCACCACTACTTGTTATCACCTCCCCACTTGCGCCCTTCACCGAAGTTCCCATTTGCTCCCTTGTCTTACGCACTGTATTTACCTCCTTCCAGAACATCTTTTTATTCTCCCTAAAATTTAATGATACTCTCTCACCCCAACTCTCATTTGCCCTCTTTTTCACCTCTTGCACCTTTCTCTTGACCTCCTGTCTCTTTCTTTTATACATCTCCCACTCAATTGCATTTTTTCCCTGCAAAAATTGTCCAAATGCCTCTCTCTTCTCTTTCACTAATACTCTTACTTCTTCATCCCACCACTCACTACCCTTTCTAATCAACCCACCTCCCACTCTTCTCATGCCACAAGCATCTTTTGCGCAATCCATCACTGATTCCCTAAATACATCCCATTCCTCCCCCACTCCCCTTACTTCCATTGTTCTCACCTTTTTCCATTCTGTACTCAGTCTCTCCTGGTACTTCCTCACACAGGTCTCCTTCTCAAGCTCACTTACTCTCACCACCCTCTTCACCCCAACATTCACTCTTCTTTTCTGAAAACCCATACAAATCTTCACCTTAGCCTCCACAAGATAATGATCAGACATCCCTCCAGTTGCACCTCTCAGCACATTAATATCCAAAAGTCTCTCTTTCGCACGCCTGTCAATTAACACGTAATCCAATAACGCTCTCTGGCCATCTCTCCTACTTACATAAGTATACTTATGTATATCTCGCTTTTTAAACCAGGTATTCCCAATCATCAGTCCTTTTTCAGCACATAAATCTACAAGCTCTTCACCGTTTCCATTTACAACACTGAACACCCCATGTATACCAATTATTCCCTCAACTGCCACATTACTCACCTTTGCATTCAAATCACCCATCACTATGACCCGGTCTCGTGCATCAAAACCACTAACACACTCATTCAGCTGCTCCCAAAACACTTGCCTCTCTTGATCTTTCTTCTCATGCCCAGGTGCATATGCACCAATAATCACCCACCTCTCTCCATCAACTTTCAGTTTTACCCATATTAATCGAGAATTTACTTTCTTACACTCTATCACATACTCCCACAACTCCTGTTTCAGGAGTATTGCTACTCCTTCCCTTGCTCTTGTCCTCTCACTAACCCCTGACTTTACTCCCCAGACATTCCCAAACCACTCTTCTCCTTTACCCTTGAGCTTCGTTTCACTCAGAGCCAAAACATCCAGGTTTCTTTCCTCAAACATACTACCTATCTCTCCTTTTTTCACATCTTGGTTACATCCACACACATTTAGGCACCCCACTCTGAGCCTTCGAGGAGGATGAGCACTCCCCGCATGACTCCTTCTTCTGTTTCCCATTTTAGAAAGTTAATACAAGGAGGGGAGGATTTCTGGCCCCCCGCTCCCGTCCCCTCTAGTCGCTTTCTACGACACGCGAGGAATACGTGGGAAGTATTCTTTCACCCCTATCCCCAGGGATAATATACATATATATATACATATACACATACACACACATACACATACATACGCACATATACACACACACACACATACATATATATACATATGAGAAATGTAAGAAACAATTTAGAAAATATATATATATATATATATATATATATATATATATATATATATATATATATATATATATATATATATATCTTTTTTCTTTCTTTCATACTATTCGCCATTTCCCGCATTAGCGAGGTAGCGTTAAGAACAGAGGACTGGGCCTTAGAGGGAATATCCTCACCTGGCCCCCTTCTCTGTTCCTTCTTTTTGAAAAAAAAAAAAAAAAAAAAAAAAAAAAAAAACGAGAGGGGAGGATTTCCAGCCACCCGCTCCCTCCCCTTTTAGTCGCCTTCTACGACACGCAGGGAAGTATTCTTTCTCCCCTATCCCCAGGGATATATATATATATATATATATATATATATATGGTATTGAAAGGGTGTTCTACATAGGTATCCTGCTATACAGCTGTATGTCAGATGCAACATACTAGATGTATCTGTCTATATCTTTGATGCCTGTTCCAAATGGAACTCCCTCAAGGGGGTGGCTATACCAACACAGTCTTCATAAATAGTTAACTCTAATACAGCTTCTTAGCCTTTAGTACCTCACCCTTAACAGGTCAATGGCAGAGGGTAACTCTAGCACAGTGCTTGCAGAGGATCGTACCTAATGTTCTTACTGACTACTTCTACCTAATGCTCCCACCTACTTTTCCCTAATGTTTCTATCAAATGCTCCAGCCTAAGTGTTCATACCAACTATTTCTAACACTCAAGCAACATAATTTAGATATGTGATGTCTTTCAGATGTTATCTGACTCTTTGTTGCTTGGGCAAATGAATATTCAAAGAAGTATTAGTAATGGTAATTAGTATTTATCCCTGGGGATAGGGGTGAAAGAATACTTCCCACGCATTCCTCGCGTATTCCTTGTATTTTTTTTAACTTTCTAAAATGGGAAACAGAAGAAGGAGTCACGCGGGGAGTGCTCATCCTCCTCGAAGGCTCAGACTGGGGTGTCTAAATGTGTGTGGATGTAACCAAGATGTGAAAAAAGGAGAGATAGGTAGTATGTTTGAGGAAAGGAACCTGGATGTTTTGGCTCTGAGTGAAATGAAGCTCAAGGGTAAAGGGGAAGAGTGGTTTGGGAATGTCTTGGGAGTAAAGTCAGGGGTTAGTGAGAGGACAAGAACAAGGGAAGGAGTAGCAGTACTCCTGAAACAGGAGTTGTAGGAGTATGTGATAGAATGTAAGAAAGTAAATTCTCGATTAATATGGGTAAAACTGAAAGTTGATGGAGAGAGATGGGAGATTATTGGTGCATATGCACCTGGGCATGAGAAGAAAGATCATGAGAGGCAAGTGTTTTGGGAGCAGCTGAATGAGTGTGTTAGTGGTTTTGATGCATGAGACCGGGTTATAGTGATGGGTGATTTGAATGCAAAGGTGAGTAATGTGGCAGTTGAGGGAATAATTGGTATACATGGGGTGTTCATTGTTATAAATGGAAATGGTGAAGAGCTTGTAGATTTATGTGCTGAAAAAGGACTGGTGATTGGGAATACCTGGTTTAAAAAGCGAGATATACATAAGTATACTTATGTAAGTAGGAGAGATGGCCAGAGAGCATTATTGGATTACATGTTAATTGACAGGCACACGAAAGAGAGACTTTTGGATGTTAATGTGCTGAGAGGTGCAACTGGAGGGATGTCTGATCATTATCTTGTGGAGGCTAAGTTGAAGATTTGTATGGGTTTTCAGAAAAGAAGTGAATGTTTGGGTGAAGAGGGTGGTGAAAGTAAGTGAGCTTGGGAAGGAGACTTGTGTGAGGAAGTACCAGGAGAGACTGAGTACAGAATGGAAAAAGGTGAGAACAATGGAAGTGAGGGGAGTGGGGGAGGAATGGGATGTATTTAGGGAATCAGTGATGGATTGAGCAAAAGATGCTTGTGGCATGAGAAGAGTGGGAGGTGGGTTGATTAGAAAGGGTAGTGAGTGGTGGGATGAAGAAGTAAGATTATTAGTGAAAGAGAAGAGAGAGGCATTTGGACAATTTTTGCAGGGAAAAAATGCAATTGAGTGGGAGATGTATAAAAGAAAGAGACAGGAGGTCAAGAGAAAGGTGCAAGAGGTGAAAAAGAGGGCAAATGAGAGTTGGGGTGAGAGAGTATCATTAAATTTTAGGGAGAATAAAAAGATGTTTTCGAAGGAGGTAAATAAAGTGCGTAAGACAAGGGAGCAAATGGGAACTTCAGTGAAGGGCGCAAATGGGGAGGTGATAACATGTAGTAGTGATGTGAGAAGGAGATGGAGTGAGTATTTTGAAGGTTTGTTGAATGTGTTTGATGATAGAGTGGCAGATATAGGGTGTTTTGGTCGAGGTGGTGTGCAAAGTGAGAGGGTTAGGGAAAATGATTTGGTAAACAGAGAAGAGGTAGTAAAAGCTTTGCGGAAGTTGAAAGCCGGCAAGGCAGCAGGTTTGGATGGTATTGCAGTGGAATATATTAAAAAAGGGGGTGACTATATTATTGACTGGTTGGTAAGGTTATTTAATGTATGTATGACTCATGGTGAGGTGCCTGAGGATTGGCGGAATGCGTGCATAGTGCCATTGTACAAAGGCAAAGGGGATAAGAGTGAGTGCTCAAATTACAGAGGTATAAGTTTGTTGAGTATTCCTGGTAAATTATATGGGAGGGTATTGATTGAGAGGGTGAAGGCATGTACAGAGCATCAGATTGGGGAAGAGTAGTGTGGTTTCAGAAGTGGTAGAGGATGTGTGGATCAGGTGTTTGCTTTGAAGAATGTATGTGAGAAATACTTAGAAAAGCAAATGGATTTGTATGTAGCATTTATGGATCTGGAGAAGGCATATGATAGAGTTGATAGAGATGCTCTGTGGAAGGTATTAAGAATATATGGTGTGGGAGGCAAGTTGTTAGAAGCAGTGAAAAGTTTTTATTGAGGATGTAAGGCATGTGTACGTGTAGGAAGAGAGGAAAGTGATTAGTTCTCAGTGAATGTAGGTTTGCGGCAGGGGTGTGTGATGTCTCCATGGTTGTTTAATTTGTTTATGGATGGGGTTGTTAGGGAGGTGAATGCAAGAGTTTTGGAAAGAGGGGCAAGGATGATGTCTGTTGGGGATGAGAGAGCTTGGGAAGTGAGTCAGTTGTTGTTCGCTGATGATACAGCGCTGGTGGCTGATTCATGTGAGAAACCGCAGAAGCTGGTGACTGAGTTTGGTAAAGTGTGTGAAAGAAGAAAGTTAAGAGTAAATGTGAATAAGAGCAAGGTTATTAGGTACAGTAGGGTTGAGGGTCAAGTCAATTGGGAGGTAAGTTTGAATGGAGAAAAACTGGAGGAAGTAAAGTGTTTTAGATATCTGGGAGTGGATCTGGCAGCGGATGGAACCATGGAAGCGGAAGTGGATCATAGGGTGGGGGAGGGGGCGAAAATTCTGGGAGCCTTGAAGAATGTGTGGAAGTCGAGAACATTATCTCGGAAAGCAAAAATGGGTATGTTTGAAGTGGTTCCAACAATGTTGTATGGTTGCGAGGCGTGGGTTATGGATAAAGTTGTGTGCAGGAGGATGGATGTGCTGGAAATGAGATGTTTGAGGACAATGTGTGGTGTGAGGTGGTTTGATCGAGTAAGTAACGTAAGGGTAAGAGAGATGTGTGGAAATAAAAAGAGCGTGGTTGAGAGAGCAGAAGAGGGTGTTTTGAAATGGTTTGGGCACATGGAGAGAATGAGTGAGGAAAGATTGACCAAGAGGATATATGTGTCGGAGGTGGAGGGAACGAGGAGAAGTGGGAGACCAAATTGGAGGTGGAAAGATGGAGTGAAAAAGATTTTGTGTGATCGGGGCCTGAACATGCAGGAGGGTGAAAGGAGGGCAAGGAATAGAGTGAATTGGATCGATGTGGTATACCGGGGTTGGCGTGCTGTCAGTGGGTTAATCAGGGCATGTGAAGCGTCTGGGGTAAACCATGGAAAGTTGTGTAGGTATGTATATTTGCGTGTGTGGACGTATGTATATACATGTGTATGGGGGTGGGTTGGGCCATTTCTTTCGTCTGTTTCCTTGCACTACCTCGCAAACGCGGGAGACAGCGACAAAGCAAAAAAAAAAAAAAAAAAAAGAAAATTAGTAATGGAAATTGCTCTTGATAAATCATATATAAAGACTCAAAAACTTTAACTGAAAGAGTAGACTCTTTCAACAGCATTCATATTTAGCTAAAACTATGAAACAAAGCAGTCCTCCTAACGAGAATCAAATTATAATGTTCACAATAAATTCTAAAATGTTTAGTTACATTGGTTTTGCTTTCTCATAACATCAAAAAACAGAATTCAAGTATAATGGAAATGATGGAAACATAAATTTCCCATTCCAAAAGAAATAAAGGAAGTGAGAAATTCTGAAATGAAACATACAAATGCATATTCTTCAGGTTTAAGGCACTTGGTCATTAAAGTCTCAATTAAGGTATCATTGGTGAATATCTTAAAAGAAAACAGAGTAGGCAGTCACAAACAAAACTGCTGAATTTCTAAAATACTACTATTATGGCAGTATGGCTGGAAATACAAGGAGAGGTAGACATATCACAGAAGAGATAGATTTAGTGAGAAAATCAACTGTTAAAATATTTAGAAGTTGCTGAACAAATGTTCTTAGTCAAGTAAACAATGTTTTTGTGTGCGAGTTTTACTGGACACTTAAGTTTCATGCGACAAATGAACATCTTCAATGAAAAAGTAAGAAGTGCTTGAATCAAGAGTGGAACCCCACATCTCTCCTAAACTCACTAGACATGGGTAGAGAATCTGTATCAATGTAGTATTAAGCAGTATGAACTGTCCAACTCAAGTAAAAGAAAAGAGAGTAATGCAGTAATAGATTTCTAAATCATGATATATGTTAGAGGTCTAAGAGTAATCAAATAAAATCAAGCCTTAAGTCTTGCTTTTATAACTATGATGACTTGGCAGCTCTAATAATATTTGTCGATACATTCTACAATAAATTTTCACCTCCAAGACCAGAGTTTTATTTCTAAGTCAAACTTTGTATAAGTTTTGCACTCAACAGGTAGTACTGCTACTACTGAGAAAATGTAAATATGATCACAGAAAATAAGAGAAAATCAAAAAACATGCACAATAAAATGCCATCTGAAGCACTATCATGGGACCACAGTTCTCTATGCATGTAATTTTACTTTAGTTACACTAAGAGAGTCCTGGCTAAGTAATGATTCATTTTACAATATCAAACTAAGATAAATTTAAGGAGTTTGCTATATTCCCCTTCCCTTCATAATTGTTCCCTTTTTTCTATCTTCCATCTTGCATCCCTGCTTCAACATCCTTGTTTATTCTTGCTGAAGCAACTTCATTTCTTGTCAGTTTCATTTCGTATAAAAATGGCAAATGCTGCACTTATTTTCCAGCCAAAGGAATGTGAAGAATTTTTAGAAACTGTTTTTAAGATTCCTGTTGGGTTTTTGACACATGAAGCTATGAAGCCTACTACTTGAATTCTGAAATTATCCTGCAGTAAAGAATGAAGATATCAAAAAGTTGTGAAGAGTAAGGGAATACTTATGTGGAACATAAAATCTGATAAAAGAGTACTATAATTTGTAAAGTTTGATGCACTTACTACGCAGCAGTCTGATGCAAAAGGCTAGCAAGTGGCCTGGCACAACTGTCACTGGGGTGGCAAGGGGGTAGCATTGTATACTCTGGCTGCACAATGCGACGAACACTGGCAGAATCACCAAGTAAAAGCCAGACCTCTAAGTCATGACATCTAATGAAGGCCTCTCCTGATGTAAGCAACAAGAGTGGGGTTCCCTCTGCAGTCAACTGGACAGACTTTACTCCTCCATTACGGCCTTCAACTGAAAAGTTGTAAAAAAAATGAGATGTAATTTAACAGAAGTTCATAGCACAGGATACTAGATGAACAAATGACTGCTTTACAGCTGTGTGAATACATGATCCAGACACCTTTTTTCAATTCTGAAACTATACTGTTCCTCCCTAAGGTGATGCCCTCAATCATCACTCTCTCATACAACTTATCAGGTACACTAAACAAGCTTATATCTCTGTAATTCAAAGATTCACTTTTGTCCCCTTTGCCTTTACACAAAGGCACTATGCAGACCATCCACCATCCTTAGGCATCTAACCTAGGGCATACTTATAATAGAAATCCCTACTAAGCAATTGATAACAGTCAACCCCTTTCTCATAAAGTTCAACCGCAATCCCATCCACTGTAGATGCTTTGGCAATTTCATCTTATGTATGGCTTTCACCAGCTCTTCTCTTTTCACCACATCACTTGCTATGACTCTCACTTTGCATACCATTTCAAAAACATCCCACATCTGCCACCCTAACACCAAACACATTCACCGCTCCTTTAATACACTGACTCTGTCTCCTCTTTACCATATCACCACATCTTTTTCACCTATCTGCCCCTTCACAGATGCTCCCATTTGTCCTGATTCTCCTCAGACTATCATACTCCTCCAATAACATTCTCTTTGCTGATGCTTCCTCTCCTCAAATCTCATTTGCCCTCTTTCTCAGCCCCTGCACCTTCCTCTCTACCTCCTGCTACTTTTCTTGCACACCACTTAGTTACACATATTCCTTCTCTGAAAGCAGCATCCATACACCTCTTTTCTCATTCAATGGCTTCATAATTTCCTCATCCCACCACTCCTCTTTCTCACAGACCCATCTCCCACCTTCTGCATATCAAACATTTCTAACACTTGTAAATGCTGCTTTCCTAAAAACCTCCCATTCCTTGTCCCCTCCCAGAATTTGTTTAGTCTCAGGATATGCCACTCTTCACTAAATCTCTCCTGGTATCTCTTCACACAAGCCTCTTTTTCCAAGCTCACTTACTTTCACTACCCTCTTCCCACTCACATCATTTCCTGTTTTCTTAAAGCCTCTACAAACTATCATGCTCTCCTCCAAGTTGTGATCAGGCATCTCACCAACTACCCTTTTCAGTACATTCATACCCAAGAATCTCTCTCTAGTCCATATCAATCAATTAGTACATAATCCAGTGATGCTCACTCACCATCTACCCAACTCACCAATGTATTCTTATATATGTCCATAATTTTAAACTAAATCTCTTCACTAAATCCTCTCCTGGTATCTCTTCACACAAGCCTCTTTTTACAAGCTTACTTACTTTCACCACCCTCTTTTCACTCACATCATTTCCCATTTTCTTAAAGCCTCTACAAATTATCATGCTCTCCTCCAAGTTGTGATCAGGTATCCCACCAACTACCCTTTTCAGTACATTCGTATTCAAGAATCTCCCTAGTCCATATCATTCAGTTAGTACATAATCCAGTGATACTCACTCACAATCTACCCAACTCACCAATGTATTCTTATATATGTCCATCATTTTAAACTAAGTATTCCCAATCCCCAGTCCTTTTCAGCACTTAAAACCATTTTCATTTATAACACTGCATACATCATGCACTTCAACTATACTCTTACAATAAACCCCCATTCTAACAGAGATCACTGAGTTTCTACCTGACCTTTCTGAACCCAGTGCACAAAGTTTAGGATCTATACATAATATCTATAAAAGTTTGAGTATGGGACGCAACGAAATAGTTTATTTACACACGTCAGTCTGGGACACTGAGTGTCAGAACATGTGACAGACTGATGAACATCAACTCAATGCATTTTTTTCTAATATTCAATGTTTCCTCCACACACATACATATAGTTTTAAGCTAATTTACAGTAATTTAAAGGTGCAATATTATATGTTTTACCTTTACACCAACAAAGATAATCTAGGTAGATATTTTAACTGAAAAAAAGACAGCTTGGTCAACGTCCACCAATATGAGATAAGCACCTGCTGTGCTATCAGTGGTGAGAGAACTAAAAAATTTAGTAAACACATCAACAATGATAAAAACCTGAAATATGAATGTGCATCATGAATGCAGAATTGCTCGTGCCTCAAGCAAGCCACATTTCTGACCAAAAGATTTAGCTGACTCCAAGTGATTCTCTAGTTATTTCATTCTGATTCATAGTAGTCTTTGCTATCCCTGATCACCTAAAGTCTTAAAGGAAAAAAGGCAGGTTTCCATTAGACTTGTCAATATTCAAATATTAATATCTATTTATATATTTTCATTATACTTAATCGCCGTCTCCTGCGTCAGTGAGGTAACGCAAGGAAACAGAAGAGGAATGGCCCAACCCCTACACATGTACATGCATAAACGCCCATACCCGCACATATACATACATTTCAATGTATACATATACAGACATATACATATATACACTTGTACATATTCATACTTGCTGCCTTCATCCATTCCTGTTGCCACCCTGCCACACATGAAATAGCATCCCCCACCATCCAGTGAAGTAGCACCAAGAAAAGACAAAAAAGGCCACATTCATTCACACTCAGTCTCTAGCTGTCATGTGTAATGCATCGAAACCACAGCTCCCTTTCCAAATCTAGGCCCCACAGATCTTTCCATAGTTTATCCCAGACGCTTCACATGCCCTGGTTCAATCAATTGACAGCACATTGACCCCAGTATACTACATCATTCCAATTCATTCTATTCCTTGCATGCCTTTCACCCTCCTGTATGTTCAGGCCCCAATCACTCAAAATCTTTTTCACCCCATCCTTCCACCTCCAATTTGGTCTCCTGCTTCTCCTTGTTCCCTCCCTCTCTGACACATATATCCTCTTTGTTAATCTTTCCTCACTCATTCTCTCCATATGTCCAAACTATTTCAATACACCCTCTTCTGCTTTCTCAACCACACTCTTTTTATTACCACACATCTCTCTTACCCATTCATTCCTTACTCGATCAAACCATATTGTCCTCAAACATTTCATTTCCAACACATCTACCCTCCTCCACACAACCCTATCTATAGCCCACGCCTCACATCCATATAACATTGTTGAACCGCTATTCTTTAAAACATATCCATTTTTCCTCTTCGAGATAACATTCTTGCCTTCCACACATTCTTCAATGCTTCCAGAACCTTTGTCCCCTCAACAACCCAGTGACTCACTTCAGTTTCCATGTTCCATCTGCTGATAAGTCCACTCTCAGATTTCCAAAACCATTCACTTCTTACAGTTTTTCTCCATATAAACTTACCTCCCAATTTACTTGTCCCTCAACCCTACTGACCCTAATAACCTTGCCCTTATTCATATTTACTTTCAACTTTATTCTTTCACACACTTTCTCAAACTAAGTCACCAACTTCTGCAGTTTCTCACCTGAATCAGCCAATAGCGCTGTATCATCAGCGAACAACAACTCACTTCCCAAGCCCTCTCATCCACAACAGACTGCATACTTGCCCCTCTCTCACAAACTCTTCCATTCACCTCCCTAACCACCCCATCCATAAACAAATTATACAATCTTTTTTTCTTATTATACTTTGATGCCATCTCCTGCGTTAGCGAGGTAACGCAAGGAAACAGACGAAAGAATAGCCCAACCCATCCACATACACATGCATATAAATACACATCCACACGTGCACATATACATACCTATACATTTCAACTTATATATATTTTCATTTATTCATTTATTATTTTGCTTTGTCGCTGTCTCCCGCGTTAGTGAGGTAGCACAAGGAAACAGATAAAAGAATGGCCCAACCCACCCACATACACATGTATATACATACACGTCCACACACGCAAATATACATACCCATACATCTCAATGTACACATATATATACACACACAGACATATACATATATACACATGTACATAATTCATACTGTCTGCCTTTATTTATTCCCATCGCCATCCCGCCACACATGGAATAACAACCCCCTCCCCCCTCATGTGTGCGAGGTAGCGCTAGGAAAAGAAAACAAAGGCCACATTCGTTCACACTCAGTCTCTAGCTGTCATGTAATAACGCACCGAAACCACAGCTCCCTTTCCACATCCAGGCCCCACACAACTTTCAATGGTTTACCCCAGACGCTTCACATGCCCTGGTTCAATCCATTGATGGCACGTCAACCCCGGTATACCACATCGTTCCAATTCACTCTATTCCTTGCACACCTTTCACCCTCCTGCATGTTCAGGCCCCGATCACTCAAAATCTTTTTCACTCCATCTTTCCACCTCCAATTTGGTCTCCCACTTCTCCTCGTTCCCTCCACCTCTGACACATATATCCTCTTCGTCAATCTTTCCTCACTCATTCTCTCCAAGTGACCAAACCATTTCAAAACATCCTCTTCTGCTCTCTCAACCACATTCTTTTTATTTCCACACATCTCTCTTACCCTTACATTACTTACTTGATCAAACCACCTCACACCACATACTGTCCTCGAACATCTCATTTCCAGCACATCCACCCTCCTGCGCACAACTCTATCCATAGCCCATGCCTTACAACCATACAACATTGTTGGAACAACTATTCCCTCAAACATACCCATTTTTGCTTTCCGAGATAATGTTCTCGACTTCCAAACATTCTTCAAGGCTCCCAGAATTTTCGCCCCCTCCCCCACCCTATGATTCACCTCCACTTCCATGGTTCCATCTGCTGCCAGATCCACTCCCAGATATCTAAAACACTTTACTTCCTCCAGTTTTTCTCCATTCAAACTTACCTCCCAATTGACTTGACCCTAAACCCTACTGTACCTAATAACCTTGCTCTTATTCACATTTACTCTCAACTTTCTTCTTTCACACACTTTACCAAACTCAGTCACTAGCTTCTGCAGTTTCTCACGTGAATCAGTCACCAGCGCTGTATCATCAGCGAACAACAACTGACTCACTTCCCAAGCTCTCTCATCCACAACAGACTGCATACTTGCCCCTCTTTCCAAAACTCTTGCATTCACCTCCTTAACAACCCCATCCATAAACAAATTAAACAACCATGGAGACATCGCACACCCCTGCCGCAAACCTATATTCACTGAGAACCAATCACAATCCTCTCTTCTTACACGTACACATGCCTTACATCTTCAGTAAAAACTTTTCACTGCTTCTAACAACTTGCCTCCCACACCATATATTCTTAATACGTTCCACGGAGCATCTCTATCAACTCTATCATACGCCTTCTCCAGATCCATAAATGCTACATACAAATCCATTTGCTTTTCTAAGTATTTCTCCCATACATTCTTCAAAGCAAACACCTGATCCACACATCCTCTATCCTCTACCACTTCTGAAACCACACTGCTTTTTCCCAATCTGATGCTCTGTACATGCCTTCACCCTCACAATCAATACCCTCCCATATAATTTACCAGGAATACTCAACAAACTTATACCTCTGTAATTTGAGCACTCACCTTTATCCCCCTTGCCTTTGTACAATGGCACTATGCAAGCATTCTGCTAATCCTCAGGCACCTTACCATGAATCATACATACATTAAATAACCTTACCAACCAGTCAACAATACAATCACCCCCTTTTTTAGTAAATTCCAATGCAATACCATCCAAACCTGCTGCCTTGCCGGCTTTCATATTCCGCATTGCTTTCACTACCTCTTCTCTGTTTACCAAATCAGTTTCCCTAATCCTCTCACTTTGCACACCACCTCGAGCAAAACACCCTATATCTGCCATTCTATCATCAAACACATTCAACAAACCTTCAAAATACTCACTCCATCTCCTTCTCACATCACCACTACTTGTTATCACCTCCCCATTAGCCCCCTTCACTGAAGTTCCCATTTGCTCCCTTGTCTTACACACTTTATTTACCTCCTTCCAAAACATCTTTTTATTCTCCCTAAAATTTAATGATACTCTCTCACCCCAACTCTCATTTGCCCTCTTTTTCACCTCTTGCACCTTTCTCTTGACCTCTTGCCTCTTTCTTTTATACATCTCCCACTCATTTGCATTTTTTCCCTGCAAAAATCCTCCAAATGCCTCTCTCTCTTCTCTTTCACTAATAATCTTAATTCTTCATCCCACCACTCACTACCCTTTCTTATCAACACACCTCCCACACTTCTCATGCCACAAGCATCTTTTGCACAAGCCATCACTGCTTCCCTAAATACATTCCATTCCTCCCCCACTCCCCTTCCCTCCTTTGTTCTCACCTTTTTCCACTCTGTACTCAGTCTCTCCTGGTACTTCCTCACACAAGTCTCCTTCCCAAGCTCACTTACTCTCACCACTCTCTTCACCCCAGCATTCTCTCTTCTTTTCTGAAAACCCCTACAAATCTTCACCTTCGCCTCCACAAGATAATGATCAGACATCCCTCCAGTTGCACCTCTCAGCACATTAACATCCAAAAGTCTCTCTTTTGCGCGCCTATCAATTAACACGTAATCCAATAACGCTCTCTGGCCATCTCTCCTACTTACATACGTATACTTATGTATATCTCGCTTTTTAAACCAGGTATTCCCAATCACCAGTCCTTTTTCAGCACATAAATCTACAAGCTCTTCACCACTTCCATTTACAACACTGAACACCCCATGTATACCAATTATTCCCTCAACTACCACATTACTCACCTTTGCATTCAAATCATCCATCACTATAACCCAGTCTTCTGCATCAAAACCACTAACACACTCATTCAGCTGCTCCCAAAACACTTGCCTCTCATGATCTTTCTTCTCATGCCCAGGTGCATATGCACCAATAATCACCAATCTCTCTCCATCATCTTTCAGTTTTACCCATATCAATCTAGAATTTACATTTTTACACTCTATCACATACTCTCACAACTCCTGTTTCAGGAGTAGTCCTACTCCTTCCCTTGCTCTTGTCCTCTCACTAACCCTTGACTTTACTCCTAAGACATTCCCAAACCACTCTTCCCCTTTACCCTTGAGCTTTGTTTCACTCAGAGCCAAAACATCCAGGTTCCTTTCCTCAAACATACTACCTATCTCTCCTTTTTTCTCATCTTGGTTACATCCACACACATTTAGACACCCCAATCTGAGCCTTCGAGGAGGATGAGCACTCCCTGCATGACTCCTTCTTCTGTTTCCCCTTTTATAAAGTTAAAATACAAGAAGGGGAGGGTTTCTGGCCCCCTGCTCCCGTCCCCTTTAGTTACCTTCTGTGACATGTGAGGAATGCGTGGGAAGTATTCTTTCTCCCCTATCCCCAGGGATATGTATATATATATTTTTTTTTTTTGCCGGTCTCCCGCGTTTGCGAGGTAGCACAGGAAACAGATGAAAGAAATGCCCCAACCCACCCCCATACACATGTATATACATACGTCCACACACGCAAATATACATACCTACACAGCTTTCCATGGTTTACCCCAGACGCTTCACATGCCCTGATTCAATCCACTGACAGCACGTCAACCCCCGTATACCACATCGATCCAATTCACTCTATTCCTTGCCCTCCTTTCACCCTCCTGCATGTTCAGGCCCCGATCACACAAAATCTTTTTCACTCCATCTTTCCACATCCAATTTGGTCTCCCACTTCTCGTTCCCTCCACCTCCGACACATATATCCTCTTGGTCAATCTTCCCTCACTCATTCTCTCCATGTGCCCAAACCATTTCAAAACACCCTCTTCTGCTCTCTCAACCACGCTCTTTTTATTTCCACACATCTCTCTTACCCTTACGTTACTTACTCGATCAAACCACCTCACACCACACATTGTCCTCAAACATCTCATTTCCAGCACATCCATCCTCCTGCACACAACTCTATCCATAGCCCACGCCTCGCAACCATACAACATTGTTGGAACCACTATTCCTTCAAACATACCCATTTTTCTTTCCGAGATAATGTTCTCGACTTCTACACATTCTTCAAGGCTCCCAGGATTTTCGCCCCCTCCCCCACCCTATGATCCACTTCTGCTTCCATGGTTCCATCCGCTGCCAGATCCACTCCCAGGTATCTAAAACACTTTACTTCCTCCAGTTTTTCTCCATTCAAACTTACCTCCCAATTGACTTGACCCTCAACCCTACTGTACCTAATTACCTAGCTCTTATTCACATTTACTCTTAACTTTCTTCTTTCACACACTTTACCAAACTCAGTCACCAGCTTCTGCAGTTTCTCACATGAATCAGCCACCAGTGCTGTATCATCAGCGAACAACAACTGACTCACTTCCCAAGCTCTCTCATCCCCAACAGACTTCATACTTGCCCCTCTTTCCAAAACTCTTGCATTCACCTCCCTAACAACCCCATCCATAAACAAATTAAACAATCATGGAGACATCACACACCCCTGCCGCAAACCTACGTTCACTGAGAACCAATCACTTTCCTCTCTTCCTACACGTACACATGCCTTACATCCTCGATAAAAACTTTTCACTGCTTCTAACAACTTGCCTCCCACACCATATATTCTTAATACCTTCCACAGAGCATCTCTATCAACTCTATCATATGCCTTCTCCAGATCCATAAATGCTACATACAAATCCATTTGCTTTTCTAAGTATTTCTCACATACATTCTTCAAAGCAAACACCTGATCCACACATCCTCTACCACTTCTGAAACCACACTGCATATATATATATATATATATATATATATATATATATATATATATATATATATATATATATATATATATATAATATATATATACATATATATACATAGGCATATACATACATACACATGTACATAATTCATACTTGCTGCCTTTATTCATTCCCGTCATCACCCCGTCACACATGAAATGAAACCACAGCTCCCTTTCCACATCCAGGCCCCATAAAACTTTCCATGGTTTACCCCTGATGCTTCACATGCCCTGGTTCAATCCACTGACAGCACGTCGACCCCGGTATACCATATCGTTCCAATTCACTCTATTCCTTGCAAGCCTTTCACCTTCTTGCATGTTTAAGCCCTGATTGCTCAATATCTTTTTCACTCCATCCTTCCACCTCCAATTTGGTCTCCCACTTCTCCTCATTCCATCCATCTCTGACATATATATCCTCTTGGTCAATCTTTCCTCAATCATTCTCTCCATATGTCCAAACAATTTCAATACACCCTCTTCTGCTCTCTCAACCACACTCTTTATTACCACACATCTCTCTCACCCTTTCATTGCTTACTCGATCAGACCACCTCACACCACATACTGTCCTTAAACATCTCATTTCCAACACATCCAACCTCCTCCGCAAAACTCTCTCTATAACCCACGCCTCACAACCACATAACATTGTTGGAACAACTATTCCTTCAAACATACCCATTTTTGCTTTCCGAGATAATGTTCTTGCCTTCCACACATTTTTCAACGCTCCCAGAACTTTCGCCCCCTCCCCCAGCCTGTGACTCACTTCCGCTTCCATGGTTCCATCCGCTGCCAAATCCACTCCCAGATATCTAAAACACTTTACTTCCTCCAATTTTTCTCCATTTACACCTACCTCCCAATTGACTTGTTCCTTAACCCTACTGTACCTAATAACCTTGCTCTTATTCACATTTACTCTAAGCTTTCTTCTTTCAAACACTTTATCAAACTCAGTCACCAGCTTCTGCAGTTTCTCATCTGAATCAGCCACCAGCCCTATATCATCAGCGAACAACAAATGACTCACTTCCCAAGACTTCCCTTCCACAACAGACTGCATACTTGCCCCTCTTTCCAAAACTCTTGCATTCACCTCCCTAACAACCCCATCCATAAACAAATTAAACAACCATGGAGACATCACGCACCCCTGCCGCAAACCTACATTCACTGAGAACCAATCACTTTCCTCTCTTCCTACTTGTACAATGCCTTACATCCTCGATAAATCTTTTCACTGCTTCTAGCAACTTGCCTCCCACACCATATATTCTTAATACCTTCCACAGCGCATCTCTATCAACTCTATCATATGCCTCCTCCAGATCCATAAATGCTACATACAAATCTACCACTTTTGAAACCACACTGTCCTTCACCAATCTGATGCTCTGTACATACTTTCACCCTCTAAATCAATACCCTTCCATATAATTTACCAGGAATACTCAACAAACATATACCTAAGTAATTTGAGCACTCACCTTTATCCCCTTTGCCTTTGTACAATGGCACTATGCACGCATTCCACTAATCCTCAGGCACCTCACCATGAGTCATACATACATTAAATATCCTTACCAACCAGTCAACAACACAGTCACCTCCTTTTTTAATAAATTCCACTGCAATACCATCCAAACCCGCTGCCTTGCAAGCTTTCATCCTCCGCAAAGCTTTTACTACCTCTTCTCTGTTTACCAAATTATTCTCTCTAACCCTCTCACTTCGCATACCAACCTTCAAAATACTCACTCCATCTTCTCACATCACCAGTACTTGTTATTACCTCCCCTTTAGCCCCCTTCATCGATGTTCCCATTTGTTCTCTTGTCTTATGCACTTTATTTACCTCCTTCCAAAACGTCTTTTTTCCTTTCTAAAATTCAATGATACTCTCACCCTAACTCTCATTTGCCCTCTTTTTTCACTTCTTGCACCTTTCTCTTGACCTCCTGTCTCTTTCTTTTATACATCTTCCATTCCTTTGCACTATTTCCCAGCAAAAATCGTCCTAATGCCTCTCTCTTCTCTTTCACGAATGATCTTACAACTTCATCACACCACTCACTACCCTTTCTAATCTGCCCACCTCCCACACTTCTCATGCCACAAGCATCTTTTGCGCAAGCCATCACTGCTTCCCTAAATACATCCCATTCCTCCCCCACTCCTCTTACGCCCTTTGCTCTCACCTTTTTCCATTCTGCCCTCAGTCTCTCCTGGTACTTCCTCACACAAGTCTCTTTCCCAAGCTCAATTACTCTCACCACTTTCTTCACTCCAACATTCTCTCTTCTTTTCTGAAAACCTATACAAATCTTCACCTCCGCCTCCACAAGATAATGATCAGACATCCCTCCAGTTGCACCTCTCAGCACATTAGCATCCAAGAGTCTCTCTTTCATGCTCCTATCAATTAACACGTAATCCAATAATGCTCTTTGTCCATCTCTCCTACTCACATATGTATACTTATGTATATCTCTCTTTTTAAACCAGGTATTCCCAATCACCAGTCCATTTTCAGCACACAAATCTACAAGCTCTTCACCACTTCCATTTACAACACTGAACAGCCCATGTACAGCAATTATTCCCTCAACTGCCACATTACTCACCTTTGCATTCAAATCACCCATCACTATAACCCGGTCTCATGCATCAAAACTACTAACACACTCACTCAGCTGCTCCCAAACACTTGCCTCTCATGAACTTTCTTCTCATGCTCAGGTGCATAAACACCAATAATCACCCCTCTCTCTCAATCCACTTTCAATTTTACCCATGTCAATTTAGAGTTTACTTTCTTACACTTTATCACATACTCCCACAACTCCTGTTTCAGGAGTATTGCTACTCCTTCCCTTGCTCTTTTTCTCTCACCAACCCCTGACTTTACTACTAAAACATTCCCAAACCCCTCTTCCCCTTTACCCTTGAGCTTCGTTTCACTCCCCCAAAACATCCAGGTTCCTTTCCTCAAACATACTAACTATCTCTCGTTTTTTCTCATCTTGGTTACATCCACACACATTTAGACACCCCAATCTGAGCCTTCGAGGAGAATGAGCACTCCCTGCGTGACTCCTTGTGTTTCCCCCTTTAGAAAGTTAAAATACAAGGAGGGGAGGGTTTCTAGCCCCCCACTCCCGTCCCCTTTAGTCGCCTTCTACAACACGTGAGGAATGTGTGGGTGTTGAAGGGTGTTTTGGTTGGGTGGTGTGCGAAGTGAGAGGTTCAGGGAGAATGGTTTGGTAAACAGAGAAGAGGTAGTGGAAGCTTGGTGAAAGATGAAAGCCAGCAAGGTGGCAGGTTTGGATGGTATTGCAGTGGAATTTATCAAAGAAGGGGGTGACTGTTGTTAACTGGTTGGTGATGATGTTCAATGTATGTATGGTTCATGGTGAGGTGCCTGAGGATTGGCAGAATGCATGAATAGTGCCATTGTACAAAGGCAAAAAGGATAAAGGTGAATGTTCAAATTACAGAGGTATAAGTTAGTTGAGTATTCCTGGGAAATCATATGGGAGAGTATTCATTGAGAGGGCAAGGGCAAGCACAGAGTATCAGATTGGGGAAAAGCAGTGTGGTTTCAAAAGTGGTAGAGGATGTGTGGATCAGGTGTTTGCTTTGAAGAATGTGTATGAGAAATATTTAGAAAAACATATGGATTTGCATGTAGCATTTATGGATCTGGAGAAGGCATCTTCTGCTAGAGGTAGTGAAAAATCTGGAGAGGGCATCTTCTGCTAGAGGTAGTGAAAAGTTTTTATCGAGGATGTAAGGCATGTGTACGAGTACGAAGAGGAAAGTGATTGGTTCTCAGTAAATGTCTGTTTGTGGCAGGGGAGTGCAGTCTCAGTGGTAGTTTAATCTGTTTATGGATGGGGTTGTTATGGAGGTGAATGCAAGAGTTTTGAAGAGAGGGGCAAGTATGCAGTCTGTTGTGGATGAGAGAGCTTGGGATGTGAGTCAGTTGCTATTCGCTGATGACACAGCACTTGTGGCTGATTCGGGTGAGAAACTGCAGAAGCTGGTGACTGAGTTTGGTAATGTGTGTAAAAGAAGAAAGCTAAGAGTAAATGTGAATAAGAGCAAGGTTATTAGGTTCAGTAGGGTTGAGGGACAAGTAAATTGGGAGGTAAGTTTATATGGAGAAGAACTGGAGGAAGTGAGGTGTTTTAGATATCTGAGAGTGGATTTAGCAGCGAATGGAACCATGGAAGCGGAATTGAGTAACAGGTAGGGGGAGGGGGCAAAGGTTCTGGGAGTGTGGAAAAATGTGTGGAAGGCAAGAACATTATCTTGGAGAGCAAAAATGGGTGTTTGAAGGAATACTCGTTCCAACAACGTTAAATGGTTGCGAGGCATGGGTTATAGATAGGGTTGTGTGGAGCAGGGTAGATGTGTTGGAAATGAGATGTTTGAGGACAATATGTGGTGTGAATTGGTTTGATTAAGTAATGAAAGGGTAAGAGAGATGTGTGGTAATAAAAAGAGTGTGGTTGAGAGAGCAGAAGAGGGTGTTTTGAAATGGTTTGGTCACATGGAGAGAATGAGTGAGGAAAGATTGACCAAGAGGATATATGTGTCAGAGGTGGAGGGAACAAGGAGAAGTGGGAGACCAAATTGGAGGTATAGGATGGAGTGAAAAAGATTTTGAGCGATTGGGGCCTGAACATACAGAAGGGTGAAAGGCGTGTAAGGAATACAGTGAATTGGAATGATGTGGTATACCGGGGTCGACATGCTGTCAATGGATTGACCCAGGGAATGTGAAGTGTCTGGGGTAAACCCTGAAATGTTTTGTGGGGCCTGGATGTGGAAAGGGAGCTGTAGTTTCAGTGCATTACACATGACAGCTAAAGAGTGAGTGTAAACGAATGTGGCCTTTGTTCTTTCCTGGTGCTACCTCACGTGTACGCGCGAAGGGGGGGGTGCACACGCGCGCCATTTCATGTGTGGTGGGGTGGCCACGGAAATGGATCAAGGCAGCAAGCATGAATATGTACATGTTTATACATGTATATGTCTATGTATGTGTATGTATATGTTGAAATGTATAGGTATGTATATGTAAGTGTATGTATATACATGTGTAAGTGGGTGGGTTGTGCCATTCTTTCGTCTGTTTCCTTGCACTACCTCGTTAACACGGAGACAGCATCACAGTATAATATAATCAAAAATAAAATATTTGTCTAAACAACTGTTGAAGGCATATATACAAAAAAAAAAAAAAAAGAGAGACTTTTGGATGTTAATGTGCTGAGAGGTGCAACTGGAGGGATGTCTGATCATTATCTTGTGGAGGCGAAGGTGAAGACTTGTAAGGGTTTTCAGAAAAGAAGAGAGAATGTTGGGGTGAAGAGAGTGGTGAGAGTAAGTGAGCTTGGGAAGGAGACTTGTGTGAGGAAGTACCAGGAGAGACTGAGTACAGAATGGAAAAAGGTGAGAACAAAGGAGGTAAGGGGAGTGGGGGAGGAATGGGATGTATTTAGGGAAGCAGTGATGGCTTGTGCAAAAGATGCTTGTGGCATGAGAAGCGTGGGAGGTGGGTTGATTAGAAAGGGTAGTGAGTGGTGGGATGAAGAAGTAAGATTATTAGTGAAAGAGAAGAGAGAGGCATTTGGAGGATTTTTGTAGGGAAAAAATGCAAATGAGTGGGAGATGTATAAAAGAGAGGCAGGAGGTCACGAGAAAGGTGCAAGAGGTGAAAAAGAAGGCAAATGAGAGTGGGGTGAGAGAGTATCATTAAATTTTAGGGAGAATAAAAAGATGTTTTGGAAGGAGGTAAATCAAGTGTGTAAGACAAGGGAGCAAATTGAAACTTCAGTGAAGGGGGCTAATGGGGAGGTGATATCAAGTAGCGGTGATGTGAGAAGATGGAGTGAGTATTTTGAAGGTTTGCTGAATGTGTTTGATGATAGAGTGGCAGATGTAGGGTGTTTTGCTCAGGGTGGTGTGCAAAGTGAGAAGGTTAGGGAAAATGATTTGGTAAACAGAGAAGAGGTAGTAAAAGCTTTGCGGAAGATGAAAGCCGGCAAGGCAGCAGGTTTGGATGGTATTGCAGTGGAATTTATTAAAAAGGGGGGTGACTGTATTGTTGACTGGTTGGTAAGGTTATTTAATGATTCATGGTGATTAATGATTCATGGTGAGGTGCCTGAGGATTGGCAGAATGCTTGCATAGTGCCATTGTACAAAGGCAAAGGGGATAAGAGTGAGTGCTCAAATTACAGAGGTATAAGTTTGTTGAGTATTCCTGGTAAATTATATGGGAGGGTATTGATTGTGAGGGTGAAGGCATGTACAGAGCATCAGATTGGGGAAGAGCAGTGGGGTTTCAGAAGTGGTAGAGGATGTGTGGATCAGGTGTTTGCTTTGAAGAATGTATGTGAGAAATACTTAGAAAAGCAAATGGATTTGTATGTAGCATTTATGGATCTGGAGAAGGCATATGATAGAGTTGATAGAGATGCTCTGTGGAAAGTATTAAGAATATATGGTGTGGGAGGCAAGTTGTTAGAAGCAGTGAAAAGTTTTTATTGAGGATGTAAGGCATGTTTACGTGTAGGAAGAGAGGAAAGTGATTGGTTCTCAGTGAATGTAGGTTTGCGGCAGGGGTGTGTGATGTCTCCATGGTTGTTTAATTTGTTTATGGATGGGGTTGTTAGGGAGGTGAATGCAAAAGTTTTGGAAAGAGGGGCAAGTATGCAGTCTGTTGTGGATGAGAGAGCTTGGGAAGTGAGTCAGTTGTTGTTTGCTGATGATACAGCGCTGGTGGCTGATTCATGTGAGAAACTGCAGAAGCTGGTGACTGAGTTTGGTAAAGTGTGTGAAAGAAGAAAGTTAAGAGTAAATGTGAATAAGAGCAAGGTTATTAAGTACAGTAAGGTTGAGGGTCAATTCAATTGGGAGGTAAGTTTGAATGGAGAAAAACTGGAGGAAGTAAAGTGTTTTAGATATCTGGGAGTGGATCTGGCAGCGGATGGAACCATGGAAGCGGAAGTGAATCATAGGATGGGGGAGGGGGCGAAAATTCTGGGAGCGCTGAAGAATGTGTGGAAGTCGAGAACATTATCTACGAAAGCAAAAATGGGTATGTTTGAAGGAATAGTGTTTCCAACAATGTTGTATGGTTGTCAGGCGTGGGCTATGGATAGAGTTGTATGCAGGAGGGTGGATGTGCTAGAAATGAGATGTTTGAGGACAATATGTGGTGTAAGGTGGTTTAATCGAGTAAGTAATGTAAGGGTAAGAGAGATGTGTGAAAATAAAAAGAGTGTGGTTGAGAGAGCAGAAGAGGGTGTTTTGAAATGGTTTGGTCACATGGAGAGAATGAGTGAGGAAAGATTGACCAAGAGGATATATGTGTCAGAGGTGGAGGGAACGAGGAAAAGTGGGAGACCACATTGGAGGTGGAAAGAGGGAGTGAAAAAGATTTTGAGTGATCGGGGCCTGAACATGCAGGAGGGTGAAAGGCGTGCAAGGAATAGAGTGAATTGGAACGATGTGGTATACCAGGGTCGACGTGCTGTCAATGGATTGAACCAGGCATGTGAAGCGTCTGGGGTAAACCATGGAAAGTTCTGTGGGGCCTGGATGTGGAAATGGAGCTGTGGTTTCGGTGCGTTATTACATGACAGCTAGAGACTGAGTGTGAACAAATGGGGCCTTTGTTGCCTTTTCCTAGCGCTACCTCGCACACATGAGGGGGGAGGGGGTTGTTATTCCATGTGTGGCGAGGTGGTGATGGGAATAAATAAAGGCAGACAGTATGAATTATGTACATGTGTATATATGTATATGTCTGTGTGTGTATATATATGTGTACATTGAGATGTATAGGTATGTATATTTGCGTGTGTGGACGTGTATGTATATACATGTGTATGTGGGTGGGTTGGGCCATTCTTTCGTCTGTTTCCTTGCGCTACCTCGCTAACGCGGGAGACAGTGACAAAGCAAAATAAATAAAATAAAATATAAACTATAGCTTTAGCATTTACTACATCTGATGATGCTTACTCCATTGCTCAACACACATATAGGAAAAGAAGCCTTTTCCCATATCTCTACTACATCTTTTAGCTTTGAGTCTTATTCCATTTGTCCTAGTAACTGTATCTTCTTGTATTGCAAAAAGATGCTTGTGGTCTACTTTATCGAGCTTGTTCAGAATTTTGAACACTTGGATTAAGTCACTATGAAGTCAACTTTTTTAAGGGAGAAGAGATCCTATTGTTTTAGCCTCTCTTCATATGCCAGATTTCTAAAAGTGAAATTTTGTTGAGTGTCTTTGTACTTGCTCTAATTTCCTCGTCTTTCTAACAGTTTGGGGTTCCAAAACTGGACTGCATATTCAAGGTGTGGTCTTACTAGAGATTCAAAAGTGAGAATTGTTTCTGGTGTCTTATAATCTATGTTCCAGGCTATGAAACCTAACATTTGGTTACCTGTTTTACCTGCTGCTTGACACTGTTTAGTGTATTCCTAATTCTTGCTAACGACAACTCCAAGGTCCTTTTCTTCTTTTACTTTAGTCAGAGAGTTTCCGAATAGTTTGTAGTTGTAACGTATATTCTTGTTTCCAAAGTGCATAACTTTACACTTGTCAACATTGAACATCATTTGCCATCTTTCTAACCACTCTGTTAGTAAGTTAAGATCTCTTTGAATCATTTCACTGTCCCACCTGTTTACATCTCTCCCTTCTAGTTTAGCATTGTCAGCAAATTTGGAGATCTTAAATATGAGACTGAGTTCTAGGTCATTAGTGTACATCACGAAAAGAATTGGGCCGAGGACTGATCCTGTGGCACACCACTCGTTATGTCTAGCCAATCTGAAGCCTTGCCATCTAATACAACATGCTGCTTTCTTCCAGTAAGCCAGTCTCTGATCCATGCATAGAGTTCTTCACCAATTCCATGTGCTTTGAGTTTATGTAAAAGTCTCATGAGGTACTTTATCAAAAGCCATTTGTATATCTAAATATACCACATCAGATGGTAATTTTTTTGGCCCAATTCTGATAAATAAAATTCCAGCTTATTCATTAGGCAGGATCTTCTATAGCAGAAAGCGTGTTAGTTGTCTGACATAATTTTGTGTTCTAGAAACGTAACAATTTTTTTCTTGCATTACTTTTTCCATCATCTTGCTTTAGCTAAAACTGATGTAAGGCTAATTGGGCATTAGTTCAAGGAACACTTTTTGTCTCCTTTTTTATATATGAGTAATATTTGCTAGTTTCCAGTCAGTTAGCACCTGACCATCCGAGAGATTTGTTGAATATTTTTGTTATGGGATACATCAGCTGTCTCCTGACCGCCTTTAAAAATTTTGAGCTAAGTTATCTGGCCAGTTGGATTTGTTAGGATTTAATTGGTCCAGTATCTAAGTACTTCAGAGCTCTTTATTTCTCTAACCTTCAACTCTTCTTCATCAGATCCTTGAAACATTTTCACTGGTTGCGGTATTTGGGATGTTTCTTCAATTGCAAATACGAAGTAAAAAGAATAATTCAGTAAGATAGCCATTTCCTTGTCATCAGTAGTATCATGTTCGTTTAGTAATGGTCCAATTCCCTCATTTACTGTCTTCCTTTGTCTTGCCTATTTGAAGAATTCCTTATGGTTATTCTTAACTCTGAAGGCTATTCTTTTTTTTTTCACTTTGCTTAATCTGTCTTATGACCTTCTTACACTCCCTTTGAATTTTGATTAATTCCTGGCAATTTTCATCGCTTCCCATTGATTTGAATTTCTTATAAGTTTCCTTCTTTTGGCAAATTAGTCCTTCTATTCTCCTATTCATCCATGATGGTTTTGAAATATTGTAAGTTCTCTTTGTAATTTGTGGAACATGTTAATTTTCAATCTTGAGCAGTGTATTTTCAGAATTATTCCACATTTCTTCTACTATGTTACTGTCAAGAAGTTTTGTCCTATTGATACTGCAAATTTTTTGTCTAATGTTTTCAAAATTTGCTTGCCTGTAATATGAGATCAAGAGCTTGTTGTCATTATTTCATAATCTAAATTCAGCTCTAATCCAACTAAACTAAGATTGCTGTCTGACAAACTCTCGCCTATTTTGCAAGAGTTGATTAAGTTTGTGTCACTGCTGAGGAGATCAAAAATGTTTTTACCTTGTTTTTTAATTAACTGTTACAGAAAAGCATCTTCAATCAGTTCCATTAGTCTCATTCCCTCTAGGTCACCTGTTAACATGTTCCAGTGTATGTTTGGATTGTTGAAGTCTCCTACTACTCTTCACTGTTTATCATAATTTTGATTTCATTGTATAATATCTTATGGTCATCTTTTTGCTTAGAAGCTCTGTAAATAATGCCAAGATGTAGTTTACTTTTGAACTTGTTGGTAATGTCAATATAAAGAGAGTTGTATGTGTGTGTCTGCTTACCTTAAGAGCACTTAGATTGTTATCAACGTAGATCAAACCTCCACCAGGTATTACTAACTCGGCAATTAAGTGTTTATTCTCAGTGTCTACCCACGTTTCTGAGATTGCAATAATGTTTGGTTTTTCAGTAACTGCATATAAGTTCATCGTGTTTCGCAATAGTGCTCCAGGCATTTGCGTATATTAAAGTTATTTTCTTTTAAGTTGATTTCTGGAGTAAATTTGCCCTTTTATTTACTGTTGGTTGCGTGTTTGTATTATCACTGCTAATGATTGTGTGTGCAGCAGTGGGAGAGAGATGGTTCTCCATCTGCTTTGGGTTCGCTGCGTTACTCTGACCCTCCCCAGACTGGACCCTACCAGAATTGTTCCTAAAAGTTACTTGGGAGCTCACCTGCACCTGTGCTAACCCGCTACTTATACTGCCAGAGTCATCCACAACTGACCCTACTTTGACCTATTTTTCCTAATCCCTCTGCCTGTGAGGTTACCGCATCATGTTTACAAAACACTCATCTGTCTCTCCTGCCTCCAGTGAGATAAAGAGAAGGAAGGCAATTACTGTTGAGATGAAATTAAAAATAATTGCCCAGCATGAAGTTATATCCGAGGCTCCAAGAAAGTTAACAGTATAAAGAAACACTTTATCATAAAATAAGCTTTCTGTTAGATGATATTGTCCAACTGTTGGCTAATGTAAGTGTTCTGAGAACATTTAAGGTAGGCAAAACTAAGCTATGATGTTCAGTAGGTTAGATGAACAGTATCAAATGTATTTTCACCTTATGGTATTTTCAACTACAATGGGCTTATCGGAACGAGGAGTGATTAAGTGTAATGAATAAAAACAAAAAAATATACATATATTTTATCTATATATAATCGCTTTCCCACGTCAGTGAGGTAGCACCAAGAAACAGACGAAAAATGGCCCATCCACTCATATACACGTATATATACATAAACGCCCACATACACACATATACATACACAGACTTATACATACATACACATGTACATATTCATACTTGATTGCTTTCATCCATTCCTGTCACTACCCCACCCCACAGGAAACAGCATCACTACCCCCTGCTTCAGTGACGTAGCGCCAGGAAAACAGACAAAAAAAGGCCACGTTCATTCAAACTCAGTCTCTAGCTGTCATTTGTAATGCACCAAAACCACAGCTCCCTTTACACATCCAGGCCCCTCAGGCCTTTCTATGGTTTACCATAGATGTTTCACATGCCCTGGTTCAGTCCACTGACATCGTGTCGATCCCAGTATACCATATCATTCCAATTCACTCTATTCCTTGTATGCCTCTCACCCTCCTGTAAGTTCAGGCCCCGATCGCTCAAAATCTTTTTCACTCCATCCTTCCACCTCCAATTTGGTGACCTGTTTCTCCTTGTTACATCCACCTCTGACACATATATCCTCTTTGTCAACCATTTCAACACACTCTCTTCCGCTCTCTCAATCACACTCTTTTTATTTCCAAACATCCCTCTTACCCTTTCATTACTTAATCAAACCATCTCACACCACATATTGTCCTCAAACATTTCATTTCCAACACATCCACCCTTCTCCATACAACCCTATCTATAGCCCATGCCTCTCAACCATATAACATTGTTTGAACTACTATTCCTTCAAACATACCCATTTTTGTTCACCAAGATAACATTCTCTCCTTCCACACATTCTTCATTGCTGACAGAACCTTCGCCCCCTCCCCCACCCTGTGACTCATTTCCGCTTCCATTGTTCCATCCACTGCCAAGTCCACTCCCAGATATCTAAAACACTTCACTTCCTCCAATTTTTCTCCATTCAAACTTACATCTCAATCAACTTGTCCCTCTACCCAAATGTACCTAATAACCTTGCTCTTATTCACATTTACTCTCAACTTTCTCCTTTCACTCACTTTTCTGAACTCAGTCACCAAATTCTGCAATTTGTCATTCGAATCAGCCACTAGAGCTGTATCATTAGCAAACAACAACTGACTCACTTTCCAGGCCCCTCATCCCCAACAGACTGCATACTTGCCCCTCTCTCCAATTTCTAAAAGGAGAAACAGAAGTAGTCAAGCTGGGAGTGCTCAACCTCCTCAAAGGCTCAGATTGGGATGTCTGAATGTGTGTGGATGAGAAGAAAAGAGAGATGATAAGTATGTTTGAGTATAGAAACCTGGATCTTCTGGCTCTGAGTGGAATGAAGCTCAAAGGTAAAGGGGAAGAATGGTTTGGAAAAGTCTCAGAAGTATGTTGAGAGTAAAGTCAGCGGTTGGCGAGAGGACAAGAGCTAAGGAAGGAGTAGCACTACTCCTGAAGCAGTTGTCGGAGTGTGTGACCGAGCGAAAGAAAATAAATTCTCGATTGATGAGGGCAAAACTGAAAGTAGATGGAGAGAGATGGGTGATTATTGGTGCTTATGCACCTGGTCATGAGAAGAAAGATCACAAGAGGCAAGTGTTTTGGGAGCAGCTGAGTGAATGTGTCAGCAGCTTTGGTGCACGAGACCAGGTATTAATGATGGGTGATTTAAATGCAGTGAGTATTGTGGCAGTTGAGGGCATAATTGGTGTACTTGGGGTATTCAGTGTTGTGAATGGAAATGGTGAAGAGTTTTTGAATGAGTGTGCTGAAAAAAAGACTGGTGACTGGGAATACCTGGTTTAAAAAGAGAGATATACATAAGTATACCTATGTGAGTAGGAGAGATAGTCAAAGGGCATTATTAGATTACGTGTTAATTGACAGGCATGTAAAAGAGAGACTTTTGGATGTTAATGTGCTGAGGGGGGGGGGGGGGGGGGGGCAGGTGGAGGAATGTTTGATCACTATCTAGTGGAGGCATGGGTGAGGATTTGTAAAGGTTTTCAAGAAAGAGAGAATGTTGAGAAGAGAGTGGTGAGAGTAAATGAGCTTGGAAAGGAGACTTGTGTCAGGAAATACCCAAAGAGAGTGAGTGTAGAATGGCAAAAGGTGAGAGGAAATGACATGAGGGGAGCGGGTGAGGGTTAGGATGTATTTAAGGAAGTTGTAGTGATGGCATAGGGCATGAGAAAGGTGGGAGGTGGGCAGATTAGAAAGGGTAGTCAGTGGTGGAATGAAGAAGTAAAGTTGTTAGTGAAAGAGAAAAAAGAGGCATTTGGATGATACTTACAAGGAAAGAGTGCAAATGACTACGAGATGTATAAAAGAAAGTAGCAGCAGGTCAAGGGAAAGGTGCAAGGGTTGAAAAAGAGGGCAAATGAGAGTTGGGGTGAGAGAGTACCATTAAATTTTAGGGAGAATAAAGAGATGTTTTAGAAGGAGGAAAATAACAGGTAAAAGACAAAAAGCAAATGGGAACATCAGTGAAGGGGGCAAGAGAGGGGGGGTGGGGGTGGACTAATAACAGATTGTGATAAAGTGAGGAGATGGAGTACTTTGAAGGTTTGTTAAATGTGTTTGATGACAGAGTGGCAGATGTAGGATATTTTGGGCATGGTGGTGAGTGAAGTGAGAGGGTCAGGGAGAATGGTTTTGTTACGACAGAAGAGGTAGTGAAAGCTTTGCAGATGAAATCTGGCAAGGTGGCGGGTTTGATGGTATTACAGGGTAATTTGTTAAGAAAGAGGGTGACCGTGTTGTTGACTGGTTGGTAAGAATATTCAGTGTATGTAAGGATCAAGGTGAAGTGCCTGAGGATTGGTGGAATGCATGTATAATGCCACTGTACAAAGGCAAAGGCAATAAAAGTGAGTGTTCAAACTACAGAGGCATAAGTTTGTTGAGTACTCCTGGGAAATTCTGTAATTGGGTACTGATTGAGAGAGTGAAGGCACATACAGAACATCAGATTGGAGAGGAGCAGTGAGGTTTTAGAAGTGGTAGAGGATGTGTGGATCAGGTGTTGCTTATGTGTGAGAGATATATTCAGAAAAGCAAATGGACCTGTACATAGCATTTATGGATCTGAAGAAGGCATATGATAGGGTGGATAGAGATGTTTTATGGAAGGCCTTAAGGAAGTGAAATTTTTTTACGGAGGATGTAAGGCATGAGTACGAGTAAGAAGAGAGGAGAGTGATTAGTTCCCAGTGAATGTCGGTCTGTGACAGGGGTGTGTGATGTCCCCATGTTGTTTAATTTCTTTATGGATGGGGTGGTTAGGGAGGTAAATGCTTGAGTTATAGAGAGAGAGGCAAGTATACAGTCTGTTGGAGATGAGAAGGATTGGGAAGTCAGTCAGTTGTTCTTTGCCGATGATACAGCTCTGGTGGCTGATTCAAGGGAGAAACTGCAGAAGTCGGTGACTGAGTTTGGAAAGGTTTGTGAAAGGAGAAAGTTGAGAGTAAATGTGAATAAGAACCAAGTTTTCAGGTTCAGTAGGGTTGAGGGACAAGTTAAATGAGATGTAAGTTTGAATGGAGAAAAATTGGAGAAAGTGAAGTGTTTTAGATATCTGGGAGTGGACTTAGCAGCAAAAGGAACCATGAGAGCAGAAGTGAGTAACAGGGTGGGGGAGGAGTCGAAGGTTCTAGGAGTGATGAAGAATGAGTGGAAGGAGAGAACATTATCTCAGAGAGCAAAAATGGGTATGTTTGAAGGAATATTAGTTCCAACGATGTTATATGGTTGCAAGGCATGGGCTATTGATAGGATTGTATGGAGGAGGGTGGATGTGTTGGAAATGAAATGTTTCAAAACAATATGTGGTGTGAGGTGGTTTGATTAAGTAATGAAAGGGTAAGAGAGATGTGAGGTAATAAAAAAGTGTGGTTGAGAGAGTAGAAGAGGGCATGTTGAAATGGTTTAGATATATGGAGAGAATGAGTGAGGAAGGAATGACACAGAGAATATATGGAGGGAACAAGAAGCGGAAGACCAAATTGAAAGTAGAAGGATGCAGTGAAAAAGATTTTGAGCGATCAAGGCCTGAACTTACAGGAGGGTAAAAGGCATGCAAGGAACGGAGTGCATTGGAATGATGTGATAAATTGGGGTTGACATGCAGCCAATGGACTGAACCAGGGCATGTGAAGCATCTGGGATAAACCATGGAAAAGTCTTTGGGGCCTGGATGTGGATAGGGAGCTGTGGTTTTAGTGCATTACACATGACAGCCAGAGAATGAGCGTGAATGAATGTGGCTTTTTCTTGTCTGCTTTCCTGGCACAACCTCACTGAAGCAGTGGGTAGCGATGTGGTTCCCCGTGGGTCGGGGCAGCAACATGAATGGATGAGGGCAAGCAAGTATGAATATGTACATGTGTATGTATGTATATGTCTGCATATGTGTATGCATATGTTGATATGTGTATGTATGTATGTATATGTGCGTATGTGGTCATTTATGTATATATGTGTACATGTGTATATGAGTGGATGGGCCATTCTTCATCTGTTTTCTGGTGCTACCTTGCTGACAGGGGAAACAGTGATTATGTATAATAAATGAATAAAACAAATATGTATCTATTTATTTATCATACTTTGACACTGTCTCCAGTGTTAGTGAGGCAGCACAAGGAAACAAATGAAAGAATGGCCCAACCCACCTACATACACATGTATATACATAAATGCCCATACATGCACATAAACATACCTACACATTTCAACTTATACTTACATATACATACACAGATGCATACATATATACACATGTACATATTCACACATGCTGCCTTCATTCATTCCTGCCGCCACCCTCCCACACATCAAATGACACCCCCTCTCCCTGCGTGCGTGCAAGGTAGCGCTAGGAAAAGAAAACTAAGGCTCCATTCGTTCACACTCAGTCTCTAGCTGTCATGTGTAATGCACTGAAACCACAGCTCCCTTTCCACATCCAGGCCCCACAAAGCTTTACATGGTTTACCCCCGATGCTCCATATGCCCTGGTTCAATTCCTTGACAGCACGTTGACCTCGGTATACCACATCGTTCCAATTCACTCTATTCCTTGCACGCCTTTCACCCTCCTGTATGTTCAGGCCCCGATCGCTCAAAATCTTTTTCACTCCATCCTTCCACCTCTAACTTGGTCTCCCACTTCTCCTCGTTCCCTCCACCTCTGACACATATATCCTTTGTCAATCTTTCCTCACTCATTCTCTTCATGAGACCAAACCATTTCAAATCACCCTCTTCTGCTCTCTCAATCACACTCTTTTTATTACCACACCTCTTTCTTACCCTTTCATTACCTACTTGATCAAACCACCTCACATCACAAATTATCTTCAAACATCTCATTTCCAACACATCCATCCTCCTCTGCACAACCCTATCTATAGCCCAAGCCATGCAACCATAAAACATTGTTGTAACCACTATTCCTTCCAACATACCCATTTTTGCTCTCTGAGATAACGTTCTCACCTTCCACACATTCTTCAATGCTTCCAGAACCTTCGCCCCCTCCCCCTACCCTGTGACTCACTTCCGCTTCTATGGTTACATCCACTGCCAAATCCATTCCCACATATCAAAAACACTTCACTTCCTCCAGTTTTTCTCCATTCAAAATCACATCCCAATTGATTTGTCCCTCAACCCTACTGAACCTAAAAACCTTGCTCTTATTCACATTTACTCTCAACTTTCTTATTTCACACACTTTACCAAACTCAGTCACTAACTTCTGCAGTTTCTCACCCGAATCAGCCACCAGTGCTGTATCATCAGGGAACAACAACTGATTCACTTCCCAAGCCCTCTCATCTACAACAGACTGCATACTTGCACCTCTCTCCAAAACTCTTGGAGTCACCTCCCTAACAAACCCATCCATAAAGAAATTAAATTGCCTAGGAGACATCACACACCCTGCCGCAAACTGACATTCACTGAGAACTAATCACTTTCCTCTCTTCATCTCATACAAATGCCTTATATCCTTGATAAATACTTTTCAATGCTTCTAGCAACTTGCCTCCCACACCATATACTCTTAATATCTTCCAATAAGCATCTCTATCCACTCTATCATATGCTCTCTCCAGATCCATATATGCTACATACAAATCCATCCGCTGTTCTATGTATTTCTCACGTACAATCTTCAAAGCAAACACCTGATTCACACATCTTCTACCACTTCTGAAACCACACTACTCTTCCCCAATCTGATGCTCTGTACATGCCTTTACCCTCTCAATCAATACCCTCTCATATAATTTCCCAGGAATACTCAACAAATTTATACCTCTGTAATTTGAACACTTACCCTCATCCCCTTTGCCTTTATACAATGGCACTTTGCATGCAATCTGCCAATCCTCAGGCACCTCACCATGAGCCATACATACACTGAATATCCTTACCAACCAATCAACAACATAGTCACCCCCTTTTTTAATAAATTCCAGTGCAATACCATCCGAACCCACTGCCTTTCCGGCTTTCATCTTCCGCAAAGCATTCATTACCTCTCTGTTTACAAAACCATCTCCCTGATCCTCTCACTTCGCACACCACCTCGACCAAAACACCCTATACCTACCACTTTATCATCAAACACATTCAACAAACCTTCAAAATACTCACTCCATCTCCTCACTTCACCACTACTTGTTATTAGCTCCCCATTAGCCCCGTTCACCGATGTTCCCATTTGTTCTCTTGTCTTGCACACTTTATTTACCTTCTTCCAAAACATCTCTTTTATTCTCCCCAAAATCTAATGATACTCTGTCTCACCCCAACTCTCATCTGCCCTCTTTTTCACCTCTTGCTCCTTTCTTTTGACCTGTCTCCTTCTTTCATACATCTCCCAGTCATTCGCACTACTTCGCTGCAAAAATCATCCAAACGTTTCTCTCTTCTCTTTCACTAACAATCTTACTTCTTCATCCCACCACTCACTACCCTTCCTAATCTACCCATCTCCCACCATTCTTACACCAGAAGCATCTTTTACGCAAGCCATCACTGCTTCCCTAAATACATCCCATGGCTCCCCCACTCTCCTTATGTCATTTACTCACAATTTTTTCCATTTTACACTCAATCTCTCCTAGACTTGTGTAAGTCTCCTTTCCAAGCTCACTTACTTTTACCACTCTCTTCACTCCAACATTCTCTCTTCTTTCCTGAAAACCTCTACAAATCTTCACCTTTGCCTCCACTAGATAATGATCAGACATCTCTCCAGTTGCACCTCCCAGCACATTAACATCCAAAAGTCTCTCTTTCACGTGCCTATCAATTAACACATAATCCAATAATGCTCTCTGACCATCTCTCCTAGTTACATATGTATACTTATGTATATCTCTTTTCAAACCAGGTATTCCCAATAACCAGTCCTTTTTCAGCATATAAATCTACATGCTCTTCACCATTTCCATTTACAACACTTAACATCCCATGTACACCAACTATACTCTCAACTGCCACATTACTCACTTTTGCATTCAAATCACCCATCACTATCAACCAATCTTGTGCATCAAAGCTGCTAACACACTCACTCAGCCGCTCCCAAAACACTTGCCTCTCATGATCTTTCTTCTCATGACTGGGTGCATAGGCTCCAATAATCACCCATCTCACTTCAACCACTTACAGTTTTACCCATATCAATCTAGAGTTTACTTTCTTACACTCTATCACATACTCCTACAACTCCTGCTTCAGGAGCAGTGCTACTCCTTCCTTTGCTCTTGTCCTCTCACCAACCACTGACTTTACTCCCAAGACATTCCCAAACCACTCTTCACCTTTTCCCTTGAGCTTCATTTCACACAGAGCCAAAACATCCAGGTTCCTTTCCTTAAATGTACTACCTGTCTCTCCTTTTTTCTCATCTTGGTTATATCCACAAACATTTAGACACCCCAAACTGAGCCTTCGAGGAAGATGAGCACTCCCTGCATAACTCCTTCCTCTGTTCCCCTTTTAGAAAGTTAAAATACAAGGAGAGGAGGGTTTCTAGCCCCCACTCCCATCCCCTTCAGTCACCTTCTAAGGCATGTGGGGAATGCGTGGGATGCAAAAGTTTTGGAGAGAGGGGCAAGTATGCAGTCTGTTGTGAATGAGCGGGCTTGGGAAGCGAGTCAGTTGTTGTTCGCTGATGATACAGTGCTGGCGGCTGATTCCAGTGAGAAACTGCTGAAGCTGGTGACTGAGTTTGGTAAAGTGTGTGAAAGAAGAAAGCTCGGAGTAAATGTGAATAAGAGCAAGGTTATTAGGTACAGTAGGCTTGAGGGACAAGTCAATTGGGAGGTAAGTTTGAATGGAGAAAAACTGGAGGAAGTGAAGTGTTTTAGATATCTGGGAGTGGATTTGGCAGCGGATGGAACCATGCAAGCGGAAGCAAGTCACAGGGTGGGGGAAGGGGTGAAAATTCTGGTAGCATTGAAAAATGTGGGAAAAGCGAGAACATTATCTCGGAAAGCAAAAGTGGGTATGTTTGAAGGAAAAGTGGACCCAACAATGTTATACGGTTGTGAGGTGTGGGCTATAGATAAGATTGTGCAGAGAAGGATGGATGTGTTGGAAATGAGATGTTTGAGGACAATATGTGGTGTGAGGTGGTTTGATCGAGAAAGTAATGAAAGGGTAAGAGAGATGTGTAGTAATTAAAAGAGTGTGGTTGAGAGGGCAGAAGAGGGTGTGTTGAAATGGTTTGGTCACATGAAGAGAATGAGTGAGGAAAAATTGACAAAGAGGATATATGTGTCAGAGGTGGAGGGAATGAGAAGTGGGAGACCAAATTGGAGGTAGAAGGATGGAATGAAAAAGATACTGAGTGATCGGGGCCTGAACATGCAGGAGAGTGAAAGGCGTGCAAGGAATAGAGTGAATTGGAACGATGTGGTAGGGAATGCGAAGTGTCTGGTGTAAACCATGGAAAGTTTTGTGGGGGCTGGATGTGGAAAGGGAGCTGTGGTTTCGGTGCATTATACATGACAGCTAGAGACTGAGTGTGAATGAATGTGGCCTTTGTTACCTTTTCCTAGGGGTATTCGCATGCGTGCAGGTGGAGGGAGGTGTCATTTCATGTGTGATGGGGTGGCGACGGGAATGAATAAAGGCAGCAAGTATGAATCATGAACATGTGTATATATGTATGTCTGTGTATGTATATATGTGTATACATTGAAATGTATACACATATATCCCTGGGGATAGGGGATTAAGAATACTTCCCACGTATTCCCTGCGTGTCGTAGAAGGCAACTAAAAGGGGAGGGAGCGGGGGGCTGGAAATCCTCCCCTCTCGTTTTTTTTTTTTTTTCCAAACGAAGGAACAGAGGGGGCCAGGTGAGGATATTCCAAAAAAGGCCCAGTCCTCTGTTCTTAACGCTACCTCGCTAACACGGGAAATGGCAAACAGTTTAAAAGAAAAGAAAAAAAAAAACATTGAAATGTATAGGTATGTATATGTGCATGTGTGGACATGTACGTATATACATGTGTATGTGCTACCTCGCTAATGTGGGAGACAGCAACAAAGCATAATAAGAAAATAATATTTACATTTATTTATCATCTATTTTTTTTTTTAAACTATGTCGCTGTCTCCCGCATTAGCGAAGTAGCGCAAGGAAACATTTTTTTTTTTTTTTTTTGCTTTGTCGCTGTCTCCCGCGTTTGCGAGGTAGCGCAAGGAAACAGATGAAAGAAATGGCCCAACCCACCCCCATACACATGTATATACATACGTCCACACACGCAAATATACATACCTACATAGCTTTCCATGGTTTACCCCAGACGCTTCACATCCCTTGATTCAATCCACTGACAGCACGTCAACCCCGGTATACCACATCGCTCCAATTCACTCTATTCCTTGCCCTCCTTTCACCCTCCTGCATGTTCAGGCCCCAATCACACAAAATCTTTTTCACTCCATCTTTCCACCTCCAATTTGGTCTCCCTCTTCTCCTCGTTCCCTCCACCTCCGACACATATATCCTCTTGGTCAATCTTTCCTCACTCATTCTCTCCATGTGCCCAAACCATTTCAAAACACCCTCTTCTGCTCTCTCAACCACGCTCTTTTTATTTCCACACATCTCTCTTACCCTTACGTTACTTACTCGATCAAACCACCTCACACCACACACTGTCCTCAAACATCTCATTTCCAGCACATCCATCCTCCTGCGCACAACTCTATCCATAGCCCACGCCTCGCAACCATACAACATTGTTGGAACCACTATTCCTTCAAACATACCCATTTTTGCTTTCCGAGATAATGTTCTCGACTTCCACACATTCTTCAAGGCTCCCAGAATTTTCGCCCCCTCCCCCACCCTATGATCCACTTCCGCTTCCATGGTTCCATCCGCTGCCAGATCCACTCCCAGATATCTAAAACACTTCACTTCCTCCAGTTTTTCTCCATTCAAACTCACCTCCCAATTGACTTGACCCTCAACCCTACTGTACCTAATAACCTTGCTCTTATTCACATTTACTCTTAACTTTCTTCTTTCACACACTTTACCAAACTCAGTCACCAGCTTCTGCAGTTTCTCACATGAATCAGCCACCAGTGCTGTATCTTCAGCGAACAACAACTGACTCACTTCCCAAGCTCTCTCATCCCCAACAGACTTCATACTTGCCCCTCTTTCCAAAACATACATTTATAAATTCACAATTTCCCACATTAGCGAGGAAGCTTTAAGAACAGAGAACAGAGCCTTAGAGGGAATATCCTCACTTGGCACCCTTCTCTCTTCCTTCTTTTGGAGAAAAAGGGTAAAATCTATATAAATATATAAGTAAATAAAAAAAAATACAAGGTATGGTTCCTCTCTTGTATTTGGAAATATCCTACATGGCCCGAGAGGCATAGAAGACTTTGTAAAATACCATCTCTGAAATCCAAAAGTGCAATATGCACTAAGTTAGAGAGCACCCTAAACATCTACACTCAAGATTTCCAATACCTTGTCAACTGCCATTAGAAACAGGATGGGATGCACAGCACAGAAGTTTAAGTGTACACTGTACAAGTACCTGCAAGGTGTACCAGACCAACCAGGCTGTAGGGGTTATAGGCCTCAGGGTTCGAGTTTCCAAAAACTTGGTTCACCAACTACCCACTCCAGTAGTCTAGGTCCAGCCTGGGCTACCAGGATTAAGACCCCTGGAGACTTCCCTGATATTCAACAGGTGCACATAACTTGTTTAACTGGTACTCAGTGAACTGTCAAAACCTTTAGGCATATATGACAATAGGTTCTACTTTAAAATACAGAGTTCAGGGATTTCTTGCCAACAATTTGAGAATGGGATATCCAACATACTAACTGAACATGACTGAAGATTTTCAAACAAATACATACCGATATATGTTTGAGGAGATTGGATATAGTCTTGCCTGTTCCAGATATGAAGCATGTAAAATATTTGCACATAGCTTAATAGCCACTGTCAGAATATTCAGGTTTGTCATAATGATCATACATAACTGAAGATTTTGTTACTGGCATACTGATGAAAATTTTAGAAGTATTCCCTCTGGAATTTATGAAACAGAATTAGTTTAATAACATTCAAGTTTCAACCTACAAGTCACAGTCAACTATTGTAATAGTTATAGAGTATCCAAAAATAACAATAAACCATTTAATATTTCTGTGCAGAATGAACGACAAAGTGTTGCACACAGAAATGATGTTCATCCCACAGGTAACAGTATACACAGTCATTACTACACACAATGTTCAATGCCATATCAATCAGTATGGGACAAGAAATAATTCATTTTCATACATATTTGCCATCTCCTGCATTAGCAAGGTAGTGTTAAGAACAGAGGACTGAGCCTTAGAGGGATAATCAGTACAAAATAATGAAATATAATGCTGACTCAAAATTGAATTCACTCTAAAATGAAGTCGCACAGATCATCTGAAGATGTACTGGATAAAGAAAAAGTAAAATAGAAAAGTTGGTGATGTGACAGCTGAGCCACCAGCGACTGTATGCTTGACTAGGTCAAGACATGAACAGATATTTCAGAACTGTTTCCCAACTCTCTGCACCTTGCCTCACCCACCTATGTTCTTCACAGTGTCAAAATGATATGTAGTGATCATGCAATGAAATTATGAGTATGATTCCTTTTGCTATGGAATCGATCATTATTCCAAGGTCTCCCAAGACAATGAAATAAATTATGATTACAACTCCTCAAAAACTGTGGAATTGATTCCAAAGATCATGATTACATGTTTGTTAAATCATCTGTTACAAATTACCTCCTTTCCCTAAAACCATGGTGTCTCTCACTTAGGTAATTTTTCTTGTCTGTAAAATGACACTTATTTGCTCATCATTTCAATAACTTTATATACCACAATTATCAATAACACTACTCCTTAGTTCAGTGTGTTCCCAATCTTTCCCATGGATAGGTATGACGTCTACCCTCTTTCATTCTCCTGAACAGTATTTCAGGAGGTTTGTCTAGCATATCTGCAGAGATTTTCAACACATATGGCTATGAGTTTTATATGGATCAAAACCAATCAGTATTCTGTTAATACTGTTTCTAGATACTTACTTAAACCTCCTTCCAGTTCCATCTCATTGGATATAGTGTCTTCCACTGAGAAAACTTTTGAACTTGCTATTCAGTTTCTTATATATCTTTACATCATCCTTAACAATACTTTCCTCTGAATTCCTTTAGTTGATTTCATGCTTGTTAACTGACAACTGCCTACTGATGATTTTTCATTTTATGTTGAAGGCTCCAGTCATGGACAAAAGTCCACAAGCCAGGCCTTAATTGAAAAATAGACTTATGAAAAGGAAAAAGAAGCCTTAATTGAAATAGGGGATAAGGGAAAAAGAATACTTCCCACACATTCCTCACGTGTCGTAGAAGGCGACTAAAGGGGACGGGAGCTGGGGGCTAGAAACCCTCCCCTCCTTGTATTTTAACTTTCTAAAAGGGGAAACAGAAGGAGTCATGTGGGGAGCGCTCATCCTCCTCGAAGGCTCAGATTGGGGTGTCTAAATGTGTGTGGATGTAACCAACATGAGAAAAAAGGAGAGATAGGTAGTATGTTTGAGGAAAGGAACTAGCATGTTTTGGCTCTGAGTGAAATGAAGCTCAATGGTAAAGGGGAAGAGTGGTTTGGGAATGTCTTGGGAGTAAAGTCAGGGGTTGGTGAGAGGACAAGAGCAAGGGAAGGAGTAGCACTACTCCTGAAACAGGAGTGGTGGGAGTATGTGATAGAGTGTAAGTAAAGTCTAGATTGATATGGGTAAAACTGAAAAAGGATGGAGAGAGATGGGTGATTATTGGTGCATATGCACCTGAGCATGAGAAGAAAGATCATGAGAGGCAAGTGTTTTGGGAGCAGCTGAGTGAGCATGTCAGCAGTTTTGATGCACGAGACTGGGTTATAGTGGGTGATTTGAATGCAAAGGTTAGTAATGTGGCAGTTGAGGGAATAACTGGTGTACATGGGGTGTTCAGTGTTGTAAATGGAAATGGTGAAGAGCTTGTAGATTTGTGTGCTGAAAAAGGACTGGTGATTGGGAATACCTGGTTTAAAAAGAGAGATATACATAAGTATACATATGTAAGTAGGAGAGATAGCCAGAGAGCGATATTGGATACATATTAACTGATAGGTGCGCGAAGGAAAGACTTTTGGATGTTAATGTGCTGAGAGGTGCAACTGGAGGGATGACTGATCATTATCTTGTGGAGGCAAAGGTGAAGATTTGTAGAGGTTTTCAGAAAAGAAGAGAGAATGTTGCGGTGAAGAGAGTGGTGAGAGTAAATGAGCTTGGGAAGGAGACTTGTGTGAGGAAGTACCAGGAGAGACTGAGTGCAGAAAGGAAAAAGGTGAGAGCAAAGGATGTAACGGGGGTGAGGGAGGAATGGGATGTATTTAGGGAAGCAGTGATGGCTTGTGCAAAAGATGTTTGTGGCAATTAGAATCGTGGGAGGCGGGCAGATTAGAAAGGGTAGTGAGTGGTGGGATGAAGTTGTAAGATTATTAGTGTAAGAGAAGACAGAGGCATTAGGACGAGTTTTGCAGGGAAATAGTGCAAATGACTGGGAGATGTATAAAAGAAAGAGGCAGGGGGTTAAGAGAAAAGTGCAAGAAGCGAAAAAGAGGGCAAATGAGAGTTGGGGTGAGAGAGTATCATTGAATTTTAGAGAGAATGAAAATATGTTTTGGAAGGAGGTAAATAAAGTGCATAAGACAAGAGAACAAATGGGAACATCAGTGAAGGGGGCTAATCGGGAGGTGATAACAAGTAGTGATGATGTGAGGAGATGGAGTGAGTATTTTGAAGGTTTGTTGAATGTGTTAGATGATAGAGTGGCAGATATAGGGTGTTTTGGTCGAGGTGGTGTGCAAAGTGAGAGGGTTAGGGAGAATCATTTGGCAAACAGAGAAGAGGTAGTAAAAGCTTTGCGGAAGATGAAAGCCAGCAAGGCAGCTGGTATGGATGGTATTGCAGTGGAATTTATCAAAAAAGGGGGTGACTGTATTGTTGACTGGTTGGTAAGGATATCTAATGTATGTATACGACTCATGGTGAGGTGCCTGAGGATTGGCAGAATGCTTGCATAGTGCCATTGTACAAAGGCAAAGGGGATAAAGGCGAGTGCTCAGATTAGAGGTATAAGTTTGCTGAGTATTCCTGGGAAATTATATGGGAGGGTATTGATTGAGAGGGTGAAGGCACGTACAGAACATCAGATTAGGGAAGAGCAGTGTGGTTTCAGAAGTGGTAAACGATGTGTGGATCAGGTGTTTGCTTTGAAGAATGTACGTGAGAAATACTTAGAAAAGCAAACTGATATGTATGTAGCATTTATGGGTCTGGAGAAGGCATATGATAGAGTTGATAGAGATGTTCTGGGGAAGGTATTAAGAACATATGGTGTGGGAGGCACGTTTTTAGAAGCTGTGAAAAGTTTTTATCGAGGATGTAAGGCATGTGTACAAGATGAAGTGAGGAAAGTGATTGGTTCTCAGTGAATGTAGGTTTGCGGAAGGGGTGCAAAATGTCTCCACGGTTGTTTAATTTGTTTATGGATGGGGTTGTTAGGGAGGTAAATGCATGTTTTGGAGAGAGGGGCAAGTATGCAGCCTGCTGTGGATGAGAGAGCTTGGGAAGTGAGTCAGTTGTTGTTCGCTGATGATACAGCGCTGGTGGCTGATTCATGTGAGAAACTGCAGAAGCTGGTGACTGAGTTTGGTAAAGTGTGTGAAAGAAGAAAGCTGAGAGTAAATGTGAATAAGAGCTAGGTTATTAGGCATAGTAGGGTAGAGGGACAAGTCAATTGGGAGGTAAGTCTGAATGAAGAAAAACTGGAAGTGAAGTGTTTTAGATATCTGGGAGTGGATTTGGCAGCAGATGGATCCATGGAAGCCAAAGTGAGTCACAGGGTGGGGGAGGTGGCGAAAGTTCTGGGAGTGTTGAAATATGTGTGGAAGACGAGAACATATCTCGGAAAGCAAAAATGGGTATGTTTGAAGGAACAGTGGTTCCAACAATGTTATAAGGTTGCAAGGCATGGGCTACAGATAGAGTTGTGTGGAGGAGGGTGGATGTGTTGGAAATGAGATGTCTGAGGACAATATGTAGTGTGAGGTGGTTTGATCGAGTAAGTAATGAAAGGGTAAGAGAGATGTGTGGTAATGAAAAGAGTGTGGTTGAGAGAGCAGACGAGGGTGTATTGAAATGGTTTGGTCACATGGAGAGAATGAATGAGGAAAGATTGACAAAGAGGATATATGTGTCAGAGGTATATGCATATGTCTATGTCTATATATGTAAACATTGAAATGTACAGGTATGTATATGTGTGTGTGTGTGGAAGTGTATGTATATGCATGTGTCTGTGGGTGGGTTGGGCCATTCTTTCGTCTGTTTCCTTGCGCTACCTCGCTAACAAAGGAGACAGCGACAAAGTTTAATGAAAAAAAATATGAAAGGGAAAAAGAAAATACAAGGGAAAGGATTACCAAATCTTTAAGAAATTGAAAATCCTGTCTTTTGAAATGTGTCAGGTCATAGTTATTGGGAGACATGAGAGGGTAGAGAGTTCCAGATCCTCAACACAGAGAAAGAAGCAGGTTTCAAAACAGCCCTCCTTGAGTTGCTGATTGCCACCCAGTAATCATGTGATGTAGCAGCTTTCTTAGCTAAGTATTGTGTGGTCTGGCTAGTGGTGTGGGCACTCGAGAAGGTAGTCTTCAGGAAAAGTTTTCGATTTTCTCCTACCTTGTCCACAATATTCTTTACAAAGTTTCTTTGTTCTTCCTTTCTTATCTTGGTTTGCACAATCCTTCTTCTCTTATACTTTGCAGATGCTGGATGGCTGGAGTACTGTCTGTATCTCCAACAGAGCACACTTTGAAACTCATTTTCTTTTTCACATTTTTTATTGAATCATTCTCTCCTATTTCTTTCCATTCCCTCTTTAAGGCTAGAGTTACCCATGTTCCTATTAATTTATAGCAAATTTTACAGAACCTCACCTTCAAAACCTGGTTTCTGGCTAAAGAAATCCATTTCCTAATGTAAAGCACTGAAACTGTTGAGGTTTTTGTAGTTCCCACTTTTATGTCTTCTCTTTTTGCCTTTTCATTCCTCTGTTCTTTCAATGTCCCAATTTATCACACAGTCAAACTTGGGCATTAAATGAAAACATTTTTCCAACTGGTGCATCATACAAAATATTCTTAATATCCATGCTAGTGTGTGTGAAAATATCCTAGTATATTCACTGACACGTTAGTAAAGGAAATTTTCCTGTGTACACTTGCAAATTTAAGCCCTCATGATTCTTTGTCACCATGAGAATCCAAATTCCCCATCAATCTCTTTATAATCAAAATCCCCCCAATATCAATACTCTCATAGAAATGAATGCTTTACAGTTTCATGCACTATCCTAACTGTTCCTTTACTGTTATCACTGTACATTTGTTGATGATCATTGCAATCTTTTGGGGATTATATAATATCAACATCAAAAGCAATTTTTCCCTGTAGTTTCTCCTACCATTATGCATTGTCTGAAAAGGCCATCTTCCACTATTTTTGAGACTCAATTAAGTGGGCCAATCTTCCCCCTCCTTTGCCTTCTCATTCACTCCCTGTAGTCATGTACCCTTAGGGGTAAAATAGATGAAATCTCTTCCATAAGCTTTGTTTCCATGGCTCCAACAATATCAGGGGCACTTTCCCATGAACAGTCCTTGCATTACAGCTTTTTCTTTTTATTGTCAACTTTTATTACATCAACGTTTGAATAAATCATTTTCAGTCTAACACTACCCTCTCCTAATACTCATGCCATCTCTTCAATGTGTTACGTCTTCTTGCCTATTTGATGCCTCCAGGTTTTGTCTTACGAATTAATTCTTCATTTGTCTTCCCTTCTTCATTTGATTTAATACAATAACCCAATGACTTTCACCTTGTCTTTAAGTTTCTTAGTTTTCCTATATACCTCCTGGCTAGATGACCAAATAAAATGTAACCATAACTGATCACTCCCCTTACATCTTGATTATAATCAATTCTTCATCACCATAAAAAGATGTTCTGGAAGGAGGTAAATAGGGTGCGTAAGACAAGGGAGCAAATGGGAACTTCAGTGAAGGGCGTAAATGGGGAGGTGATAACAAGTAGCGGTGATGTGAGAAGGAGATGGAATGAGTATTTTGAAGGTTTGTTGAATGTGTCTGATGATAGAGTGGCAGATATAGGGTGTTTTGGTCGAGGTGGTGTGCAAAGTGAGAGGGTTAGGGAAAATGATTTGGTAAACAGAGAAGAGGTAGTAAAAGCTTTGCGGAAGATGAAAGCCGGCAAGGCAGCAGGTTTGGATGGTATTGCAGTGGAATTTATTAAAAAAGGGGGTGACTGTATTGTTGACTGGTTGGTAAGGTTATTTAATGTATGTATGACTCATGGTGAGGTGCCTGAGGAGTGGCGGAATGCGTGCATAGTGCCATTGTACAAAGGCAAAGGGGATAAGAGTGAGTGCTCAAATTACAGAGGTATAAGTTTGTTGAGTATTCCTGGTAAATTATATGGGAGGGTATTGATTGAGAGGGTGAAGGCATGTACAGAGCATCAGATTGGGGAAGAGCAGTGCGGTTTCAGAAGTGGTAGAGGATGTGTGGATCAGGTGTTTGCTTTGAAGAATGTATGTGAGAAATACTTAGAAAAGCAAATGGATTTGTATGTAGCATTTATGGATCTGGAGAAGGCATATGATAGAGTTGATAGAGATGCTCTGTGGAAGGTATTAAGAATATATGGTGTGGGAGGCAAGTTGTTAGAAGCAGTGAAAAGTTTTTATCGAGGATGTAAGGCATGTGTACGTGTAGGAAGAGAGGAAAGTGATTGGTTCTCAGTGAATGTAGGTTTGCGGCAGGGATGTGTGATGTCTCCATGGTTGTTTAATTTGTTTATGGATGGGGTTGTAAGGGAGGTAAATGCAAGAGTCCTGGAAAGAGGGGCAAGTATGAAGTCTGTTGGGGATGAGAGAGCTTGGGAAGTGAGTCAGTTGTTGTTCGCTGATGATACAGCGCTGGTGGCTGATTCATGTGAGAAACTGCAGAAGCTGGTGACTGAGTTTGGTAAAGTGTGTGGAAGAAGAAAGTTGAGAGTAAATGTGAATAAGAGCAAGGTTATTAGGTACAGTAGGGGTGAGGGTCAAGTCAATTGGGAGGTGAGTTTGAATGGAGAAAAACTGGAGGAAGTGAAGTGTTTTAGATATCTGGGAGTGGATCTGTCAGCGGATGGAACCATGGAAGCGGAAGTGGATCATAGGGTGGGGGAGGGGGCGAAAATTTTGGGAGCCTTGAAAAATGTGTGGAAGGCGAGAACATTATCTCGGAAAGCAAAAATGGGTATGTTTGAGGGAATAGTGGTTCCAACAATATTGTATGGTTGCGAGGCGTGGGCTATGGATAGAGATGTGCGCAGGAGGATGGATGTGCTGGAAATGAGATGTTTGAGGACAATGTGTGGTGTGAGGTGGTTTGATCGAGTAAGTAACGTAATGGTGAGAGAGATGTGTGGAAATAAAAAGAGCGTGGTTGAGAGAGCAGAAGAGGGTGTTTTGAAATGGTTTGGGCACATGGAGAGAATGAGTGAGGAGAGATTGACCAAGAGGATATATGTGTCGGAGGTGGAGGGAACGAGGAGAAGAGGGAGACCAAATTGGAGGTGGAAAGATGGAGTGAAAAAGATTTTGTGTGATCGGGGCCTGAACATGCAGGAGGGTGAAAGGAGGGCAAGAAATAGAGTGAATTGGAGTCATGTGGTATACAGGGGTTGACGTGCTGTCAGTGGATTGAAGCAAGGCATGTGAAGCGTCTGGGGTAAACCATGGAAAGCTGTGTAGGTATGTATATTTGCGTGTGTGGACGAGTGTATGTACATGTGTATGGGGGGGGGGGGCATTTCTTTCATCTGTTTCCTTGCGCTACCTCGCAAACGCGGGAGACAGCGACAAAGTATAAAAAAAAAAAAAAAAAAAAAAAAAAAAAAATCACCAAAACTGCACTTGGCAATTCTATAGCCTCCTGTAGTCTTTTAATAAGAATTTTTTCTTTTTTTACTACCTTCCTTATCTGGTGCATGATCTTTCATGCCAATACAGTAGTTATTATTGATTTGTCTAGTGACCTCCTGCTTTACTAATTTTTCTAATTTTGGCGCATTCCACTTTTCAGCCAGATTCTTTACTGGGGAACTGTTAATATCTGTCTCTAACTTTCTCTAAAATCTCTCTTTTAGCAAACAACAACTGATCCTGTGTGCTTGGTACTATTCTAATCCTTTCATCAACTGAGCCACATACTTCCCTGATTTCTCAATCTCTACCAGTGCATATTACTCTTTCTACAGTTTCACTTAATGTACTTCTGTTTGATAATGAGATTGACACTGATGGTAGAATGGCAAGAGATGAGAGTAAACAAAGCTAAAGAAATGGGTAGGGAATAGGAGTGAGTGCATGTGTATGTGTATCTCATCTCTTGAAAATTTTGCACCATCATACAACTTCCTAAATTCATGCATGCTGTCTACATTAACCATATCTTCAGTCAGTCTTTTACCACACATCCACCACTCTTAGACTTTAAAAAGCACTTCTTTAAATCTTTTTGAATAAGTTTCTTGCTTTTTTTTTCAAATGTCCTCTAGTTGCTCCATTCCTAAATATCATGAACAACTATTCAGTTTCTACATCATCAATAATTTATAAAAACTTAAAGTTGTGTTCAGGTCACTCCTTACTCTATTCTCTTCCAAGATGAGCCTTGATCATAACCACCAAGTCTTTTTCATTTTCACTATATTACTGAGACTGCACCTGGTAATTCCATTGCCTCCAGTGATTGCTTAATAAGCATTTCTTTTCTATCTGGTGTATGATTTTCTAGTTTAAAATTATTAAAGATTTATGTCTGTCAGCCTCCTTTGTCATAAATCTATCTATGTTGCTAACTTTGTGGCTTTCTCTATAGATGTGGAAGGAGAAGGTCAATTGAAGAAAGTAGTAGCAAAAGAAATTTTGAATAGCCTACAACATTTACTACAGGAATTGATTCAATGTGATATGGACCAAGGTTAAGCATCAGAATGCTCAGTTAAGTACAGCAAGATTTCAAATAATTTCATTATCATTCTGTGACACGACAAAATTACTTATTTCGTCAAGAAAAAAAAGTACCACAATTGCTTCTCCTGCTCCTCATTTCTCAAGTGCAAGCTCTGGCAGCTGCTCCTTCCTCACTTGCTGCAAATTCTAAGGGAACCTCATCATTATCACTTTTACTGTCATGTGGTGAGTACAGTGTGTGTGGAATGTTATGCAAATATCTATGCTATTCTGGATAATAATAATTTGCTGTAACTTGTACAGGAATTATAATACTGCACAGTAATGCAAATGTTAAGTTCTGTTGCAGAAAGTAAGTGCTTGGGGTGCTGCTTTGCTGCTGCAGTGCTGGGTGGCAGGTGGCTGTCATGTGCCAACAGCTGATGGCCTAAAGATGAGGACAGGGTGATAACAGCAGGCAGGTCATCACCAGGATACTGCAGAGAGTGCTTCCTAGCTATGCTTAAGAGTTTTACTAAAAGTTTATGAAAACTGCATTAATTGTTAATTAACTGAATATTTTGTATCTCACTGGGTACATCATATTACTTCAAGAATAAATGGAGATAAGCATCTACCATATATGTTCCCATGTGGGTCTTCATTTTTATGTGTCTGGGGCAATAAGGAGAGCAAATGAAGGAAACTTACCAAGTGTTCTCTAAAAATATTCTTCATGTGTTCATATACTTGATGAGTTTTTCTCATGTGTTGAGTTTATTGAGATGCATATTACTGCTAATGTGTAAATATCTATGATAATTATCAATTTGAAACACTTTCAAGTCTTATATTTTTCTTAAATGAATTTGTTTGTAAACTTTTTCTGTAAGGCAATATCATATACACCAAGAAATAAATCTTATAACAACACCACCATTACAAAGTCAGTTTGCTGAAATGTGTGCTATCACAAGTGAATTATTTTCTTCATAGTTGTGTGCCATTTCCCACATTAGAGAGGTAGTTCCATGACAAGCAGAAAAAGGCTGGATACATTCACATCCATTCTCTAGCTGTCATGTGCAATGCACTGAATACACAGCCTCCTATGTACAACATGGCTCTGTGGTTTCTCCTGGCCATTCTGCATGCTCTGGTTCAGTCCATGACAGCATGTCACTTCCTGTAACTGCAAAACTCCAATTCACTCTATTCTGTGTATGCCTTTCACCCTAACCCTCAAAATTTTTTTCACTCTACCTTTCAATACTTAGTTTGGTTACCCCTTCTCTTTGTCCCCTCCACTTCTGATGCATATAACCTCTATGTCAACCTCTCATAACTCATTCTCTTCATATGTCCAAACCATTTCAGGACAACCTCTTCAACTCTCTCAACCAAACTCCTCTTATTACTAAACTTCTCTCTTACCCTTTCATTACTTCCTTGATCAAACCACCTCATACAGCATATTTCATGAGCAACACATCCACCCTCCTCTGCACATACTCATCTACAGCCAATGCCTAGCATCCACACAATATTGTTGGGACTACTATACCTTCATAGATACCTATTTTCACCCTTTCAGATAATGGCCTCTCTTTCAACACATTCCCATTGCTCCCAAAACCTTCAACTCCTCAACCAACTTACAAAAATACTTCCAATTGCATGGTTACATTTCTTTTAAGTTAGCTGAGATGGTACAGCAACTGAGGCCTTAATCAAGTCTATCTCACTACTGCTATAAATATACCCTATCCTGAGCAAGGTACCCATCATATCAACCAACCTCTAGGGGTGGAGAGACAGCTGGGTTAACTGTGGACTGACCACCATGACCAGGATTCAAACTTACGTGCTCGATCCTGGGCATCCCATGAATGCATCCAAGTCAGGGACCCTAATTGCTTCATCACAGAGGTGTTCACTTGCAGGTATCTAAACCCCTTTATTTCCTCCAAAATTTTTCCATTCAAACTTACACCAAACTAACCTGTCCTCTTAATTCTAATAACTTTGATCTTATTCACATTTACTCTCAACTTCCTCCTTTCGCCAAACCCTCTCACTTCACACACTATCCCGACCAAAAAACCAAACATCTCCCACTTTATCAACAAACACATTTAAGAAGCAAACCTATTTTTGCTCTCCAAGATGATTCCTCCAGTTTTTCTCCATTCAAATTTACCTCCCAATTAACTTGTTCCTCAACCCTACTGAACCTAATAACCTTGCTCTTATTCATGTTTAATCTCAACTTTCCTCTTTCACACACTTTACCAAACTCAGTCACCAACTTCTGAAGTTTCTCACCCGAATCAGCCACCAGCGCTGTACCATCAGCAAACAACAACTGACTCATCCAAAACAGATTGCATACTTGCCCCTCTCTCCAAAACAGACTGCATACTTGCCCCTCTCTCCAAAACTCTTGCATTCATCTCCCTAACAACCCTATCCATAAACCAATTAAACAACCATGGAGACATCATGCAACCCTTCCGCAAACCGACATTCACTGGGAACCAATCACTTCCTGTCTTCCTTCTCAGACACTTGCCTTATATCCTTGGCAAAATCTTTTCACTGCTTCTAACAACTTACCTCCCACACCATATAGCGGTTCCAACATTGTTATATGGTTGCAAGGAATGGGCTATAGATAGGGTTGAGCGGAGGAGGGTGGATGTATTGGGAATGAGATGTTTGAGGATAATATGTGGTGTGAGGTAGTTTGATCAAGTAAGTAATGAAAGGGTAAGACAGATGTGTGGTAATAAAAAGAGTGTGGTTGACACAGCAGAAGAGGGTGTGTTGAAATGGTTTGGACACATGGAGAAAATGAGTGAGAAAAGATTGACAAAGAGGATATATGTGTCAGAGGAGGAGGGAAGAAGGAGAAGCAGGAGATTAAATTGGAGGTGGAAGGATGGAGTGAAAAAGATTTTGAGCGATCGGGGTCTGAACATACTGGAGGGTGAAAGGCGTGCAAGAAAAAGACTAAATTGGAACGATATGGTATACCAAAGTCGACATGCTGTCAATGGATTGAACCAGGGCATGTGAAGCATCTGGAGTAAACCATGGAAAGGTCTGTAAGGCCTGGATGTGGAAAAGGAGCTGCAGTTTCGGTGCATTACACATGGCAGCTAGAGACTGAGTGTGAACGAATGTGGCTTTTTTTGTCTGTTCCTGGCACTGCCTTGGTGGAGGAGGAGGAGGAGGAAGAAGGGGGGGGAGTTGCTATTTTGTGAGTGGCAGGGTGGCGATGGGAATGGATGAAGGCAGCAAGTATGGATACGTACATGTGTATATATGTCTATGTCTAGGTATGTATATGTTGAAATGTATATGTATGTATATGCAGAAATGTATATGTATGTATGTGAGTGTGTGTGGGCACTTATGTATATACATGAGTATGTGGGTGGGTTGGGCTATTCCTCGTCTGTTTCCTTGCACTACCTTGTTACCGCAGGAGAGGGTGGTTAAGTATAATAATAACAATAATAATAATAACAATACATTTAAGGAACCTTCAAAATACTCACTCTACCTTCAAAATACTCACTCTATCTCCTTCTCACTTCATCATTACCTGTTATCACTTCCCCCTTGCCCCCTTCAAAGATGTTCCCATTTGTTCTCCTCTTACACATTATTTACACATGCATACACATATACATAATCATACTTGCTCACCTTCATCCATTCCTGGCATCACCCCACCCCACAGGAAACAACATCGCCACCCTGTGTCAGCAAGGTGGCACCAGGAAACAGAGGAAAAGCCACATCCGTTCACAGTCATTTTCTAGCTGTCATGTGAAATGCATTGAAACCATAACCCTATCCATACCCAGGACCCACAGACTTTTCCATGGTTTACCCCAAATGTTTCACATGCCCTGGTTCAGTCCAATGATGGCAAGTCGACTCCAGTATACCACATCATTCTAATTCACTCTATTCCGTGCACACCTCTCACCTTCCTGTATGTTCAGGCCCTCATTTCTCAAAACCTTTTTCACTCCATCCTTCCACCTTCATTTGGATCTCCTGCCTCTCCTTGTTCCCTTCACCTCTAACACATATATCCTCTTTGTCAACCTTTCCTCACTCATTCTCTCTATATGTCCAAACCATTTCAACACACCCTCTTCTGCTCTCTCAACCACACTATCTATTACCACACACCTCTCTTACCCTTTCATTACCTCATACAACACATTGTCCTCAAATATTTCATTTCCAACAAATCCACCCTCCTCCATACAACCCTATCCATAGCCCATGCCTCGCAACAATATTGTTGGGAGTACTATTCCTTCAAACATTCCCATTTTTGCTCTCCGAGATAATGTTCTCTCTTTCCACACATTCTTCATTGTTTACAGAACCCTCACCCCCTCCACCACCTTATGACTCACTTCCACTTCCATGGTTCCATTTGCTGTGAAGCCCACTCCTAGATATCTAAAACACTTTACTTCCTCTAACTTTTCTCCATTCAAACTTACATCCCAACTAACTTGTTCCTTAGCCCTGCTGAATCTAATGACCTTGTTCTTATTCACATTTACTCTCAACTTTATCCTTTCATACACTTCCAGACTCAGTCACAAATTTCTGCAGTTTCTCACTCCAATCAGCCACCAGCGCTGCATCACTGGTGTACAACAATCGACTCACTTCCTAGGTCTTCTCATCCCAAACAGACTGCATACTTAACCTCACTCCAAAACTCTTGCATTTATCTCCCTAACTACCCCATCCATCCATAAAATGGGAACCAGTCACTCTCCTCTCTTTCTACTCATACACATACCTTACATCCTTGATAAAAACTTTTCACTGCTTCTAGCAACTTACATCCCACACCATATATTCTCAACACCTTCCACAAAGCATCTCTATCAAACTTATCATATGCCTTCTCCAGATCCATGATTGCCACATACAAATCCATCTGTTTTTCTAAGTATTTTTCACACGCTTTCTTCAAAGCAAACACCTGCTCCACGTATCCTCTACGACTTCTGAAACCACACTGCTCCTCAATAATCTGATGCTCTGTAAATTCCCTCACCATCTTAATCAATACCCTTCCATACAATTTTCCAGGTATACTCAACAAACTTGTGGCTCTGTAGTTTGAAAACTCACTTTATCCCTTTTGCCTTTGTACAATGGCACTATACACACATTCCGCCAATCCTCTGGCACTTCACCATACATACGTTGAATATCCTTCCAAATATCTTCTATTCTTCCTAAAGTTTACTGACATTCATTCACCCTAACTCTCAACTGCCTTGTTTTTTTAACTCCTGCACCTTCCTCTTGACATCCTGCTACTTTCCTCTTATAAATTTCTCAATCGTTTGCACTCCTTCCCTATAAGTACTGTCCAAATGCTTCTCTTTCCTCTCTCAATATCAAGTTTAGTTCTTGATTCTATCAATGACTACCATCCAATATTTTCATATGTATGTTATTGTGATTATTCTTTCAGAAAAGCTTGAAATACTGTCATCTAAAGGGTCCCACCAGTGGACACTGTTGTCGTCATCAAAGCGGTTTACTTGTCTTTTACATCTTGGCTTTTGTTGTCAGCATCTCACCATCGATTACACAGTATCAGATGGTCTGAGTATTGCCATATTCCATTTTTATATCTGAGGCATAGAAGAGTTACAACAGTATTTGATATACCACAATCTGATATGTTTTATGTTCAATTGTCAGACAGCCATTCAGATTTAAAGTCAGAAAATCACTGTATTTTGATATCATACATTAAGGTAAACAAAAATAGCAGGAAAAAAAGGGGATTTCAAAAACAAAAGTATGAGAAACTCCCTGAACTCTCTTCAGTAGGGGAAGACTTCATCTAATACTCTAATTGCTATAGTAAATTAGGTTAAGACTCTTGAGGTGGCAATCTTTCCTTTTCTTTACATTCCTTGTTTTTACCCAATATGTTTCCTCAGCTTCAATGCCCTGTCCACTTTGTGGTGATTTGCCCTTCAGTGAGAACATTATCTTAAGTGATCATTGCACACTCTATACTATTCACTATTTCAGTAAGAATAATGACTTTACTGATACAATTTTCATTCATTTCTATAACCTAAATTCCCGACAGAGCTTAAGTTAAAATCTACATAAATTAGAGGTAGTTGCAATGCCTGGTGTCCTGGAAAAAAAATAGGGGATCATGAGCTCATTTATTTTCATAAATTTGTATGCCATGATAGTTATCTGCCTAATGCACTTTACCTTATACACTAAACTTTCCATCATTTAGCACTTCTATATTGGAGCACTTGCAAAGAAATCATATTTTGTCAATCAGTATGCACCTATAAGCAATTAAATGTCCTAAAATCTACTGTTCCTTACCTTCAAAGAGGGTAACAATGGTGTGAGTAATAAGTTTCAACTTGTACTGTTCTTGAGATATCATGCTAACAGGAATGTGGCCACAGACAGACATATAGACACACAAAAGTTAGACAAAATATGGATTAAGGGATGGAATGTCATGCATTATAAATCTCTTAGATTTTAAAGAGACAATGAGATCCATTTCAGAAAAGAGATGAATGGGTGGATTATGTTCCTGGACTGTCAAAAAGAATTTGACATTGTACCACATTCAAAACTGGTAAAGAAGCTGGATCTTCAGGCAGCAATAAGGGGAGGAAACTCCTTCAATGGACAGTAAATTAACAAACTGGAAAGGACAAAGGACACACATCAGATGAACCTTTTTAAAAGGTGCTGAGGTCATAGACACTGAACAATTCTTTCAGAGATATAGGGATGGAACAACCAGAGGAATATGAAATTAAGCAAGAAACTTGTTAAGATGTAAAAAAGCACTTTTATCGCACAAGTGTGGTGAATGAAAGGAACAGAAAGATTGAGAACTTGGTTAATGCAAACATCATATGCAAACTTAAAGAATTGTAAGACAGTAGAGAATGTCCAAGAGATGGAGGCCTACAAGTGTAAGACTATCCTCAATTTCAAAACAAAAAGGTAAATACAGGTTCATAAACTGTGTGCAATGCTGGAACATAATAGCTACGCTTGTCATGTTACCTAAAACTTCCAAGAACTTACACACTGGGAAAATAAAACTCCATAGTTGAAGCTATAAACTATTCAATCTGCTATCAGGTCCCTTTGGCAGTAATCATATCGATACTCTGACAAATTACAAAATCTGAAACCTACCTCGCCCAAGGCTGCAGGCCTATACACACTACTGTTTCATTTACACTTACTTTCAATATGTTTAAAAAGATGCAGTATATAGTTAAAATATTTCACACAGTGGTACCAAATGCACTGGATAAATCCTTATACGTTTCTGGCAGTAAAGCATTAACACAACATTTATTTTGCCTAATATAGAAAGAAGCTCATGACAAAGTTTAACAACTGACAGTTCAGTGAAAATAAATCTTACCCAAATGTTTAATAGATTCTGAAAGAATCCTCTTCTTTTTTGTCAAATCCCAAACTGTAAGTGTTGCATCAACAGTCAGCACCATAATAGAACTCTCCTGAGCAAACAATTGCGAAGCTTTGCCTTGCAACTGAAGTGGTGGAAGCATCATCTCACCTGAAAATTATACAGAAAATTGAAGTAGAAAGCTAGAAACAGAGCCGAGTATGTAACTGTATGTGTGAACTTTGCATGTGATACACAGATGAATAAAAATCAATTACATTTATTTCATTTATAGTTACTCCATGACCAACTGCTAATAGAGTTGTGGTGTTACCTAGGACCTTTCTAAAGGCTCCTACAGCCCAAGGCTGCACCATTTCCAGTGGCAGGGAAATGTAGACGCCTTTGGGGTACAAAGTTCTTTTATGAGACTGTATTCCTAATGATACAGCCTTATCAAACATGACTTCATTCACAGCATAACCTTGAGCATGCAAAGTCTAATAACACCAATCAATGATTTCAATGAATATAAGAAATTTCTGGTCAAAATGATATCTGAGAAATGAAATGTAAGTCAGGGCAACCTACTTTTGGTACAATTCTGAAGTGCTCATCAACATGCATCAGCATACAAACCGACGAATTTACATCAGATAGGGGATAACAACTGAACTTGAGTGCTCGCAAAGGTAAGGGCAAGGTTGGTGGTAGTAATAGTGATAAAGGGCATGGAAGAGGTGTGGCACATGTGGTGGTTGAGGTGGTGGCAGAGATGGAGGCACAGGCAGTTGTAGAGGTGATAGTAGTGATGGTAGCAAAGGGGTCGGCAGAAGTGGTTTAAGTGGTGGTAGCAATAATGGCAGCAAATATAAGAGAAGATGAGGTTACAATGTTCGTGACAGATATGGAGCCAAAGTCATCATATAAGGTGGCTGTGGTTGGGAAGAGAAAGTACAAAAGTGATGACTGAGGTGGTAATAGTGCTGGTGAAATAAGGAAGGCAAAGGTAGTAGTGGTGGCAAAGATGGTGACTGCAGGGATGATGGCAGAAACATTGAGAATGGCAGTAGAGGTGAAGGCAGAGTTGGTAACAGTGGGGACAACAGAGGTACTGGCATAAGTGGCTGCAAAGATGGTGCTACAGGAGGTATAAGGGTTAGCAAAAGCTGTGGAAGAGTTGGAGGCAAATATGATGGTAGAGGTGGTGACAAAGGGGGTAATTGCAAGATGGTGGCAGAAACATTGGATAAAAGCCTGGTTTTTAGGTTCAACAGGGTTCAGAGACAAGTTAACTGGGATGTAAGTTTCGATGGAGAAAAATTGCAGGAAGTGAAACGTTTTAGATATCTGGGAGTGGACTCAGCAGTGAATGGAACTATGGAAGTGGAAGTGAGTCACATGGCAAGGGAGAGGGTGAAGGAACTGTGAGCAATGAAGAATGTGTGGAAAGAGAGAACGTTATCTGAGAGAGCAAAAATGGGTATATTTGAAGGAATAGTAGTTCCAACAATGTTATATGGTTGTAAGGCATGGGCTATAGATAGGGTTGTATGGAGGAGGGTGGATGTGTTGGAAATGAAATGTTTATGGACAATATGTAGTGTGAGGAGGTTTGACCAGGTAAGTAATGAAAGGGTAAGAGAGATGTGTGGAAATAAAAAGAGTGTGGTTCAGAGAGCAGAAGAGGGTGTGTTGAAATGGTTTGGGCATATGGACAAAATGAGTAAATAAAGATTGACAAAGAGAATATATGCATCAAAGGTGGAGGGAACAAGTAGAAGCAGGAGACCAAATTGGAGGTGGAAAGATGGAATGAAAAAGATTTTGTGGTATCAGGGCCTGAACATACAGGAGGGTAAGAGGTATACAAGGAATAGAGTGAATTGGAACAATGTAGTATACCAGGACTGATGTGCAGTCAATGGACCGAACCTGGGGTAAGCCATGGAAAGGTCTGTGGGACTTGGATGTGGATAGGGAGCTGTGGTTTCTGTGTATCATACATGACAGCTAGTGACTGAGTGTAAACAAATGTGGTCTTTTTGGTCTGTTTTCCTGGCACTACCTTGCTGAAGTGAGGGTAGTGATGCTGTTTCCTGTGGGGCGGGATAGTGCCAGGAATAGATGAAGGCAAGCAAGTATGAATATGTACATGTGTATATATGTATATGTCTGTGTATGTTTACGTGTAAGTGTATGTGTAAACATATATATGTATATGTGTGACTATGGGCATATATGTATATATCTGTGCATATGAGTGAAAAGTTTTTATCGAGGATGTAAGGCATGTGTACGTGTAGGAAGAGAGGAAAGTGATTGGTTCTCAGTGAATGTAGGTTTGCGGCAGGGGTGTGTGATGTCTCCATGGTTGTTTAATTTGTTTATGGATGGGGATGTTAGGGAGGTGAATGCAATAGGGAGGTGAATGCAAGAGTTTTGGAAAGAGGGGCAAGAATGAAGTCTGTTGTGGATGAGAGAGCTTGGGAAGTGAGTCAGTTGTTGTTCGCTGATGATACAGCGCTGGTGGCTGATTCATGTGAGAAACTGCAGAAGCTGGTGACTGAGTTTGGTAAAGTGTGTGACAGAAGAAAGTTAAGAGTAAATGTGAATAAGAGCAAGGTTATTAGGTACAGTAGGGTTGAGGGTCAAGTCAACTGGGAGGTAAGTTTGAATGGAGAAAAACTGGAGGAAGTAAAGTGTTTTAGATATCTGGGAGTGGATCTGACAGCGGATGGAACCATGGAAGCGGAAGTGAATCATAGGGTGGGGGAGGGGGCGAAAAATCCTGGGAGCCTTGAAGAATGTGTGGAAGTCGAAAACATTATCTCGGAAAGCAAAAATGGGTATGTTTGAAGGAATAGTGGTTCCAACAATGTTGTATGGTTGCGAGGCGTGGGCTATGGATAGAGTTGTGCACAGGAGGGTGGATGTGCTGGAAATGAGATGTTTGAGGACAATGTGTGGTGTGAGGTGGTTTGATCGAGTAAGTAATGTAAGGGTAAGAGAGATGTGTGGAAATAAAAAGAGCGTGGTTGAGAGAGCAGAAGAGGGTGTTTTGAAATGGTTTGGGCACATGGAGAGAATGAGTGAGGAAAGATTGACCAAGAGGATATATGTGTCGGAGGTGGAGGGAACGAGGAGAAGTGGGAGACCAAATTGGAGGTGGAAAGATGGAGTGAAAAAGATTTTGAGTGATCGGGGCCTGAACATGCAGGAGGGTGAAAGGCGGGCAAGGAATAGAGTGAATTGGATCGATGTGGTATACCGGGGTTGACGTGCTGTCAGTGGATTGAATCAGGGCATGTGAAGCGTCTGGGGTAAACCATGGAAAGCTGTGTGGGGCCTGGATGTGGAAAGGGAGCTGTGGTTTCGGGCATTATTGCATGACAGCTAGAGACTGAGTATGAATGAATGAGGCCTTTGTTGTCTTTTCCCAGCGCTACCCCGCACACATGAGGGGGGAGGGGGATGGTATTCCATGTGTGGCGAGGTGGCGATGGGAATGAATAAAGGCAGACAGTGTGAATTGTGTGCATGGGTATATATGTATGTGTCTGTGTGTGTATATATATGTGTACATTGAGATGTATAGGTATGTATATTTGCGTGTGTGGACGTGTGTGTATATACATGTGTATGGGGGTGGGTTGGGCCATTTTCTTTCGTCTGTTTCCTTGCGCTACCTCGCAACCGCGGGAGACAGCGACAAAGCAAAATAATAATAAAAATAAATGAGTGGATGGGTCATTCTTCGTCTGTTTCCAGGCGCTACCTCGCTGATGCAGGGAACTGCAACTAAGTATAATAAAATAATAAATAAATACACATACAAATATCCCTCTGGGGGTAGGGGAGAAAGAATACTTCCCACTTATTCCCCAATCACTGGAGAAGGCAATTAAAGGGGTGGGAGGGGTACTGGAACTCCCCATTCCTTGTATTCAAATTTCTTAAAAGGGAAACAGAAGAAGGAGTCAAGCAGGGAGTGCTCATCCTCCTCGAAGACTCAGATTGGGGTGTCTGAATATGTGTGGATGTAACCAAGATGAGATGAAAGGAGAGATTTGCAGTATGTTTGAGGAAAGAAACCTGGATGTTCTGCCTCTGAGTGAAATGAAGCTCAAGGGTAAAGTGGAAGAGTGGTTTGGGAAAGCCTTGGGAGTAAAGTCAGGGGTTGGTGAGAGGACAAGAGCAAAGGAAGGAGTAGCAATTCTCCTGAAGCAGGAGATGTGGGAGTAGGTGATGTAGTGTAAGAAAGTAAATTCTAGATTGATGTGGGTACAACTGAAAGTGGATGGAGAGAGATGGGTGATCGTTGGTGCATATGCATCTGGTCATGAGAAGAAAGATCACGAGCGGCAAGTGTTTTGGAAGCAGCTGAGTGAGTTTGTTAGCAGCTTTGATGCACGAAACAAGGTTATAGTGATGGGTGATTTAAATGTGGCAGTTGAGGGTATAACTGATGTGCATGGGATGTTCATTGTTGTAAATTGAAATGGTGAACAGACTGTGGATTTGTGTGCTGAAAAAAAAAGGGTGATTGGGAATACCTGGTTTAAAAAGAGAGGTATACATAGGTATAAATATGTTAGCTGGTCAAAGGGCATTATTGGAGTACGTGTTAATTAATAGGCATGCAAATGAGAGACTTTTGGGTATTAATGTGTTAAGAGGAGCAGCTGGAGGGATGTCTGATCACTATCTTGTGGAGGCAAAGGTAAAGATTTGTAGAGGATTTCAAGCAACAAGAGAGAATGTTGGGGAGAAGAGAGTGGCGAGAGCAGGTGAGCTTGGAAAGGAGACGTGTGAGGAAGTACCCAGAGAGATTGAGTGTAGAATAGCAAAAGGTGAGAGCAAATGATATGGGGGGAGTGAGTAAGGAATGGGATGTATTTAGGGAAGTAATGATAGCTTGCACTAAAGATGCATGTGGCATGAGAGAGGTGGGAGGTAGACAAATTAGAAAGCGTAGTGAGTAGTAGGATGAAGAGGTAAGGCTGTTAGTGAAATAGAAGAGAGGCGTTTGGATGATACTTGCAGGGAAGGAGTGCATATGACTGGGAGATGTATAAAAGAAAGCAACAAGAGATCAAGACATAAGTGCAAGGGTTGAAAAACAGGGTAAAATGGGAGTAGGGTGAGAGAGCATATTAAATTCTAAGGAGAATAAAAAGATGTTTTGAAAGGAGTAAATAACATGCATTAGACAAGAGAACAAATGGGAACATTAGTGAAGGGGACAAGTGGGGAGTAAGAGGTAGTGATGAAGTGAGAAAGAGATGGAGTGAGTATCTTGATGTTTTAATGAATGTACTTGATGATAGAGTGGCAGATATAGAGAGTGTTGGTCAGGGTGGTGTGCAAAGTGAGAGCTTCAGGGAGAATGGTTTGGTAAAGATAGAAGAGATAGTGAAAGCTTTGTGGAAGATGAAATCCAGCAAGGCGGTGGATTTCGATAGTACTGCAGTGGCATTTACTATAAAAGTGGGTGACTGTGTTGTTGATTGGTTGGTAAGGATATTCAGTGCATGTAAAGACCACAGTGAAGTGCCTGAGGATTGGTGGAATGCATGCATAGTGCCACTTTACAAAGGCAAAGGGAATAAAAGTAAGGGTGAAGGCAGGTACAGAGCATCAGATTTGGGAAGAGCATGGGGTTTCAGAAGTGGTAGAGGATGTGTGGATCAGGTGTTTGCTTTAAAGAATGTAAGTGAGAAATACTTAGAAAAACAGAGGGATTTGTATTTAGCATTCATGGATCTGGAAAAGGCATATCATAGGGTTGACAGAAATGCTTTGTGGAAGGTTTTAAGAGTATATGGTGAGAAGAGTAAGTTCCTAGAAGAAGTGAAGTTTTTACCAAGGACATAAAACGTGTACAAGTAGGAAGAGAGGAGAGTGATTGGTTCCCAGTGAAGGTCGGTTGTGGCAGGGGTGTGTGATGTCCCCATGGTTGTTTAATTTGTTTATAATTGAGTGGCTTGTGAGGAAAATGCAAGAGTTTTAGAGAGAGGGGCAAGTATGCAGTCTGTTGGGGATGAGAGGGCCTGGGAAATGAATCAATTGTTGTTCGCCAATGATACAGCTCTAGTGGCTGATTTGTGAGAGAAATTGCAAAAGTTGGTGACTGAGTTTGGAAAAGGAGAAAGTGGAGAGAAATGTAAATAAGAGCAAGATTATTAGGTTCAATAGGATTAAGGGACAATTGGGATGTAAGTTTGAATGGAGAAAAATTGGAGGAAGAGGAGTGTTTTAGATACCTGGGAGTGGGCTTAGCAGCGGATGGAACCATGAAAGCAAAAGTGAGTCACAGGTTAGGGGAGGGGGTGAAGGTTCTGGGAGCAATGGAGAACATGTGGAAGGAGAGAACGTCATCAAGGAGAGCTAAAATGGGTATATTTGAAAGAATAGTAGTTCTAACATGTTATATGGTTGCAAGGCATGGGCGATATATAAGACTGTATGGAGGAGGGTGGATGTACTGGAAATAAAATGTTTGAGGACAACATGTGGTGTGAGGTTGTTTGATTGAGTAAGTAATTAAAGGGTAAGAGAGATGTGTGGAAGTAAAAAGAGTGTGGCTGAAAGAGCACAAGAGGATGTCATAAAATTGCTTGGACACATGGAGAAAATGCATGAAGGAACGGAAAGAAGTGGGAAACCAAACTGGAGGTAGAAGGATGGAGTGAAAAAGATTTTGAGTAATCGGAGCCTGAACATACAGAAGGGTGAGAGGTGTGCAAGAAATAGAGTGAATTGGAATGATATGGTATGCCGGGGTTGATGTGCTGTCAATGGATTGAACCAGGGTATGTGAAGCGTCTGGGGTAAACCATGGGAAGTTTTGTGGGGCCTGGATGTGGAAAGGGAGCTGTAGTTTTGGTGCATTATTACATGACAGCTAGAGACTGTGTCCGAACGAATGTGGCCTTTGTTGTCTTTTCCTAGTGCTAGGGGATGGCAGTGTCATTTCATGTGTGGCGGGGTCGCTACGGGAATGGATGAAGGCAGCATGTATGAATATGTACATGAGTATATATATGTGTATGTCCGTGTATGTATTTGTATGTATACATTAAAATGTATAGGTATGTGCGTATGTGAGCGTTTATGCATATACATGTGTATGTGGGTGAGTGGGGCCATTCTTTCTGTTCCCTTGCACTACCTCACTAACGTAGGAGACAGCAACAAAGTATAATAAAAAAATAATATTCATTTATTCATTCATTATACTTTGTCGGTGTCTCCCGTGTTAGCGAGGTAGCGCAAGGAAACAGACAAAAGAATGACCCAACCCATCCACATACACATGTATACACATACACGTCCACACACGCACATATACATATACATATATATATACATACACAGATTTATTTATTTATTTATTTTGCTTTGTCGCTGTCTCCCGCGTTTGCGAGGTAGCCCAAGGAAACAGACGAAAGAAATGGCCCAACCCACCCCCATACACATGTATATACATACACGTCCACACACGCAAATATACATACCTATACATGTCAATGTACACATATATATACACACACAGACACATACATATATACCCATGCACACAATTCACAATGTCTGCCTTTATTCATTCCCATCGCCACCTCGCCACGCATGGATATATACATATATATACACAGACATATACATATATATACACATGTATATAATTCATACTTACCGCTGTTATTCATTCCCGCTGCCAACCTGTCACACATAAAATGACAAACCTCCTCTCCCCGCAGGTATGCGAGGAAGTGCTAGGAAGAGACAAAAAAGGACACATTCGTTCACACTCAAGTTTCTAGCTGTCATGTATAATGCACCGAAACCACAGCTCCCTCAGGCCCCACAAAACTTTCCATGGTTTACCCCAAATGCTTCACATGCCCTGGTTCAATCCACTGACAGCACATCGACCCCGGAATACCACATAGCTCCAATTCACTATTCCTTGCACACCTTTCATCCTCCTGCATGTTCAGGCCCCAATCAGTCAAAATTTTTTTCACTCCATCCTTCCACCTCCAATTTGGTCTCCCACTTCTCCTCATTCTTTTCACCTCTGACACAAATATCCTCTTTGTCAATCTTTCCTCACTCATTCTCTTCATGTGACCAAACCATTTCAATACATCCTCCTCTGCTCTCTCAACCACACTCTTTTTATTACCACACATTTCTCTTACTCTTTCATCATTTACTCAATCAAACCACCTCACACCACATATTGTCCTCAAACATCTGATTTCCAACACATTCACCCTCCTCCACACAACCCTATCTATAGCCCAAGCCTCGCAACCATATAACATTGTTGGAATCACTATTCCTTCAAACATACCTATTTTTGCTTTCCAAGATAATGTTCTCGCCTTCCACACATTTTTCAACACTCCCTGAACTTTCGCCCCTCCCCCACACTGTGACTCACTTCCGCTTTCATGGTTCCATCTCCTGCCAACTCCACTCCCAGATATCTAAAACACTTCACTCCCTCCAGTTTTTCTCCATTCAAACTTACCTCCCAATTAACTTGTCCCTCAACCCTACTGTACCTAATAATCTTGCTCTTGTTCACATTTACGCTCAGCTTTCTTCTTTCACACACTTTACCAAACTCAGTCACCAGATTCAGCAATTTCTCACCCAAATCAGCCACCAGTGCTGTATCATCAGCAAACAACAACTAACTCACTTCTGAAGCCCTCTCATCCACAACAGACTTCATACTTGCCCCTCTTGCCAAAACTCTTGCATTCACCTCCCTAACAACCCCATCCATAAGCAAATCAAACAACCATGGAGACATCATGCACTCCTGCCGCAAACCGACATTCACTGCAAACCAATCACTTTCCTCTCTTCCTACTTGTACACATGCCTTGCATCCTCGATAAAAACTTTTCAATGCTTCTAGCAACTTGCCTCCCACACCATATATTCTTAATACCTTCCACAGAGCATCTCTATCGATTCTATCATATGCCTTCTCCAGATCCATAAATTCTACATACAAATCCATTTGTTTTTCTAAGTACTTCTCACATACATTCTTAAAAGCAAACACCTGATCCACACATCCTCTACCACTTCTGAAACCACATTGCTCTTCCCCAATCTGATGTTCTGTACATGTTTTCACCCTCTTAATCAATTTTTTATTTATTTATTTTGCTTTGTCGCTGTCTCCTGCGTTAGCAAGGTAGTGCAATGAAACAGACAAAAGAATGGCACAACCCACCCACATACACATGTATATACATACACGTCCACACAAGCAAATATACATATCTATACATCTCAACGTATACATATATATACACACTCAGACATATACATATATACATATGTACATAATTCATAGTGTCTGCCTTTATTCATTCCCATCGCCACCTCGCCACACATGAATTAACAACCCCCTCCCCCACTTATGTGTGCAAGGTAGCGCTAGGAAAGGACAACAAAGGCCACATTCGTTCACACTCAGTGTCTAGCTGTCATGTAATAATGCACCGAAACCACAGCTCCCTTTCCACATCCAGGCCCCACAGAACTTTCCATAGTTTACCCCAGACGCTTCACATGCCCTGGTTCAATCCATTGACAGCATGCCGACCCCGGTATACCACATCGTTCCAATTCACTCTATTCCTTGCACACCTTTCACCCTCCTGCATGTTCAGGCCTCAATCACTCAAAATTTTTTTCACTCCATCTTTCCACCTCCAATTCGGTCTCCCACTTTTCCTCGTTCCCTCCACCTCTGACACATATATCCTCTAGGTCAATCTTTCCTCATTCATTCTCTCCATGTGACCAAACCATTTCAAAACACCCTCTTCTGCTTTCTCAACCACACTCTTTTTATTACCATACTCCTCTCTTATCCTATTATTACTTACTCGATCAAACCACCTCACACCACATATTGTCCTCAAACATCTCATTTCCAACACATCCATCCTCCTGTGCACAACTCTATCCATAGCCCACGCCTGACAACCATACAACATTGTTGGAACCACAATTCCTTCAAACATACCCATTTTTGCTTTTCGAGATAATGTTCTCGACTTCCAAACATTCTTCAAGGCTCCCAGAATTTTCACCCCCTGTGATTCACTTATGCTTCCATGGTTCCATCTGCTGCCAAATCCACTCCCAGATATCTAAAACACTTTACTTCCTCCAGTTTTTCTCCATTCAAACTTAACTCCCAATTGACTTGACCCTCAACCCTACTGTACCTAATTACCTTGCTCTTATTCACATTTACTCTCACCTTTCTTTTTTCACACACTTTACCAAACTCAGTCACCACCTTCTGCAGTTTCTCACATGAATCAGACACCAGCACTGTATCATCAGCGAACAACAACTGACTCACTTCCCAAGCTCTCTCATCCACAACAGACTGCATACTTGCCCCTCTTTCCAAAACTCTTCCATTCACCTCCCTAACAACCCCATCCATAAACAAATTAAACAACCATGGAGCCATCACACACCCCTGCCACAAACCTACATTCACTGAGAACCAATCACTTTCCTCTCTTCCTACACGTACACATGCCTTACATCCTCGATAAAAACTTTTCACTGCTTCTAACAACTTGCCTCCCACACCATATATTCTTAATACCTTCCACAGAGCATCTCTATCAACTCTATCATATGCCTTCTCCAGATCCATAAATGCTACATACAAATCCATTTGCTTTTCTAAGTATTTCTCACATATATTCTTCAAAGCAAACACCTGATCCACACATCCTCTACCACTTCTGAAACCACACTGTTCTTCCCCAATCTGATGCTCTGTACACACCTTCACCCTCTTAATCAATACCCTCCCATATAATTTACCAGGAATACTTCACAAACTTATACCTCTGTAATTTGAGCACTCATCTTTGTTCCCCTTGCCTTTGTACAACGGCACTATGCAAGCATTCCGCCAATCCTCAGGCACCTCACCATGAGTCATACATACATTAAATAGCCTTACCAACCAGTAAATAATACAGTCATCCCTTTTTTAACAAATTCCACTGCAATACCATCCAAACCTGCTGCCTTGCTGGCTTTCATCTTCCGCAAAGCTTTTACTACCTCTTCTCTGTTTACCAAATCACTTTCCCCAACCCTCTCACTTTGCACACCACCTCGACCAAAACACCCTATATCTGCCACCCTATCATCAAACACATTCAACAAATCTTCAAAATACTCACTCCATCTCCTTCTCACATCACCACTACTTGTTATTACCTCCCCATTTGCCCCCTTCACTGAAGTTCCCACTTGTTCCCTTGTCTTACACACTTTATTTACCTCCTTCCAAAACATCTTCTTATTCTCCCTAAAATTTAATGATACTCTCTCACCCTAACTCTCATTCGCCCCCTATTTCACCTCTTGCACCTTTCTCTTGGCCTCCTACCTCTTTCTTTTATACATCTCTCACTCATTTGTATTATTTCCCTGCAAAAATCATCCAAACGCCTCTCTCTTCTCTTTCACTAATAATCTTACTTCTTCATCCACCACTCACTACCCTTTCTAAACTGCCCACCTCCCATGCTCTCATGCCACAAGCACCTTTTGCGCAAGCCATCACTGCTTCCCTAAATACATTCCATTCCTCCCCCACTCCCCTTACCTCCTTTGTTGTCACCTTTTTCCATTCTGTACTCAGTTTCTCCTGGTACTTCCTCACACAAGTCTTTTTCCCAAGCTCACTTACTCTCACCACTCTCTTCACCCCAACATTCTCTCTTCTTTTCTGAAAACCTCTACAAATCTTCACCTTTGCCTCCAGATGATATTGATCAGACATCCCTCCAGTTGCACCTCTCAGCACATTAACATCCAAAAGTCTCTCTTTCGCGCACCTATCAATTAACACGTAATCCAATAATGCTCTCTGGCCATCTCTCCTATTTACTTACGTATATTTATGTATATCTCTCTTTTTAAACTAGGTATTCCTAATCACCAGTCCTTTTTCAGCACATAAATCTACAAGCTCTTCACCATTTCCATTTACAACACTGAACACCCCATGTATACCAATTATTCCCTCAACTGCCACATTACTCACCTTTGCATTCAAATCACCCATCACTATAACCCGGTCTCGTGCATTAAAACCACTAACACACTCATTCAGCTGCTCCCAAAGCATTTGCCTCTCATGATCTTTCTTCTCATGCCTACGTGCATATGCACCAACAATCACCCATCTCTCTCCATGTACTTTCAGTTTTACCCATATCAATCTAGAGTTTACTTTCTTACACTCTATCACATGCTCCCACCACTCCTGTTTCAGGAGAAGTGCTACTCCTTCCCTTGCTCTTGTCCTCTCACTAACCCCTGACTTTACTACCAAGACATTCCCAAACCACTCTTCCCCTTTACCCTTGAGCTTCGTTTCACTGAGAGCCAAAACATCCTTTTTTCTCATCTTGTTTACTTCCACACACATTCAGACACCCCAATCTGAGCCTTCGAGGAGGATGAGCACTCCCCGCGTGACTCCTTCTTCTCTTTTTCAATCAATACCCTCCCATATAATTTCCCAGGAATATTCAACAAACTTATACCTCTGCAATCTGAACACTTACCTTTATCCCCTTTGGCTTTGTATAATGACACTATGCATGCATTCTGCCAATCCTAAGACACTTCACCATGAGCCATATATACACTGAATATCCTCAACCAACAAGTCAACAACACAGTCACCCCCTTTTTTCATAAATTCCACCGCAACACCACACAAACCCGCCGCCTTGCTGGCTTTCATGTTCCACAAAGCTTTCTTTACCTCTTCTCTTTACCAAATCAATTTCCCTGACCCACTCACTTCGCACACCACCTCGACCAAAACACCCTATATCTGCCACTCTATCATCTAACACATTCAACAAACCTTCAAAATACTCACTCCATCTACTTCTCACTTCACCACTACTTGTTATTATCTCCCCTTTAGCTCCCTTCACAGATATTCCCATTTGTTCTCTTGTCTTACACACTTTATTTACCTCCTTACAAAACATTTTTTCATTCTCCCTAAAATTTAATGATACTCTCTCATCCCAACTCTCATTTGCCCTCTTTTTCACCTCTTGCACCTTTCTCTTGACCTCCTGCTTCTTTCTTTTATACATCTCCCAGTCATTTGCACTATTTCTCCCAGTCATTTGCACTATTTCCCTGCAAAAATTGTCGAAACACCTCTCTCTTCTATTTCATTAATAACCTTACTTCTTCATCCTACCACTCACTACCTAATCTAATCTGCCCACCTCCCACGCTTCTCATGCCACAAGCATCTTTTGCGCAAGCCATCACTGCTTCCCTAAATACATCCCATTCCTCACCCTTTTCCATTCTGCACTCAGTCTCTCCTGGTACTTCCTCACACATGTCTCCTTTCCAAGCTCACTTACTCTCACCACTCTCTTCACCCCAACATTCTCTTTTCTTTTCTGAAAACCTCTACAAACCTTCACCTTCACCTCCACAAGATAATGATCAGACATCCCTCCATTTGCACCTCTCAGCACATTAACATCCAAAAGTCTCTCTATAGCACATGCCTTGCAACCATATAATATCGCTGGAACTACTATTTCTTCAAACATACCCATTTTTACTCTCCTAGATAACATTCTCCCCTTCCACACATTCTTTACTGCTCCTAAAACCTTCGCCCCCTTCCAAACCCTGTGACGCACTTCCATTTCCATAGTTCCATTTGCTGCTATGTCCACTCCCAGATATGTTTTCTCCTTTCAAACTTACATCCCAATTAACTTGTCTCTCAATAACCTTGCTCTTATTCACATTTACTCTCAACTTTCTCCTCTTACACACTTTTCCAAACTCAATCACCAACTTCTGCAATTTCTCCCTTGAGTCAGCCACCAGAACTGTATCACTGGTGAACAATAACTGACTCACCTCTCAGTCCCTCTCATCTCCAACAGACTGCATATTCATCCCTCTCTCCAAAACTTGCATTTACCTCCTTAATCACCCCTCCATAAACAAATTAAACAACCATGGTGACATCACACATCCCTGCAGCAGACCAACCTTCACTGGGAACCAATCACACTTCTCTCTTCCTATTCGTACACATGCTTTACATACTTGCTAAAAACTTTCTGCTTCTCGCAGCTTACCTACCACACCATATACCCTTAAGACCTTAACTCTCCTTTCATCCAACTCGTACACATGCCTTACACCCTTGATGAAAACTTTTCACTACTTCTAGCTGCTTTCCTCCCACACTATATTGTATGAAGAACTTCAACAAGGCATCTCTATCAGATCTACCATATGCCTTCTCTGGATCTATTAATGCCACATACAAATCAATCAGCTTCTTTAAGTATTTCTCACATATTCTTCAAAGCAAACACTTGATCCACACATCCTCTACCACTTCTAAAATCACACTGCTCCCCTCAATCTGATGCTCTGTACATGACTTCATTCTCTCAATCACTAACTTCCCATATATCGTATCTGGTACACTCAACAAACTTAAACCTCTGTAGTTTGAACACTCACATTTATCCCCCTAACCTTAATACAATGGCACTATACATGCATTCTGTCAATCCCGAGACATCCCATCATGATCCATACGTGCACTGAAAATCCAAACTAACCAAACAACGCAATCAACCTCTTTCTCAACAAATTCATCTGCAATATCATCTACTCCACATTTCATCCTATGTAGGGCTTTCACCAACTTGTCTCTTTTCACCAAACCGCTCTCCAAGACTCTCTCACTTTGCATACCAACCCTACCCAAATACACAACATCTGCCACTCTATCACCAAACACATTCAACAGCCCTTCAAAGTATTCACTGTGACTCTGCTTCACTTCATCACTACCTGTTGCCACTTCCCGTTTTGCACCCTTCACTGATGTTCCAATTTGTATACACACATAATATATCAAACGTGCTGACACACTCACTTGGCTGCACCCAAAGCACTTGCCTCTCATCATCTTTCTTCTCATGACCATGTGCATATTTACCAATAATCACCCATCTCTTGCAATCCATCTTCAATTTTAATCAGGCTGACCCAGAGCTCACTTCACACATCCCTGCAACTCCTGCTTCAGTAGCAGTGCTCCTCCTTTCTTAGTATTTGCCCTCTCGTCAACCCGACTTCACTCCTACAAAATTCACAAACAATTCTTCCCCTTTACCTTTGAGATTTGTTTTAATCAGAGCTAAAAAGTTCAGATTCCTTTCCTAAAACATACTACGTATCTCTCCTTTCTCCTCGTCTTGGTTGCACCTTGTCTGATTTCATTCATAGTAATGGTTACAAACTTGTGGGCAAGCATTTCAACTATAGTGATTCAAGGTACTTTTATTCAACAGGATTGTCAATATTTATCTGAGTTAACAGTTAGCGTGGCTGAAAGTAGAACCATGGATACATCTAAAAACAGACAATACATATTTCCATTGAAATCCACAAGTGACATTATTAAAGCCTCCTAGTTACTTGAAAATTTACAGTATTTTTCTACATTAATATGTGTCTTTCTACTCTTACCACTTTGATCTATGAAACTTGTATCTCTTCCTCTATCACAAACACCCTCAAAGAGATCTAATGGTCTGATTCAGTTAGAATTCATTTCTATTTCTTTGTCTTTATAGCAGAAAATAAGAGGTGGGTAAATGTTAGCCCCCATCTACCAAGTGATGACAGGACTGAAGAGGATAGGAATGCATTTTGATAGATATGTGTCAGTGCTTTAACAGTTCTGGTGCAAGGGATAAAATTTTAGTGCTATGGGATATGAATGCAAAGCTGGGTATGAAGCAAATGATGGCATAATTAGGGGCATGAAGTCCCAGGTATAAATGAAAATGGGGAGAAGCTTTCAGCTATGTGACAAAGGAGGAATGGTGACTGTGAATACTGTACATTTTTCGAGGAAAGTTGCAGACATAAGTTTCTTTGTAATTACCCCAGGACCAATTTTTATGAAAGAGTTATGGTGTTACCTAAGATCTTCCTAAAAAGGCTCCTGCAACCTAAGGATACACTACTTCCGGTAGCAAGGATTCCTCTGTAGTAACACGTTCTTTCACAAACTATACTACCAATGGCACAGCTTTGCCAGAGATGAATTTTCACGTGTGAAGTAACTGCAAGCAGGTAGAATTCAATAACACTGCATACATAAGTATACATTACATGTGGGTGGGTAGGGATTAGGATCGTATACATTACATGTGGGTGGGTAGGGATTAGGATCGTATACATTACATGTGGGTGGGTAGGGATTAGGATCAAAGGGCATTACTGGATCATATACTAAGAGACATGATGACAATTGGATCACGTAACCATATACCATCTGCTGATAAGCATCATCATCAGGCCAGATTGCTGCTTATGGTGTGCAAGATGACTGTTCAATACTGTTTTGAGTCTATCAATGATGATGGTGGCTAACATAAGATAGGTAATGCATATTTGTAAAACCAAAATTTTACAAGTAATTCAATATTTAAACCAGCTTCAACAGAAAGCCTTCAACGACCAATACCCAAAGGTTGCTTTTATCCTCAGAAAAGTTTAAAGTGGCTTTGGATTTTCAGAAAAATTCCTTACTGATTTCTATTAAATATCAATACCCATCAATACTTACCTCAATGCTACTATATGGAAAAACTTGAAAAAGAAGATTTTAGGGAAGGAATCATCAAATCTGTACAAAAAAATGTTGTGGTTAATCAAATCCTTAGTTTCTGTGAGTGAATCATAAGTGCCACTACAAATGTAGGTTTTCAATTTTTTTACAGTCTAAGTATCTACATCTAATGCATAATAAAATGCTCAAATACAATACTGTTCTCCTACATACCCAGGTTACGGCAGTTATATTTCCCCTCACAAAAGTTTTTAGCATACCTGTCTTAATGTCAAGTATGTGAAGTGACTTGTCCTGACATGTGAATGCAGCAGTGCCAGATGTAGCTGTAGCTGCTGTAACCTGGGAGGTAAGGTAAGCCACCCAGCTCACTACATTTAATTGTGTCCTGCTAACCCGATGCAGATTAGGTGTACCACCACCAACACGACTACCAATGCGGTAGTCATTCTCTACTACCAATAAAGGTGGTGGAATATCATTAGAAGTTTCTCCTGGTATCTGAAAAAGTAAATAATTTGGAATAATGCCTTCCAACCAGTTTCCTAAAATTTCATAATCATACCAGGTGCAATTACTATATACCAAGATGTGATGATAAAGAAATTAAAACTTTTGCTGAATCATGAGACAACAGAAATATTTCTGACACCAGAATGTATAACTCCTATGAAGTAAGAATTAAGTCCTCTATATGAAAAAAAGTAAACTGAAGGAACAATGTAGTATGTGATAGTCATAAAAATTGAACTCTAACTTTCAACAATTTCTAGATGCACTAGTACAAATGAGCTGTGAAGAAATATTACCATTCAAAATACCCAAAAGTTTTAGTGAAATATAAAAAACAAAGTACATGGTGATATGAAGTCATATACAAATGCAATTTGCTAACGCATTCACCCTCCAACTTTACACTCAAAAAGCTTCCTCCTAGCAAGCCACCAATAAGAAATTTATCTTATCCTTAGCATCTCTATAAATGCCCCTAGTCCTCTCCACCTATGGCTATTCCTCTCTGAAAGAATACCTGAAGGAGAATTAACATATGGGAATTAAGTCACATGCTGAGTGCCACTGGACTGAGTCAGATAACATGACTCACTTCAGTTTCAAGGCAGAAATCTCTGGTTCAAAATAGGTATGTGAATCTAATCATCTTGCCTGTGTGAGTGGTGCCTAAAGGCATTTTGTCACCTATGCATCCAAAGACTGAAACATGGAGCACAAGTGTCCTGAAAACCTAAGAAACTATTGATCTATGCATCAAACCTACTATAACTTTGGACCACAATAATAAGGGAAGTGGACCCTTACAAGATTTTCAGCATTCTTTCCATACACACATATAAAAGGGTAGCAGTAGAAAAAACAGAGCCTTTGGCCCCTAAATCTGTGACTCTTTCATTTCCATAAAAGCCACCACAAAGACCTCCACAGACACCACTAAAATCACTCCATCATCAGCAAAGTGTACATCAATAACTACAAAACTAAAACATCTATAAAATACACATGCAACTATCTAACTCAATACCCCATCTATACAAGTACTGAACAATGTCAACATATGGGAAATGCTCAATCTTCCATCAGATAAAGCCGAGAAGTCACACATGCAACAAAGAACTTGACATCTTCAAGTGTCTTGTACATGCTTTTTTTTTTTATCTAACTGCCTTTCCTGAAAAAAAAATATGCATTATGCACCAAAACTAGAAACCATCATCAACACATAAGATCCAAAGACCACAAAGACCAGTTTATGGTTAGCCTTCAATGCTTTATCTACCTATGTTCAGCACACTGACTGCACATTGTGTCCCAAACGCCACACTGATTTACTTCATTCTTACCAATGCCTCCCTCAAACTTAATCAATGTTCTGGCTTTGACACCCTAAAGCATTGTTTACTACAACCTTCCATCTCCTTCCCAGTGTTTCTCTACCCCTTGCTGCCTCTACTTCTGACATACATACAGTACATCTACTTCACCAGTCTTTCTTCTCTCATTTTTCCAACTGCCTGAACCACTTCAGAACACCTTGTTTAACCTTCTTAATCAGACTTCACTTACAACCACACAACTATCAATTCACTACAATGATGCATTCAAAACTTTGTATTGCAGAGAAAGGGGATGGACAACATTTTTCTTGAATTTGCTACAGCATTTGACCCAGTAAACTTGTGTTATCAGAGCAAGTGACAAAACAATATATCAAAGATACAGTAAAAATTGGATAAAACAGTTTCCAACTGAATATTCAGAATGGCAGCAAATGGAACAATGTGAGAAGCAGATGTTCTACAGGGACTAATTCAAGGAACAGCACTATTCTCAATTCTGTTAGTAATAGTGATCTCAGATACAAGCAAAAAAGTGAAGCAAAGGAGTCTGGATCTCGGTGGATTATATAAGAATGAATAATGTGACAGGATGGGAAACACAGAAAAACTGCAAAAGACCTGAACATAATCTATAATTGAGCAGAAATAAAGCTAATGGAGCTTGATGATGAAATATTCAAACAAATAGGCCATGGAATGCTTAACAATTTATAAGCATCTCCCTGAAAAGGCTTAATGGGGAAAAACATAGAGAGAAGAAAAAGTCAACTACTTAGGAGTTATTATACATAAGAACATAGAACTCAAAAAATAATCATAAGATAGTAATCTTAACCAAATAATCAGTGGTTCTATATTGAGAATTTGTAAATTGAGGAGGCTAACGATGAAAATATTCAATTTATGTTAAAGGGCAAAATTGAGTACTGCTATACTGTATGGTCATCAATCAAACAAAATGGAATAAAAAGTGGTGCTTGAAAAATTCCAGAAACATAATCACAAGCAAAACTGATGGTCTGGAAGAAATGAACTACCACAAGAGGTTGAAAGAACTCGAACTGTACAGCCTGGAAAGAAGGGAAAAACACAGGATAATATTAGTATGGTAGCAAGTAGAGGGCATCAAGAAAATGTCTTAGATTCAAAAGCACATCTGCAAGGATGATAAAGAATTATTAAGTTGGGAGTAATACCATGAAGTATTCCAAAGCAACATCAGACAAAAATAATATTTATATGAGTCTAGTAAAAAAGAAAGATTATTCTGTGCAATACTGGGAAAGAGACAATACATAAATGGAATAACTACAAAAACATTTGAAAGAAAACTAGATGAATGACTGAGTTCAATCCCTGATGAACCTCGGACTGACAATTATAAGATATACATAGCAGTGGAGAGATACAGTATTACTCATCAAAGAACATAAACGGTGGAATCATAATGCTAGCCCAACCATTCTGGCAATATTTTGAAGTAGGCTCTCTTGAGCGTACGCATATGAAGAAACAAAGTCTCATCAATGCTGCATGAAAATAAATGTTGGACCTTGAATGCAAAGGAAAGGAAGAGGGTGGATGTGTTGGAAATTAAATGCTTAAGGATGATATGTGGAGAGAGATACATTAATCATGTAAAGAATGACAATATAACTTAAGCAGGGAGATACAATGTAGTTTCTTACAAAATAAAGCCATTTCACACAATACTGTCCACAAATATTTTATTTCTAAAACATCCATCCTCTTTCTTTCCTTTGCATTCACAGCCTTAGACTCATGTCTCTACATCTCTATTTGGACAATTATAAAGTTCCTTCAAACATACCCATCTTTGCCATTGCAGACAATTACGCCTCATTAAACACACTCCTTAGTGCAGCTAATAACTCACTTCAGCTCCCCTGGTGCCATATTCTGCCATGTCCACTCTCAAATACATAAAACACTCCACTTCACTGTCCTCCCATTTAAGTTTACACTCACACCCCTTGCCACACCTCATTACATTCACATTAACTTTCAACTTCCTCCCTCCACAAACTCTCCAAAACTTTGACACCAGCCTTTGGAGTTTCTCTATAGAGTCAGCCACCAGACATATATCATATGTCATCTGCAAAAACAAATGACTCAACTCCTAAGCCCCAAATCCCTACCAGACTGCATCCCTACTTTCTCCAAGATCCCTGACATTTACCTTCCTCTTCACCCTGTCCAGGAACAGATCAAATAGCCTAGGAGACATTAACCATCCCTAACAGAGACCCACTTTCACTGGGAATCACTTGCCCTTTTTCCTTCTACTCACAAACAACTTACTGATTTACTTTCCTAGTAAAAACTTATCACTGTACTTAATAGCATTTCTCCCACACCATGCCTAGAGCAGCTTTCACAAGGCATCTCTGTCATCTCAATTATGTGCTTCCTCCACATCTATAAATTTCACACACTAATCTTTCTGTCTCCAAAATTTCTGGCAAAAAGCAAACATCTTGTCCACACATTCTCTGTTACCACTCCTAAAGTCACATTGAAGTTCCCAGTCAGACATTTTGCACACACCACCATCCTCTCGATCATCACTCTATTCACTAACTGGGTATATTTAACAGAATTATACTTCTGTAATAGGAACATTAATTATTGTCCCCCTTACCACTATACAAGGGCACCATTCATGCATTTGTCAATCTTCCAGAATCTCACCTTGTGCCACTCAAATGTCAAACACTCTGACAAGCCGAGTGAGATACTCAACTGAAAATCCTTCCAGTCCTGCTGCTTTGCCAACTTCTTTAATGCAAGAGTTTCGTTACATGCCCTCCATTTACCATAACATACAACATGACTTGTCTCACTAGGCATGCCACCTCATGTTAAACCCAGGAATTCTGTTCCCATGTTTCCCAACAATCTTCACATCACTCAACCATCTGTTCTCTTCACTCTTGCCCCATCTGCTCCCTTAATTTTCCCCATCTACTCCCTTCACCCTTGCCCAATATGCTCTCTTCCCATCTGCTCCCTTCACCATTGTCCCATCCGCTCTTTCACTCTTACCCCATCTGCACCCTTTTCTTTTGCCCCATCTGCTTCCTTAATTTTCCCTATCTACTCCCTTCACTCTTGTCCCAAGTGCACCCTTCACTCTTGCCCCATCTGCTCCCTTCACTCTTGCCCCATCAGATCCCTTCACTCTTGTCTTAACTGCTCCATTCACTCTTGACCCATCTGGTTCCTTCTCTCTTCTTCCCATCTGCTCACTTCACTCTTGTCCCTTAAGCTCTCTTTACTCTTGCCCCTTTGCTACCTTCATTATTGTCCCATCTGGCCCCTTCATTCTTGCCCTATATGCTCCTTCCAATCTTGCCCCATTTGCTTCCTTCACTCTTGCCCCATCTGCCTCCTTCACTTTTGCCTTATCTGCTCCCTTCACTTTTGTCCCACCTGCTCCCTTCATTATCAATCTATAAGCTCCTTCCATTCTTGCCCCATCTACCTCCTTCACATTTGCCTTTTCTGATCCCTGTACTCTCGTCCCAAATGCTCCCTTCACTCCAACTTCATCTGCTCCCTTCATTTTTGCCCATCTCCTCCTTTCACTATTGTCTCATCTATTCTCTTCACTCCTGCCCGACTTGCTCCCCTCACTTGTACCATCTGTTCCCTTCACTCTTGCTCTATATGCTCCCTTCACTGTTGTCCCATCTGCTCCCTTCACTGTTGTCCCACCTGCTCCCCTCAGTCCTGCATCACCTGCTCCCTTCATTCTTGTCTCATCTGTTTCCTTCACTCTTGTCCCCTCTGCTTCCTTCACTCTTGCTCCATTTACACCCTTCATTACTGTCTCACCTGCTCCCTTTGCTCTTGCCCCATATGCTCCCTTCTCTCTTGTCTTATCCACTCCCTTCCCTCTTGTCCCATCTGCTCTCATCCCTCTTGTCCCATATGCTTCCTTCACTCTTGCAACATCTGCTTCCTTCACTGATACCTCATCTGCCTCATTCACTCTTGCTCCATTTGCCTCCTTCACTGGTGCCCCATCTGCCTCCATCACTCTTGCAACATCTGCCTCCTTCTCTGGTGTCCCATCTGCTTCCTCCATTGCCCCATCTGCCACCTTCTCTGGTGCCCCATCTGCCTCCTTCTCTGGTGCTCTACCTACCTCATTCACTTTTGCCCCATTTGCCTCCTCAATTCTTGCTCTAAATGTCTCCTCCACTTTTGCCCATTCTGCTACATTCACTTTTGTCCCAGCTGTTCACTTCACTCTGCTCACCTTTTTCCAAAAGTATTTACTTATCGGCTCTAAATTTCAATATTCTTTCACCCCATCTCTCATGTTCCAGGTGGTAGTAGACAAGCACCAACCAGTGAGGTACTATTGCAAGGGTGTTGGAAAGAATACTGACAGCAGTATGGTGAGTTAGCACTGCAGCAGCTGTCACATTCCCATCATTGGCCCAGAATGCTGTCCTTCCTTTCTGCCCCATCTACATGGGATTGCTGGAACTCAAACCACAAACATAAACTTTCTCCCCACCCCTCAAATAACACTAAGCATTTAATTCATGAGACTCTTTATATCAATTCACAAATTTCCTTTATTACAGGGGATAGGTGACTGAGAAAACTACCCACATATCTCTTGCATGTCACATGAAGAGACTAATAGAGGCAAAAGCAGGGTGGCTGGAAACCTTCCCCTCTTGTATTTTGCTTTTCAAAGACAGCAGCAGAAAAAAAAAGCCATGTGAGGATTTGTCAGCAAAGGTTCAGACCATGGCACCTGAATGTGTGCTGCTGTAACAAGGATGAAAAAAGGGAGAAATAGGCACTACCTTAGTGAGAAACCTAGATGTTCTAGCTCTGAATGAAACGAAGCTGAAGTAGAAAGAAGAATGGATTAAGAACATCATGGATTAGTGAGAGGACAAAGGTGAAAGGAGAGATGCTGTGTGAAAGATTGTACAAAAGGGAGTTTCAGACTGCTGTGGGGAAAAATGAAAGTAAGTTGTGAAAGATGGATGACAGTTAGAGCATATGCACCTGGAACTGAAAAAAGTGGAATGAGTGAGTGCTTTGGCAGTTATCATGCAAGACTTAGAGGATCTATAAGCAAGGGTGGGTAATGTAGCAACTGAGAGTATAATAAACTGAGTTCATGACATAAATAAGAATGGAGCAAAACTGCTGTGTGCTGAGAACGGTGGCAGGTGGAATGTCAAACAATTTCTTAGATGGCAAGTGTGAAAGTTTGTGGTGGGCTTAGGAAGTGACATCAGTGTGAGAAAGGTGGTGAAAATGTGCACATTTGAAAAACAGGCCTCTGTGCTGCAACAGCAAAGGAGACAGAGTGAAGAGGAGCACAAGGTGAGAGTTGAAGAGGATTAAAGGGATATTAGAAAACAGTCCTTAATGAGCAGGTGAAGTGTTTGGCATGTGGAAGTATAAGAAACAGTAGTAAGAGGCGGAATGAAAATATTAAACTGCTAGTCAATGAGAACAGAGAGGTGTAGGGAGGCTACATATGAGGAAGGAGTGAAAGCAATTGAGAGAAGTATGAAAGTATGTAGCAGGAGGTCAAAAGAAAGGTATAAGAGCAAAAGTAGTCTAAATAGCAGTAGAAATATTTTATGATTCTCAGGATAATTTATATAAGCAGCAAATAATATCCTTGAGATTTGATTGTGGATTTCTACAATGACATGAAAGTGAAGAATCCATTCATCACTTGAATTTTTGTACATGGGTGTATATTGTTCAGGGCGAGATGAGAAGCACATGGTGTGATTCATATTTCCAATGACAGTAATATAGGAGAACAGTTTTTGACAAGTAATATCTGAGGTACAATTCTTTTTTCATACAATGATCAGCATAAGAACCTAGAGGTTTTTAAAGCAAGTGCTAGTATTCTTTACCTTTCCAAATCGAGGTGAACAGGTCCCTTTAGTCAAATGGTATACATAGCTGCATGAAGCCCTAGGGTGAAGCATCAACGCCACTTTTCAGCAACTGCCCACTTATGCCAAAGCTTCAGGCAACTCATCCCTCTTTCAACTTGGCTGTAGCTGTTCCATCTCAAAAATGGAGAGAACAGTTACAATGACAGGTCACAAATGTTCACAGTACTGATCCCATTAAGTTCAAAATGTATCACTGTCTGACAAGAAACATTCATCAGGTGTGTGGTTAAAACTAACCTGAGTTGTTAACTTAGAGCAAAGGTGCTTCTGAACTCAATACCCCCTTACAAACCTTTTGTTGTCAATTTTCCAGGAGAATCTAACATACCATAATAGCAGCCTCTACAGTCTGGTACACTGCTCACAAACTTTGCCAAGCACTTCCTCTATCCCTCTCAAGATGGGTACTTCTAATGACTATTCTCACAAGTACAAAGAATATCCTTTATAAGTTGAAAGACTGGTAAAATATTTTTTTTTTTTTTTTTTTGCTTTGTAGCTGTCTCCCACATTTGCGAGGTACCGCAAGGAAACAGACGAAAGAAATGGCCCAACCCACCCCCATACACATATATATACATACATCCACACACGCAAATATACATACCTACACAGCTTTCCATGGTTTACCCCAGACGCTTCACATGCCCTGATTCAATCCACTGACAGCACATCAACCCCGGTATACCACATCGATCCAATTCACTCTATTCCTTGCCCTCCTTTCACCCTCCTGCATGTTCAGGCCCCGATCACACAAAATCTTTTTCACTCCATCTTTCCACTTCCAATTTGGTCTCCCACTTCTCCTCGTTCCCTCCACCTCCGACACATATATCCTCTTGGTCAATCTTTCCTCACTCATTCTCTCCATGTGCCCAAACCATTTCAAAACACCCTTTTCTGCTCTCTCAACCACGCTCTTTTTATTTCCACACATCTCTCTTACCCTTACGTTACTTACTCGATCAAACCAACTCACACCACACATTGTCCTCAAACATCTCATTTCCAGCACATCCATCCTCCTGCGCACAACTCTATCCATAGCCCACGCCTCGCAACCATACAACATTGTTGGAAAAACTATTGCTTCAAACATACCCATTTTTGCTTTCCGAGATAATGTTCTCGACTTCCACACATTCTTGAACTCAAGGCTCCCAGGATTTTCGCCCCCTCCCCAACCCTATGATCCACATCCACTTCCATGGTTCCATCCGCTGCCAGATCCACTCCCAGATATCTAAAACACTTTACTTCCTCCAGTTTTTCTCCATTCAAACTCACCTCCCAATTGACTTGACCCTCAACCCTACTGTACCTAATTACCTTGCTCTTATTCACATTTACTCTTAACTTTCTTCTTTCACACACTTTACCAAACTCAGTCACCAGCTTCTGCAGTTTCTTACATGAATCAGCCACCAGCGCTGTATCATCAGCGAACAACAACTGACTCACTTCCCAAGCTCTCTCATCCCCAACAGACTTCATACTTGCCCCTCTTTCCAAAACTCTTGCATTCACCTCCCTAACAACCCCATCCATAAACGAATTAAACAACCATGGAGACATCACACACCCCTGCCGCAAACCTACATTCACTGAGAACCAATCACTTTCCTCTCTTCCTACACGTACACATGCCTTACATCCTCGATAAAAACTTTTCACTGCTTCTAACAACTTGCCTCCCACACCATATATTCTTAATACCTTCCACAGAGCATCTCTATCAACTCTATCATATGCCTTCTCCAGATCCATAAATGCTACATACAAATCCATTTGCTTTTCTAAGTATTTCTCACATACATTCTTCAAAGCAAACACCTGATCCACACATCCTCTACCACATCTGAAAACACACTGCTCTTCCCCAATCTGATGCTCTGTACATGCCTTCACCCTCTCAATCAATACCCTCCCATATAATTTACCAGGAATACTCAACAAACTTATACCTCTGTAATTTGAGCACTCACTCTTATCCCCTTTGCCTTTGTACAATGGCACTATGCACGCATTCCGCCAATCCTCAGGCACCTCACCATGAGTCATACATACATTGAATAACCTTACCAACCAGTCAATAATACAGTCACCCCCTTTTAAAATAAATTCTGCTGCAATACCATCCAAACCTGCTGCCTTGCCGGCTTTCATCTTCCGCAAAGCTTTTACTACCTCTTCTCTGTTTACCAAATCATTTTCCCTAACCCTCTCACTTTGCATACCACCTCGACCAAAACACCCTATATCTGCCACTCTATCATCAAACACATTCAACAAACCTTCAAAATACTCACTCCATCATCTCCTTCTCACATCACCACTACTTGTTATCACCTCCCCATTTGCGTCCTTCACTGAAGTTCCCATTTGCTCTCTTGTCTTACGCACTTTATTTACCTCCTTCCAGAACATCTTTTTATTCTCCCTAAAATTTAATGATACTCTCTCACCCCAACTCTCATTTGCCCTCTTTTTCACCTCTTGCACCTTTCTCTTGACCTCCTGTCTCTTTCTTTTATACATCTCCCACTCAATTGCATTTTTTCCCTGCAAAAATCGTCCAAATGCCTCTCTCTTCTCTTTCACTAATAATCTTAATTCTTCATCCCACCACTCACTACCCTTTCTAATCAACCCTCCTCCCACTCTTCTCATGCCACAAGCATATATATATATATATATATATCCCTGGGGATAGGGGAGAAAGAATACTTCCCACGTATTCCCTGCGTGTCGTAGAAGGCGACTAAAAGGGGAGGGAGCGGGGGGCTGGAAATCCTCCCCTCTCACTTTTTTTTTTAATTTTCCAAAAGAGGGAACAGAGAAGGGGCCCAGGTGAGGATATTCCCTCAAGGGCCTAGTCCTCTGTTCTCAACGCTACCTCGCTAATGCGGGAAATGGCGAATAGTATGAAAGAAAGAAAGAAAGATATATATATATCTTTTCTTTCAAACTATTCGCCATTTCCCGCATTAGCGAGGTAGCGTTAAGAACAGAGGACTGGGCCTTTGAGGGAATACCCTCACCTGGCCCAATTCTCTGTTCCTTCTTTTTGGGAAAAAAAAAAAAAAAAAAAAAAAAAAAAAAAAAAACGAGAGGGGAGGATTTCCAGCCCCCCACTCCCTCCCCTTTTAGTCGCCTTCTACGACACGCAGGGAATACGTGGGAAGTATTCTTAATCCCCTATCCCCAGGGATATATATATATATATATATATATATATATATATATATATATATATATATATATGTTATTATTATTATTATTTTGCTTTGTCGCTGTCTCCCGCGTTTGCGAGGTAGCGCAAGGAAACAGACGAAAGAAATGGCACAACCCACCCCCATACACAATGCACACACACACACGCCCACACACGTCAATATACATACCTATACATCTCAATGTACACATATATATACACACACAGACACATACATATATTCCCATGCACACAATTCACACTGCCTGCTCCTATTCATTCCCATCACCACCTCGCCACACATGGAATACCATCCCCCTCCCCCCTCATGTGTGCGAGGTAGCACTAGGAAAAGACAACAAAGGCCCCATTCGTTCACACTCAGTCTCCAGCTGTCACGTAATAATGCCCGAAACCACAGCTCCCTTTCCACATCCAGACCCCACACAACTTTCCATGGTTTACCCCAGACGCTTCACATGCCCTGATTCAATCCATCGACAGCACGTCAACCCCGGTATACCACATCGATCCAATTCACTCTATTCCTTGCCCTCCTTTCACCCTCCTGCATGTTCAGGCCCCGATCACTCAAAATTTTTTTCACTCCATCTTTCCACCTCCAATTTGGTCTCCCACTTCTCCTCGTTCCCTCCACCTCCGACGCATATATCCTCTTGGTCAATCTTTCCTCACTCATTCTCTCCATGTGCCCAAACCATTTCAAAACACCCTCTTCTGCTCTCTCAACCCCGCTCTTTTTATTTCCACACATCTCTCTTACCCTTACAATACTTACTCGATCAAACCATATATTCCTATGAGTCCACGGGGAAAATGAAACACGAAAAGTTCCCAAGTGCCCTTTCGTGTAATTATCACATCATCAGGGGAGACACAAGAGAGAAATATAACAGTCAGTTGATATACATCGAAGAGACAAAGCTAGGACTCCATTTGGCAAATGGATTTTTATGTAGCATTTATGGATCTGGAGAAGGCATATGATAGGGTTGATAGAGATGCTCTGTGGAAGGTATTAAGAATATATGGTGTGGGAGGCAAGTTGTTAAAAGCTGTGAAAAGTTTTTATTGAGGATGTAAGGCATCTGTACGTGTAGGAAGAGAGGAAAGTGATTGGTTCTCAGTGAATGTATGTTTGCAGGCAGAGGTGTGTGATGTCTCCAAGGTTGTTTAATTTGTTTATGGATGGGGTTGTTAGGGAGGTGAATGCAAGAGTTTTGGAAAGAGGGGCAAGTATGCAGTCTGTTGTGGACGAGAGAGCTTGGGAAATGAGTCAGTTGTTGTTCGCTGATGATACAGCGCTGGTGGCTGATTCATGTGAGAAACTGCAGAAGCTGGTGACTGAGTTTGGTAAAGTGTGTGAAAGAAGAAAGTTGAGAGTAAATGTGAATAAGAGCAAGGTTATTAGGTACAGTAGGGTTGAGGGTCAAGTCAATTGGGAGGTAAGTTTGAATGGAGAAAAACTGGAGGAAGTAAAGTGTTTTAGATATCTGGGAGTGGATCTGGCAGTGGATGGAACCATGGAAGCGGAAGTGAATCATAGGGTGGGGGAGGGGGCGAAAATTTTGGAAGCCTTGAAGAATGTGTGGAAGTTGAGAACATTATCTCCGAAAGCAAAAATGGCTATGTTTGAAGGAATAGTGGTTCCAACAATGTTGTATGGTTGCGAGGCGTGGGCTATGGATAGAGTTGTCCGCAGGAGGGTGGATGTGCTGGAAATGAGATGTTTGAGGACAATATGTGGTGTGAGGTGGTTTGATCGAATAAGTAATGTAAGGGTAAGAGAGATGTGTGGAAATAAGAAGAGCGTGGTTGAGAGAGCAGAAAAGGGTGTTTTGAAATGGTTTGGTCACATGGAGAGAATGAGTGAGGAAAGATTGACCAAGAGGATATATGTGTCGGAGGTGGAGGGAACCAGGAGAAGTGGGAGACCAAATTGGAGGTGGAAAGATGGAGTGAAAAAGATTTTGAGTGATCGGGGCCTGAACATGCAGGAGGGTGAAAGGCGGGCAAGGAATAGAGTGAATTGGATCGATGTGGTATACTGGGGTCGACGTGCTGTCAATGGATTGAATCAGGGCATGTGAAGCGTCTGGGGTAAACCATGGAAAGTTCTGTGGGGCCTGCATGTGGAAAGGGAGCTGTGGTTTCGGGCATTGTTGCATGACAGCTAGAGACTCAGTGTGAACGAATGGGGCCTTTGTTGTCTTTTCCTAGTGCTACCTCACACACATGAGGGGGGAGGGGGATGTTATTCCATGTGTGGCGAGGTGGCGATGGGAATGAATAAAGGCAGACAGTGTGAACTGTATGCATGTGTATATATGTATATGTCTGTGTGTGTATATATATGTGTACATTGAGATGTATGGGTATGTATATTTGCGTGTGTGGACGTGTATGTATATACATGTGTATTGGGGTGGGTTGGGCCATTTCTTTCGTCTGTTTCCTTGCGCTACCTCGCAAACACGGGAGACAGCGACAAAGCAAAATAAATAAATATATATATATATTGGGGAAGAGCAGTGTGGTTTCAGAAGTGGTAGAGGATGTGTGGATCAGGTGTTTGCTTTGAAGAATGTATGTGAGAAATACTTAGAAAAGCAAATGGATTTGTATGTAGCATTTATGGATCTGGAGAAGGCATATGATACAGTTGATAGTGATGCTCTGTGGAAGGTATTAAGAATATATGGTGTGGGAGGCAAGTTGTTAGAAGCAGTGAAAAGTTTTTATCGAGGATGTAAGGCATGTGTACGTGTAGGAAGAGAGGAAAGTGATTGGTTCTCAGTGAATGTAGGTTTGCGGCAGGGGTGTGTGATGTCTCCATGGTTGTTTAATTTGTTTATGGATGGGGTTGTTAGGGAGGTGAATGCAAGAGTTTTGGAAAGAGGGGCAAGTATGAAGTCTGTTGGGGATGAGAGAGCTTGGGAAGTGAGTCAGTTGTTGTTCGCTGATGATACAGCGCTGGTGGCTGATTCATGTGAGAAACTGCAGAAGCTGGTGACTGAGTTTGGTAAAGTGTGTGAAAGAAGATAGTTAAGAGTAAATGTGAATAGGAGCAAGGTTATTAGGTACAGTAGGGTTGAGGGTCAAGTCAATTGGGAGGTAAGTTTGAATGGAGAAAAACTGGAGGAAGTAAAGTGTTTTAGATATCTGGGAGTGGATCTGGCAGCGGATGGAACCATGGAAGCGGAAGTGGATCATAGGGTGGGGGAGGGGGCGAAAATTCTGGGAGCCTTGAAGAATGTGTGGAAGTCGAGAACATTATCTCGGAAAGCAAAATTGGGTATGTTTGAAGGAATAGTGGTTCCAACAATGTTGTATGGTTGCGAGGCGTGGGCTATGGATAGAGTTGTGCGCAGGAGGATGGATGTGCTGGAAATGAGATGTTTGAGGACAATGTGTGGTGTGAGGTAGTTTGATCGAGTAAGTAACGTAAGGGTAAGAGAGATGTGTGGAAATAAAAAGAGCGTGGTTGAGAGAGCAGAAGAGGGTGTTTTGAAATGGTTTGGGCACATGGAGAGAATGAGTGAGGAAAGATTGACCAAGAGGATATATGTGTCAGAGGTGGAGGGAACGAGGAGAAGTGGGAGACCAAATTGGAGGTGGAAAGATGGAGTGAAAAAGATTTTGTGTGATCGGGGCCTGAACATGCAGGAGGGTGAAAGGAGGGTAAGGAATAGAGTGAATTGGATCGATGTGGTATGCCGGGGTTGACGTGCTGTCAGTGGGTTGAATCAGGGCATGTGAAGCGTCTGTGGTAAACCATGGAAAGCTGTGTAGGTATGTATATTTGTGTGTGTGGGTGTATGTATATACATGTGTATGGGGGTGGGTTGGGCCATTTCTTTCGTCTGTTTCCTTGCGCTACCTCGCAAACGCGGGAGACAGCAAAAAAAAAAATATATATATATATATATATATATATATATATATATATATATATATATATATATATATATATATATTTATTCTTTTTTTTTTTTTGCTTTGTTGCTGTCTCTTGCATTTGCGAGGTAGCGCAAGGAAATAGACGAAAGAAATGCCCCAACCCACCCCCATACACATGTATATACGTACGTCCACACACACAAATATACATACCTACACAGCTTTCCATGGTTTACCCCAGATGCTTCACATGCCCTGATTCAATCCACTGACAGCAGGTTGACCCCAGTATAACACATCGATCCAATTCACTCTATTCCTTGCCCTCCTTTCACCCTCCTGCATGTTCAGGCCCCGATCACACAAAATCTTTTTCACTCCATCTTTCCACCTCCAATTTGGTCTGCCCACTTCTCCTCGTTCCCTCCACCTCCGACACATATATCCTCTTGGTCAATCTTTCCTCACTCATTCTCTCCATGTGCCCGAACCATTTCAAAACACTCTCTTCTGCTCTCTCAACCACGCTCTTTTTATTTCCACACATCTCTCTTACCCTTACGTTACTCGATCAAACCACCTCACACCACACATTGTCCTCAAACATCTCATTTCCAGCACGTCCATCCTCCTGCGCACAACTCTATCCATAGCCCACGCCTCGCAACCATACAACATTGTTGGAACCACTATTCCTTCAAACATACCCATTTTTGCTTTCCGAGATAATGTTCTCGACTTCCACACATTCTTCAAGGCTCCCAGGATTTTCGCCCCCTCCCCCACCCTATGATCCACTTCCGCTTCCATGGTTCCATCCGCTGCCAGATCCACTCCCAGATATCTAAAACACTTTACTTCCTCCAGTTTTGCTCTATTGAAACTTACCTCCCAATTGACTTGACCCTCAACACTACTGTACCTAATAACCTTGCTCTTATTCACATTCACTCTTAACTTTCTTCTTTCACACACTTTACCAAACTCAGTCACCAGCTTCTGCAGTTTCTCACATGAATCAGCCACCAGCGCTGTATCATCAGCGAACAACAACTGACTCACTTCCCAAGCTCTCTCATCCCAAACAGACTTCATACTTGCCCCTCTTTCCAAAACTCTTGCATTTACCTCCCTAACAACCCCATCCATAAACAAATTAAACAACCATGGAGACATCACACACCCCTGCCGTAAACCTACATTCACTGAGAACCGATCACTTTCCTCTCTTCCTACACGTACACATGCCTTACATCCTCAATAAAAACTTTATATATATTCCTATGAGTCCACAGTGAAAATGAAAGACAGTAAGTTCCAAAGAGCACCTTCGTGCAATAATCACATCATCAGGGGAGACACAAGAGAGAACTATAACAGTCAGTTGATATACAACGAAAAGACATAGCTAGGGCATCGTTTGGTAAACATGTGACTGTCCAAGACAGACAACGAGCATATCACAAAATCATCAAATGGACAAGAAGGTGAATTGTTTTCAAACTGTATCAACAATAAAGTTGTCCAATTTGTATAGACCTTCACTAATATCAAGGTTATAATTCTTTGTGTATTTATATATCTTGATATGTATTTATACATATGATATATATACCGGGGTCGACGTGCTGTCAATGGATTGAATCAGGGTATGTGAAGCGTCTGGGGTAAACCACGGAAAGTTCTGTGGGGCCTGGATGTGGAAAGGGAGTTGTGGTTTCGGGCATTATTGCATGACAGCTAGAGACTGAGTGTGAACGAATGAGGCCTTTGTTGTCTTTTCCTAGTGCTACCTCACACACATGAGGGGGGGAGGGGGATGTTATTTCATGTGTGGCAAGGTGGCGATGGGAATGAATAAAGGCTGACAGTGTAAATTGTGTGCATGTGTATATATGTATGTGTCTGTGTGTGTATATATATATGTGTACATTGAGATGTATGGGTATGTATATTTGCGTGTTTGGACGTGTATGTATATACATGTGTATGGGGGTGGGTTGGGCAATCTCTTTCGTGTGTTTCCTTGCGCTACCTCACAAACGTGGGAGACAGCGACAAAACAAATAGACATATGAGATATATTGAGGTGGCTGGATGGTGACGGGAATGAATAAGGGCAGATAGTATGAATTATGTACATGTGTATATACGTATATGTCTGTGTGTGTATATATATGTATACCTGGAGATGTATAGGTACGTATATGTGCGTGTGTGGACATGTATGTATATACATGTATATGTGGGTGGGTTGGGCGATTCTTTCGTCTGCTTCATTGCACTACCTCGCTAACACGGGAGACAGCAGCAAAGTATAATAAATAAAACAAATAAAATATATATATATTTTTTTTTTTATTTTGCTTTGTCGCTGTCTCCCGCGTTTGCGAGGTAGCGCAAGGAAACAGACGAAAGAAATGGCCCAACCCACCCCCATACACAATGTATATACATACACGTCCACAAACGCAAATATACATACCTATACATCTCAATGTACACATATATATACACACACAGACACATACATATATACCCATGAACACAATTCACACTGTCTGCCTTTATTCATTCCCATCGCTACCTCGCCACACATGGAATACCATCCCCCTCCCCCCCATGTGTGCGAGGTAGCACTAGGAAAAGACAACAAAGGCCCCATTCGTTCACATTCAGTCTCTAGCTGTCATGCAATAATGCCCGAAACCACAGCTCCCTTTCCACATCCAGGCCCCACACAACTTTCCATGGTTTACCCCAGACGCTTCCCATGCCCTGATTCAATCCACTGACAGCACGTCAACCCCGGTATACCACATCGATCCAATTTACTCTATTCCTTGCCCTCCTTTCACCCTCCTGCATGTTCAGGCCCTGATCACACAAAATCTTTTTCACTCCATCTTTCCACCTCCAAGTTGGTCTCCCACTTCTCCTCGTTCCCTCCACCTCCAACATATATATCCTCTTGGTCAATCTTTCCTCACTCATTCTCTCCATGTGAGAAACCATTTCAAAACACCCTCTTCTGCTCTCTCAACCACGCTCTTTTTATTTCCACATATCTCTCTTACCCTTACATTACTTACTCGATCAAACCACCTCACACCACACATTGTCCTCAAACATCTCATTTCCAGCACATCCACCCTCCTGCGCACAACTCTATCCATAGCCCACGCCTCGCAACCATACAACATTGTTGGAACCACTATTCCTTCAAACATACCAATTTTTGGTTTCCAAGATAATGTTCTCGACTTCCACACATTCTTCAAGGCTCCCAGGATTTTCGCCCCCTCCCCCACCCTATGATTCACTTCCGCTTCCATGGTTCCATCCGCTGCCAGATCCACTCCCAGATATCTAAAACACTTTACTTCCTCCAGTTTTTCTCCATTCAAACTTACCTCCCAATTGACCCAATTGAGGATGTAAGGCATGTGTACGTGTAGGAAGAGAGGAAAGTGATTGGTTCTCAGTGAATGTAGGTTTGCGGCAGGGGTGTGTGATGTCTCCATGGTTGTTTAATTTGTTTATGGATGGGGTTGTTAGGGAGGTAAATGCAAGAGTCCTGGAAAGAGGGGCAAGTATGAAGTCTGTTGGGGATGAGAGAGCTTGGGAAGTGAGTCAGTTGTTGTTCGCTGATGATACAGCGCTGGTGGCTGATTCATGTGAGAAACTGCAGAAGCTGGTGACTGAGTTTGGTAAAGTGTGTGGAAGAAGAAAGTTAAGAGTAAATGTGAATAAGAGCAAGGTTATTAGGTACAGTAGGGGTGAGGGTCAAGTCAATTGGGAGGTGAGTTTGAATGGAGAAAAACTGGAGGAAGTGAAGTGTTTTAGATATCTGGGAGTGGATCTGTCAGCGGATGGAACCATGGAAGCGGAAGTGGATCATAGGGTGGGGGAGGGGGCGAAAATTTTGGGAGCCTTGAAAAATGTGTGGAAGTCGAGAACATTATCTCGGAAAGCAAAAATGGGTATGTTTGAAGGAATAGTGGTTCCAGCAATGTTGTATGGTTGCGAGGCGTGGGCTATGGATAGAGATGTGCGCAGGAGGATGGATGTGCTGGAAATGAGATGTTTGAGGAAAATGTGTGGTGTGAGGTGGTTTGATCGAGTAAGTAACGTAAGGGTAAGAGAGATGTGTGGAAATAAAAAGAGCGTGGTTGAGAGAGCAGAAGAGGGTGTTTTGAAATGGTTTGGGCACATGGAGAGAATGAGTGAGGAAAGATTGACCAAGAGGATATATGTGTCGGAGGTGGAGGGAACGAGGAGAAGAGGGAGACCAAATTGGAGGTGGAAAGATGGAGTGAAAAAGATTTTGTGTGATCGGGGCCTGAACATGCATGAAGGTGAAAGGAGGGCAAGGAATAGAGTGAATTGGAGCGATGTGGTATACAGGGGTTGACGTGCTGTCAGTGGATCGAATCAAGGCATGTGAAGCGTCTGGGGTAAACCATGGAAAGCTGTGTAGGTATGTATATTTGCGTGTGTGGACGTGTGTATGTACATGTGTATGGGGGGGGGGCCATTTCTTTCGTCTGTTTCCTTGCGCTACCTCGCAAACGCGGGAGACAGCGACAAAGTAGGCGTTTGTGAGGTAGCGCAAGGAAACAGACAAAAGAAATGGCCCCCCCCCCATACACATGTATATACATACGTCCACACACGCAAATATACATACCTACACAGCTTTCCATGGTTTACCCCAGACGCTTCACATGCCTTGATTCAATCCACTGACAGCACGTCAACCCCGGTATACCACATCGCTCCAATTCACTCTATTTCTTGCCCTCCTTTCACCCTCCTGCATGTTCAGGCCCCGATCACACAAAATCTTTTTCACTCCATCTTTCCACCTCCAATTTGGTCTCCCTCTTCTCCTCGTTCCCTCCACCTCCGACACATATATCCTCTTGGTCAATCTTTCCTCACTCATTCTCTCCATGTGCCCAAACCACTTCAAAACACCCTCTTCTGCTCTCTCAACCACGCTCTTTTTATTTCCACACATCTCTCTTACCCTTACGTTACTCACTCGATCAAACCACTTCACACCACACATTGTCCTCAAACATCTCATTTCCAGCACATCCATCCTCCTGCACACAACTCTATCCATAGCCCACGCCTCGCAACCATACAACATTGTTGGAACCACTATTCCTTCAAACATACCCATTTTTGCTTTCCGAGATAATGTTCTCGACTTCCACACATTCTTCAAGGCTCCCAGAATTTTCGCCCCCTCCCCCACCCTATGATCCACTTCCACTTCCATGGTTCCATCTGCTGCCAGATCCACTCCCAGATATCTAAAACACTTCACTTCCTCCAGTTTTTCTCCATTCAAACTCACCTCCCAATTGACTTGACCCTCAACCATACTGTACCTAATAACCTTGCTCTTATTCACATTTACTCTTAACTTTCTTCTTCCACACACTTTACCAAACTCAGTCACCAGCTTCTGCAGTTTCTCACATGAATTAGCCACCAGCACTGTATCATCAGCGAACAACAACTGACTCACTTCCCAAGCTCTCTCATCCCCAACAGACTTCATACTTGCCCCTCTTTCCAAAACTCTTGCATTTACCTCCCTAACAACCCCATCCATAAACAAATTAAACAACCATGGAGACATCACACACCCCTGCCGCAAACCTACATTCACTGAGAACCAATCACTTTCCTCTCTTCCTACACGTACACATGCCTTACATCCTCGATAAAAACTTTTCACTGCTTCTAACAACTTGCCTCCCACACCATATATTCTTAATACCTTCCACAGAGCATCTCTATCAACTCTATCATATGCCTTCTCCAGATCCATAAATGCTACATACAAATCCATTTGCTTTTCTAAGTATTTCTCACATACATTCTTCAAAGCAAACACCTGATCCACACATCCTCTACCACTTCTGAAACCACACTGCTCTTCCCCAATCTCATGCTCTGTACATGCCTTCACCCTCTCAATCAATACCCTCCCATATAATTTACCAGGAATACTGAACAAACTTATACCTCTGTAATTTGAGCACTCACTCTTATCCCCTTTGCCTTTGTACAATGGCACTATGCACGCATTCCGCCAATCCTCAGGCACCTCACCATGAGTCATACATACATTAAATAACCTTACCAACCAGTCAACAATACAGTCACCCCCTTTTTTAATAAATTCCACTGCAATACCATCCAAACCTGCTGCCTTGCCGGCTTTCATCTTCCGCAAAGCTTTCACTACCTCTTCTCTGTTTGCCAAATCATTTTCCCTAACCCTCTCACTTTGCACACCACCTCGACCAAAACACCCTATATCTGCCACTCTATCATCAAACACATTCAACAAACCTTCAAAATACTCACTCCATCTCCTTCTCACATCACCACTACTTGTTATCACCTCCCCATTTGCGCCCTTCACTGAAGTTCCCATTTGCTCCCTTGTCTTACGCACTTTATTTACCTCCTTCCAGAACATCTTTTTATTCTCCCTAAAATTTAATGGTACTCTCTCACCCCAACTCTCATTTGCCCTTTTTTTCACCTCTTGCACCTTTCTCTTGACCTCCTGTCTCTTTCTTTTATACATCTCCCACTCAATTGCATTTTTTCCCTGCAAAAATCGTCCAAATGCCTCTCTCTTCTCTTTCACTAATACTCTTACTTCTTCATCCCACCACTCACTACCCTTTCTAATAAACCCACCTCCCACTCTTCTCATGCCACAAGCATCTTTTGCGCAATCCATCACTGATTCCCTAAATACATCCCATTCCTCCCCCACTCCCCTTACTTCCATTGTTCTCACCTTTTTCCATTCTGTACTCAGTCTCTCCTGGTACTTCCTCACACAGGTCTCCTTCCCAAGCTCACTTACTCTCACCACCCTCTTCACCCCAACATTCACTCTTCTTTTCTGAAAACCCATACAAATCTTCACCTTAGCCTCCACAAGATAATGATCAGACATCCCTCCAGTTGCACCTCTCAGCACATTAACATCCAAAACGTCTCTCTTTCGCACGCCTGTCAATTAACACGTAATCCAATAACGCTCTCTGGCCATCTCTCCTACTTACATAAGTATACTTATGTATATCTCGCTTTTTAAACCAGGTATTCCCAATCATCAGTCCTTTTTCAGCACATAAATCTACAAGCTCTTCACCATTTCCATTTACAACACTGAACACCCCATGTATACCAATTATTCCCTCAACTGCCACATTACTCACCTTTGCATTCAAATCACCCATCACTATAACCCGGTCTCGTGCATCAAAACCACTAACACACTCATTCAGCTGCTCCCAAAACACTTACCGCCAGGTGGTAGAGTTTCCCGCAGTGTATCGAGACAGACTTCCCCAGAACTTTTTTTAAAGGGGAAGTAAATGTTTATAGTTGTGTTACTGGAGTGATAGTTTTCATACATGGTGTTTTGACAAGAAAATAGTGAAATTGGAGAAAAATGTAGCTTAGACATTGAAGCTTATTGATACAGTGGTTAAATTGATGAGAACTGCTATTGACGTTTGTGTAAATAAATTATACATTTCCTTTTTTCCATAGCCAGAGGTTGAACCATTATGTGACATTCATTTTTTTCATTCATTTCAAGCTAGAAGTTTCAGTTTTCTAAATTGTTTCTTACATTTTCATATGTATATGTATGTGTGTGTGTGTGTGTGTATATGTGCGTATGTATGTGTATGTGTGTGTATGTGTATATGTATATATATATGTATATTATCCCTGGGGATAGGGGTGAAAGAATACTTCCCACGTATTCCTCGCGTGTCGTAGAAAGCGACTAGAGGGGACGGGAGCGGGGGGCCAGAAATCCTCCCCTCCTTGTATTAACTTTCTAAAATGGGAAACAGAAGAAGGAGTCACGCGGGGAGTGCTCATCCTCCTCGAAGGCTCAGAGTGGGGTGCCTAAATGTGTGTGGATGTAACCAAGATGTGAAAAAAGGAGAGATAGGTAGTATGTTTGAGGAAAGGAACCTGGATGTTTTGGCTCTGAGTGAAACGAAGCTCAAGGGTAAAGGGGAAGAGTGGTTTGGGAATGTCTGGGGAGTAAAGTCAGGGGTTAGTGAGAGGACAAGAGCAAGGGAGGGAGTAGCAATACTCCTGAAACAGGAGTTGTGGGAGTATGTGATAGAGTGTAAGAAAGTAAATTCTCGATTAATATGGGTAAAACTGAAAACTGATGGAGAGAGGTGGGTGATTATTGGTGCATATGCACCTGGGCATGAGAAGAAAGATCATATATATATATATATATATATATATATATATATATATATATATATATATATATCATGTTGTTCCCTGGGGATAGGGGAGAAAGAATACTTCCCACGTATTCCCTGCATGTCGTAGAAGGCGACTAAAAGGGGAGGGAGCGGGGGGCTGGAAATCCTCCCCTCTCGTTTTTTTTTAATTTTCCAAAAGAAGGAACAGAGAATTGGGCCAGGTGAGGGTATTCCCTCAAAGGCCCACTCCTCTGTTCTTAACGCTACCTCGCTAATGCGGGAAATGGCGAATAGTTTGAAAGAAAGAAAAGAAAAATATATCATGTTATATCTTTTATCATAATTTCTCGGTCTCCTGCGTCAGCGAGGTAGCGCAAGGAAACAGACGAAAGAATGGCCCAACTCACCCACATAAACATGTATGTACATACACGTTCACACACACACATATACATACCTATACATCTCAGTGTATACATATATATACACATACACAGACATATACATATATACAAATGTACATAATTCATACTTGCTGCCTTAATTCATTCCCGTCACCACCCCACCACACATGAAATGACAACCCATCCCCCCCACATGCGCGCGAGGTAGCGCTACGAAAAGACACCAAAGGCCACATTCATTCACACTCAGTCTCTAGTTGTCATGTATAATGCACCTAAACCACAGCTCCCTTTCCACATCCAGGCCCCACAAAACTTTTCATGGTTTACCCCAGACGCTTCACATGCCCTGGATCAATCTATAGACAGCACGTTGACCCCAGTATACCACATCGTTCCAATTCACTCTATTCTTTACACGCCTTCCACCGTCCTGTATGTTTAGGCCCCGATCTTTTAAAATCGTTTTTACTCAATCCTCACACCTGCAATCTGGCCTCCCACTTCTCCTCGTTCCCTCCACCTCTGACACATATATCCTCTTTGTCAATCTTTCCTAACTCATTCTCTCCATGTGACCAAACCATTTCAATACACCCTCTTCTGCTCTCTCAACCACACTCTTTTCATTACCACACATCTCATTACTTTCTCGATCAAACAACCTCACATCACATACTGTCCTCAAACATCTCATTTCCAATACATACACCCTCCTCCGCACAACTTTATCTATAACCCATGCCTCGCAACCACATAACATTGTTTGAACCACCATTCCTTCAAACATACCCATTTTTGCTTTCTGAGATAATGTTCTCACCTTCAAACATTTTTCAACGCCCCCAGAACTTTCACCCCCTCCCCCACCCTGTGACTCACTTCCACTTCCATGGTTCCATCCGCTGTCAAATCCACTCCCAGATATCTAAAACACTTCACTTCCTCCAGTTTTTCTCCATTCAAACTTACCTCACGACTGACTTGTCCCTCAACCCTACTGTATCTAATAACCTTGCTCTTATGCACATTTACTCCCAGCTTTCTTCTTTCACACACTTTACCAAACTCAGTCACCAGCTTCTGCAGCTTCTCACATGAATCAGCCACCAGCACTGTATCATCAGCAAACAACAACTGACTCACTTCCCAAGCTCTCTCATCCACAACAGACTGCATACTTGCCCCTCTTTCCAAAATTCTTGCATTCACCTCCCTAACAACACCATCCATAAACAAATTAAACAACCATGGAGACATCCTGCATCCCTGCAGCAAACCAACATTCACTGAGAACCAATTACTTTCCTCTCTTCCTACTCGTACACATACCTTACATCTAACAACTTGCCTCCCACACCACACTTGCCTTCTAACAACTTGCCTCCCACACCATATATTCTTAATACCTTCCACAGAGCATCTCTATCAACTGCATCATATGCCTTCTCCAGATCCATAAATGCTACTTACTAATCCATCTGCTTTTCAAAGTATTTCTCACATACATTCTTCAAAGCAGACACCTGATCCACACATCCTCTATGACTTCTGAAACCACACTGCTCCTCCCCAATCTGATGCTCTGTACATGGCTTCACCTTCTCAATCAATACCCTCCCATATAATTTCCCAGGAATACTCAACAAACTCATACCTCTGTAATCTGAACACTCACCTTTATTCCCTTTGCCTTTGTGCAATGGCACTATACATGGATTCCGCTAATCCTCAGACACTTCACCATGAACCATACATATATTGAATATCCTCACCAACCAGTCAACAACACAGTCACCCCTTTTTAAAATATTCCACAGCAATACCATCCAAACCCTCCGCCTTGCTTGCTTTCATCTTCCGCAAAGCTTTCACTACCTCTTCTCTATTTACCAAATCATTCTCTCTGACCTTCTCACTTCACACACCAACTTGACCAAAACACCCTATATGTGCCACTCTATCATGAAACACACTCAACAAATCTTCAAAATACTCACTCCACCTCCCTCTCGCTTCATCACTACTCGTTATTACCTTCCCATTTGCCCCCTTCACCGATGTTCCCATTTGTTCTCTTGTCTTACGCACTTTATTTACCTCCTTCCAAAACATCTTTTTATTCTCCCTAAGATTTGCTGATACTTTCTCACCCCAACTCTCATTTGCCCTCTTTTTCACCTCTTGCACCTTCTCTTGACCTCTTGCCTCTTTCTTTTATACATCTCCCAGTAATTTGCACTATTCCCCTGCAAAAATCGTCCAAATGCTTCTCTCTTCCCTTTCACTAATAATCTTACTTCTTCATCCCACCACTCACTACCCTTACTAATCTGCCCACCTCCCACCTTTCTCACGCTACAGGCATCTTTTGCACAAGCCATCACTGCTTCCCTAAATACATCCCATTCCTCCCCCACTCCCTTTACGTCATTTGCTCTCACCTTTTTCCATTCTGCACTCAATCTCTCCCGGTACTTCCTCGCACAAGTCTCGTTTCCAAGCTCACTTACTTTCACAACTCTCTTCACCCCAACATTCTCTCTTCTTTTCTGAAGACCTCTACATATCTTTACCTTCGCCTCCACAAGATAGTGATCAGACATCACTCCAGTTGCACCTCTCAGCACATTAACATCCAAAAGTCTCTCTTTCACGCGCCAATCAATTAACACATAATCCAGTAACACTCTCTGGCCATCTCTCCAACTTACATATGTTTTTTTTTTTTTTTTTATACTTTGTCGCTGTCTCCCGCGTTTGCGAGGTAGCGCAAGGAAACAGACGAAAGAAATGGCCCAACCCCCCCCATACACATGTACATACATACGTCCACACACGCAATATACATACCTACACAGCTTTCCATGGTTTACCCCAGACGCTTCACATGCCTTGATTCAATCCACTGACAGCACGTCAACCCCTGTATACCACATCGCTCCAATTCACTCTATTCCTTGCCCTCCTTTCACCCTCCTGCATGTTCAGGCCCCGATCACACAAAATCCTTTTCACTCCATCTTTCCACCTCCAATTTGGTCTCCCTCTTCTCCTCGTTCCCTCCACCTCCGACACATATATCCTCTTGGTCAATCTTTCCTCACTCATTCTCTCCATGTGCCCAAACCACTTCAAAACACCCTCTTCTGCTCTCTCAACCACGCTCTTTTTATTTCCACACATCCCTCTTACCCTTACGTTACTTACTCGATCAAACCACCTCACACCACACATTGTCCTCAAACATCTCATTTCCAGCACATCCATCCTCCTGCGCACAACTCTATCCATAGCCCACGCCTCGCAACCATACAACATTGTTGGAACCACTATTCCTTCAAACATACCCATTTTTGCTTTCCGGGATAATGTTCTCGACTTCCACACATTTTTCAAGGCTCCCAAAATTTTCGCCCCCTCCCCCACCCTATGATCCACTTCCGCTTCCATGGTTCCATCCGCTGACAGATCCACTCCCAGATATCTAAAACACTTCACTTCCTCCAGCCTCTCACCATTCAAACTCACCTCCCAATTGACTTGACCCTCAACCCTACTGTACCTAATAACCTTGCTCTTATTGACATTTACTCTTAACTTTCTTCTTCCACACACTTTACCAAACTCCGTCACCAGCTTCTGCAGTTTCTCACATGAATCCGCCACCAGCGCTGTATCATCAGCGAACAACAACTGACTCACTTCCCAAGCTCTCTCATCCCCAACAGACTTCATACTTGCCCCTCTTTCCAAAACTCTTGCATTTACCTCCCTAACAACCCCATCCATATGTATACATATGTATACTTATGTATATCTCTCATTTTAAATCAGGAATTCCCAATCACCAGTCACTTTTCAGCACACAAATCTACATGCTCTTCACCATTTCCATTTACAACTCTGAACACCCCATGCAGACCAATTATACCCTCAACTGCCACATTACTCACCTTTGCAAGTCACCCATCACTATAACCTGGTCTCATGCATCAAAGCTGCTAACACACTCACTCAACTGCTCCCAAAACACTTGCCTCTCATGATCTTTCTTCTCATGACCAGGTGCATAGGCACCAATAATCATCCATCTCTCTCCATGTACTTTCAGTTTTACCCGTATCAATCTAGAGTTTACTTTCTTACATTCTGTCACATACTCCCACAACTTATGCTTCAGGATGGGGTTGTTAGGGAGGTGAATGCAAGAATTTTGGAGAGAGGGGCAAGTATGCACTCTACTGGGGATGAGAGGGCTTGGGAAGTGAGTCAGTTGTTGTTTGCTGATGATGCAGCACTGGTGGCTGATTCGGGTGAGAAACTGCAAAAGTTGGTGACTGATTCGGGTGAGAAACTGCAAAAGTTGGTGACTGAGTTTGGTAAAGTGTGTGAAAGAAGAAAGATGAGAATAAATGTGAATATAAGCAAGGTTATTAGGTTAAGTAGGGTTAAGGGACAAGTAAATTGGGAGGTAAGTTTGAATGGAGAAAAACTGGAGGAAGTGAAGTGTTTTAGAGATCTGGGGGTGGATCTGGCAGCGGATGGAACCATGGAAGCGAAAGTGAGTCACAGGGTGGGGGAGGGGGAAAGGTTCTGGAAGCGTTGAAGAATGTGTGGAAGGCGAGAACGTTTTCTCAGAAAGGAAAAATGGGTATGTTTGAAGGAATAGTGGTTCCAACAATGTTATATGGTTGTGAGGCATGCACAATAGATAGGGTTGTGTGGACGGAGGAGGGTGGATGTGTTGGAAATGAGATGGTTGAGGACAATTTGTGGTTTGAGGTGGTTTGATCAAGTAAGTAATGAAAGAGTAAGAGAGGTGTGTGGTAATAAAAAGAGTGTGGTTGAGAGAGCAGAAGAGTGTATTGAAGTGGTATGGTCACATGGATAGAATGTGTGAGGAAAGATTGACAAAGAGGATATATGTGTCAGAGGTGGAGGGAATGAGGGGAAATGGGAGACCAAATTGCAGGTGGAGGATGGAGTGAAAAAGATTTTGAGCGATCGGGGCCTAAACATACAGGAGGGTGAAAGGCGTGCAAGGAATAGAGTTAATTGGAACAATGTGGTATACTGGGGTCGATGTACTGTCAATGGATTGAACCAGGGCATGTGAATCATCTGGCGTTAATAATGGAAAATTTTGTGGGGCCTGGATGTGGAAAGGGAGCTGTAGTTTCAGTGCATTACACATGACAGCTAAAGTCTGAGTGTGGACGAATGTGGCCTTTGTTTTCCTTTCCTAGCGCTACCTCGTGCGCACGTAGGAGGAAGGGGGTATCATTTCATGTGTGGCGGGGTGGTGGCAGGAATGGATGAAGGCAGCATGCATGAATATGTGCATGTGTACATATGCATGTCTGTGTATGTATATGTATGTATAGGTTGAAATGTATAGGTATGTATATGTGCGTGTGTGGGCATTTATGTATATACATGTGTATGTGGGTGGGCTGGGCCATTTTTTCATCTGTTTCCTTGTGCTACCTCGCTAACGTGGGAGACAGCGACAAAGTATTATAAAATATAATAAATGAATAAAATATATATCATACTTAACAGCTGTTTCCGCGTCAGCGAGGTAGCTCCAGGAAACAGATGAAGAATGGCCCAACCACTCATATACACATACATATACATAAATGCACATACATGCACATATACATATCAACATATACATACACATACACAGACCTATACATATATACACAGTACATATTCATACTTGCTTGCCTTCATCCATTTGAATTGCTACCCCACCTCACAGATAACAGCATCCCTATTCTCTGCTTCAGCAAGGTAGCACCAGGAAAAACAGACAAGAAAAGGCCCCATTCATTCAAACTCAATCTCTAATTGTCATGGGTAATGCACTGAAACCACAGCTCCCTATCCACATCCAGGCCCCACAGGCCTTTCCATGGTTTACCCCAGATGCTTCATATGCCTTGGTTCAGTCCAATGACACCACATCAACCCTGGTATACCACATAGTTCCAATACACTCTATTCCTTCTTTTGAGTTGGCCTCGTGAAGTGCTCAAGAAAACATAAGGTGTGAGTGCTGCACGTCTAGGGTAACCCTCCCCCTCATGACAAGATGGGAGGACATGGAGGTCCTGTTTGTTCATTTTCTTGAACTTGGCATCATAACCTACTCTTCTCTTTTTACAAAGGCTAGTGGTGAAAATTATGAACATATCTAGGAATATAAGACTACATATACTAAATAAGCTGCTAACATAAACGAAAATTTGTAGTACTTTTCTTTCTTTAAACTGCATGGTAGAGTACAGACAAAACAAGAACCGTACTTGCCCACATCCACTTTCCATCTACCATGTATAATGAAGTGAAAACAGAGCCTACCTCCACAGCCAAACCTCAAAGACTATTCAATGAAGTACTCCTTAAACTGCTTCATACATCCTTGTTCAGCTCACTGACAGTACATCCCCCCACCCTCTCCTCATCAATTCATTCTATCTCTTGCATGCCTCTCACCATCCTTAATGATCATACCCCATTATTCCAAATTCACTCCATGCTCCCATTTCCTTCTTGGTCTCCCTTTCCTCCTTCCTGCCTCCACTTCTTACACACATAATTCTTCTTTGCAATTCTTCTTGACTCATTCTTTCCATATACCAGATCCATTTCAGCACAGCCTGGTCACCCCTATCAATCATACTATGCTTACTACCATATCTCTTACTTACACTATCATTCCTTACACAATTAACCTGTCTCATACCACATATTGTCCTCGGGCATTTAATTTCCAACAAGCCTGTCTTCTTCCATATTTTTTGTATCAAGGTTATGGCTCACATCTAGACGACACAATCAGGAAAACTATATCTTCAAACATACCCACTTTTGCCTTACTGGATAAAGTCCTCTTCTTCCACACAACCCTCAATGAACCTACGGCTTAGCCTCTTCTCCCACCCTGTATCTTACCTCAGCCTCCATGGTTCCATCTCCTGCCAAGTCCAGCCCCAAGTATCTAAAGCAACCCACTTCCTCTATGTCCTCCCCATTCAGACAACTCTCAAACCATCTCATCCATCTCCTTCCTGCACCCAATTCCTTCATTTCTGCTCACATTCACTCTCAGCATTCTCCTTTCATACTCTCTCCCAAACTGTCACATGGAAAAATACCCTTGCATAACAATACCTTATTTTCCCACTGTGTAATCTTGGGGCAAATGAGAACTTTAGTAAAAGATTAAAGATAAAGGAATAGGAAGTTTTTAAAGAAAAACCTACAATATCCTCCCCACAACTTGCTAGCCACTCTCACTCAACAAACTAAATCTATTTAGAATGTGTAATATTCTATGTATCTCTAAAAGCATTCATGTTAAGCACCACCAACTGCTATCTGTACAGAATAGAAGGAAACTGTGAAAATAAGCTCAAGTCAAGGACAGATACAGAGCATTCAATATCCTCCCCACTATGTGCTACCCACTCACTCATCACTTTGTTCTTCCACACGTTTGCTATTTCCCACATTAGTAAGTTTGCACCAAGAGCACGTGAGGCTGTGGCTGCATTTGCTCACATCCTCCCCAGCTTTCATACATAATGCATAAAACCCAGAGCCCCCTATCCACAATCGGTGCCCACAGATTTTTCCATGGTTTCCTCTGACATGCTTCATATGTCCTGGTTCAGCTCACTGACAGCACAGAATCCTGGTAAAACAAATCACTCAGATTCTGTATATCCTTTTCATATCTCACACTCTCCTGCATGTTCAGTCCACAAGCCTTCAAAAAACATCTTTCGCTCCAACCTTTCACCTCCTTGGTTTCCACCTTTACCTTGTTCTTTTCTGCTTCTGATATTATACTCTCCTAATCATCCTTTCCTTACTCATCCTCCCCATGTGTTCAAACTATTTCAGCACACCCTCTTTAGCTCTCTCATACATACTCCTCTTACCTCCACACTTCTTCCTTACTCGGTCATTTTATATTCATTAATGCTCCTCACACCACATAATGTCCTCAAACATATCATTTCCAACACATTCACCCTGTGCCTTACATTTCTAAGACCCACACCTCACATTGATACAGTGTCAACTTGACTACTAGACCATCAAATACATCCATCTTTGCTCTCGAAGACAACGACATCTCTGTCCACATATTCCTCAATATGCCCACTCACCCACCCTATGGCTCACTTCAGCTCCCATAGTTCCATTCACTGCCATATCTATTCCTGAGTATCTGAAACACTCCACTTTCTTGGTGTTCCCTCCATTCAAACTCACACTCCAAATAAACTATCTTTTTTCACTGCAATACCTAATAACCTTGCTTTTATTCACATGTACTCTCAACTTACTCCTTTCACACACTCTCCCAAACTCTTACATCAGCCTCTGCAGTCTTGAATCTGCCACCAGTGTTGTTCATTAGCAGACTGCATACCTGCATATCTTCAAGACTCCTGCATTCATCTCCTTCACAATCCCATCCATAAACAATTGAAGAAGCCAAGGTAACATGACATATCACTGATACAGATCCATTTCAACTTGAATCACTCACCCTTTTCTCTACCTACTCCCACACAAGCCTTACTCACTGCCTCTATCAGCTTTCCTAATACACCATATGTCTGTAACACTTTCCACACAGCATCTCTATCAAAAATATCACCTTCTTCCAGATCCATAAAAGCCACATTCATATCCTTCTGTTTCCATAAGTATATCTCAAACACATTCTTCAAAGCAAACATCTGATCACACATCCTGAAACCACAATTTTCTTCCCCAATCTGATGGTCTGTGCATGCCATCACCCTCTCCATCACCATTCTTCCATACAGCTTACCAGCTATACTCAAAAAACCTGTACCTCTGTAATTCAAACACTCACCTTTGTCCCTCTTGACTTTATACAATGGCACTATACAAGCATTCCACCAATCCTTGGCAACTCACTGTGATACATACTCACACTGAAAATCCTTACAAACCAGTCAACAACACAATCATCTTTCTCAAGAAATTCAAATGCTATATCATCCACTCCGCCTACCTTGCTGTATGAAATAAAAGTACAAAAATAGAGTTCAAAACAAGATACAACATTTTTCTATCTTTACTGATTATCAAGAGCTGTGAAATGAGATAAACACACCACAACCAATCAGCAGGTATTCATGTAACTTTTAGAGTATTTTTTGTTACTTTTAAATAAATATCTACCATTCAATAAAGAAATTTTTCTTTCCACATGTGGAAATGAACTAGGGAACAAATCTCACTGTTTAAGAGCTAAAATCCCCTAACACCAAGAACAGATCCTTGTCTCACAGCTGCTAAAGCACACACTTAACTCCTTCGAGAATGCAATCCATTTTACTTCATTCATCCCACTACCAAGTGTGTAAGGACTAACAATCATCCACCTCTTATAGTCTCCTTTCATTCTAATCCACTTTAACCTAAATTCCTTACACTCTTTAAGAGTGTTCTACAGCTCATTCTTCATCAGAAAAGCCGTGCCTTCTTTTACATTTGTCCCCTCTCTAACTCTAAACTTTAACACATGAACACAGGCAAAATTTTCTACCTTCTTCCCCTTCACTTTTGTTTCCTTCTGAGCCAAAACATCCACGTATCTGTCAGCAAGCAAAACTCCTATCTTTTCTTTCTTTTCTTTCTAATTTCAACAACAGATGTTAGGATATCCTGGTCAGAGCCTTTAATGGAAAATCGTTACTTGGCTCCTACTTGTAGCAGTTTTCAACCCTTGTCAATCATCTCCTATGACACAAAGGAGGCACATGTGTAATGTTCTTACATCCCTATCCCCATGCATAGGTACATCAGAAAATATAAATATATAAAAAAGAAAAAGCCCAGCAAAAAAGATGGAAACTGTTAAATGTACTAACAAGTTATATAAAGAGGCTAAAAAAAAAGAAACAATCAACAGACGCTTGGACAATCAGCTAATACCTGCTCCACCAGAATTCACAACTGACAAACAAATGCATGGCGGCAAAGAATAACAATGATGATGATCAAGCAACACATGGCAAGAGTACTTTGCAACATTCCTGCCCAATGGTAAAATCTTGTTGTACATACTCACAGGTAGGTACTTTCAAATGCTGGTTGGCTGTTGTTCTGGCTATATAACCTCCAAAGTAAATCATTATGTTCTTTTCCTTTTTAACAACTTATAGGGAACTGTCTCTATCTCTCTTTTCAAGGCTTTCTTCTTTATTCAGTGCCAAAGGTATCCAACTTCTATCCCCAACTTTATACACTTCACAGAACCATTTAGAACAATGAGATACATTCTGGCTGTGGAACTCTATTTTCCAATTTATGTTCTCGAAGAATTTTCATGACCATATCTTATCCCATAGGTCTGGTTTTTGATCTTATCTTTAACTCCTCATAAACCATATAGTTAAACTCAAGCAACAGAAGATCCCTTTTTCCAACTGGTGTATTATATATTTGATATTTTCAATTTCTGTGTTACAATGTGCAAAGACAACTAGTAACAATGAAGGTATTAAGTGATCATAGTGTGCTAAGTAACATGCTCATACCAGAAATTTTTATGTACACACTCAAAGAACTTATGTCTTGAAGACTCTCTACCTCCATGAGGTTGTAAATTCTTCCAAATCATTTATCTATATATTCATTTATCTATTCTATTTATCTATTTTGCTTTGTCGCTGTCTCCCGCGTTAGCGAGGTAGTGCAAGGAAACTGATGAAAGAATGGCCCAACCCACCCACATACACATGTATATACATACACATCCACACTCGCAAATATACATACCTATACATCTCAACGTACACATATATATACACACACAGACATATACATATATACATATGTACATAATTCATACTGTCTGCCTTTATTTATTCCCATCGCCACCTCACCACATATGGAATAACAACCCCCTCTCCCCTCATGTGTGCGAGGTAGTGCTAGGAAAAGACAACAAAGGCCCCATTCATTCACACTCAGTCTCTAGCTGTCATGTCATAATGCACCAAAACCACAGCTCCCTTTCCACATCCAGGCCCCACACAACTTTCCATGGTTTACCACAGACGCTTCACATGCCATGGTTCAATCCACTGACAGCACGTCGACCCCAGTATACCACATCGTTCCAATTCACTCTATTCCTTGCACGCCTTTCACCCTCCTGCATATTCAGGCCCCAATCACTCAAAATCATTTTCAATCCATCTTTCCACCTCCAATTTGGTCACCCACTTCTCCTCGTACCTTCCACCTCCGACACATATATCCTCTTGGTCAATCTTTCCTCACTCATTCTCTCCATGTGCCCAAAACATTTCAAAACACCCTCTTCTGCTCTCTCAACCACACTCTTTTTATTTCCACACATCTCTCTTACCCTTACATTACTTACTCGATCAAACCACCTCACAACACATATTGTCCTCAAACACCTCATTTCCAGCACATCCACCCTCCTGCGCACAACTCTATCCATAGCCGACGCCTTGCAACCATACAACATTGTTGGAACCACTATTCCTTCAAACATACCCATTTTTGCTTTCCGAGATAATGTTCTCAACTTCCACACATTCTTCAAGGCTCCCACAATTTTCGCCTCCTCCCCCACCCTATGATTCACTTCCGCTTCCATGGTTCCATCCACTGCCAGATCCACTCCCAGATAACTAAAACACTTTACTTCCTCCAGTTTTTCTCCATTCAAACTTACCTCCCAATTGACTTGACCCTCAACCCTACTGTACCTAATAACCTTGCTCTTATTCACATTTACTCTTAACTTTCTTCTTTCACACACTTTACCAAACTCAGTCACCAGCTTCTGCAGTTTCTCACATGAATCAGCCACCAGCGCTGTATCATCAGCGAACAACAACTGACTCAATTCCCAAGCTATCTCACCCACAACAGACTGCATACTTGCCCCTCTTTCCAAAACTCTTGCATTCACCTCCCTAACAACCCCATCCATAAACAAATTAAACAACCATGAAGACATCACACACCCCTGCCGCAAACCTACATTCACTGAGAACCAATCACTTTCCTCTCTTCCTACATGTACACATGCTTTATATCCTCGATAAAAACTTTTCACTGCTTCTAACAACTTGCCTCCCACACCATATATTCTTAATACCTTCCACAGAGCATCTCTATCAACTCTATCATATGCCTTCTCCAGATCCATAAATGCTACATACAGATCCATTTGCTTTTCTAAATATTTCTCACATAGATTCTTCAAAGCAAACACCTGATCCACACATCCTCTACCACTTCTGAAACCACACTGCTCTTCCCCAATCCGATGCTCTGTACATGCCTTCACCCTCTGAATCAACACCCTCCCATATAATTTACCAGGAATACTCAACAAACTTATACCTCTATAATTTGAGCACTCACTCTTATCCCCTTTGCCTTTGTACAATGGCACTATGCAAGTATTCTGCCAATCCTCAGGCACCTCACAATGAATCATACATACATTAAATAACCTTACCAACCAGTCAACAATACAGTCACCCCCTTTTTTTTATAAATTCCACTGCAATACCATCCAAACCTGCTGCCTTGCCAGCTTTCATCTTCCGCACAGCTTTTACTACCTCTTCTCTGTTTACCAAATCATTTTCCCTAACCCTCTCACTTTGCACACCACCTCGACCAAAACACCCTATATCTGCCACTCTATCATCAAACACATTCAACAAACCTTCAAAATACTCACTCCATCTCCTCACATCACCACTACTTGTTATCACCTCCCCACTAGCCCCCTTCACGGAAGTTCCCATGTGCTCCCTTGTCTTACGCACTTTATTTACCTCCTTCCAGAATATCTTTTTATTCTCCCTAAAATTTAATGATACTCTCTCACCCCAAATCTCATTTGCCCTCTTTTTCACCTCTTGCACCTTTCTCTTGACCTCCTACCTCTTTCTTTTATACATCTCCCACTCATTTGCATTTCTTCCCTGCAAAAATCGTCCAAATGCCTCTCTCTTCTCTTTCACTAATAATCTTACTTCTTCATCCCACAACTCACTACCCTTTCTAATCAACCCACCTTCCACGCTTCTCATGCCACGAGCATCTTTTGCGCAAGCCATCAATGCTTCCCTAAATACATCCCATTCCTCCCCCACTCCCCTTACCTCCTTTGTTCTCACCTTTTTCCATTTTGTACTCAGTCTCTCCTGGTACTTCCTCACACAAGTCTCCTTCCCAAGCTCACTTACTCTCACCACTCTCTTCATCCCAACATTCTCTCTTCTTCTCTGAAAACCCCTACAAATCTTCACCTTCGCCTCCACAAGATAATGATCAGACATCCCTCCAGTTGCACCTCTCAGCACATTAACATCCAAAAGTCTCTCTTTCGCGTGCCTATCAATTAACACGTTATCCAATAACACTCTCTGGCCATCTCTCCTACTTACACATGTATACTTATGCATATCTCGCTTTTTAAACCAGGTATTCCCAATCACCAGTCCTTTTTCAGCACATAAATCTACAAGCTCTTCACCATTTCCATTTACAACACTGAACATCCCATGTATACCAATTATTCCCTCAAGTACCACATGACTCACCTTTGCATTCAAATCACCCATCACTATATCCTGGTCTTGTGCACCAAAACCACTAACACACTCATTCAGCTGCTCCCAAAACACTTGCCTCTCATGGTCTTTCTTCTCATGCCCAGGTGCATATGCACCAATAATCACCCATCTCTCTCAATCAACTTTCAGTTTTACCCATATCAATCTAGAATTTACTTTCTTACACTCTATCACATACTCCCACAACTCCTGTTTCAGGAGTAGTGCTACTCCTTCCCTTGCTCTTGTCCTCTCACTAACCCCTGACTTTACTCCCAAGACATTCCCAAACCACTCTTCCCCTTTACCCTTGAGCTTCGTTTCACTCAGAGCCAAAACATCCAGGTTCCTTTCCTCAAACATACTACCTATCTCTCCTTTTTTCTCATCTTGGTTACATCCACAAACATTTAGACACCCTAATCTAAGCCTTCAAGGAGGATGAGCACTCCCCGCGTGACTCCTTCTTCTGTTTCCCCTTTTAGAAAGTCAAAATACAAGGAGGAGAGGGTTTCTGGCCCCCCGCTCCCGTCCCCTTTAGTCGCCTTCTACGACACGTGAGGAATGCATGGGAAGTATTCTTTCTCCCCTATCCCCAGGGATATCTCCCCTATCCCCAGGGATACATATATAAAATCCCCTGTCATTATAACTAAATAAACTCTTGAGTATTTCATTTTCAGCTGCTTCCTGCATCATCTTCAGGGTACCTTCACTGCTATTGATATGTATTTGTCCTGGTTCACTGCTATCATTTGGGAGATCATAAACTCCAACACCACTATGCAAGTCTTTCCTGCAGTTACTCTTCCCATATGAACTGTTTGTATCAATCATCCGTTATATTTCTTGAAACTAAACCATGTCATGAACCGTTTGTATCAATCATCCGTTATATTTCTTGAAACTAAACCATGTCCCTCATGCTGTGGGATAATCCTTCACCCTCAATGTTTTCTCTTTCTTTGATATCATGTATCCCCCTGAGCACATAATAATGGTTTGATCTCATCTCTTACATAAGTTTTGTCTCCAGAACTTGAGCAATATCTGGTTTGATTACCCTAATTCAGTCCTTAACCTCCACATATTTTCTACTTACTACTACTCCATCTGCATCCAATGCATTACTTACATCTGAATCAAGCACCACGTTGTATACCTGGCCTCCTTATGCTGGTGGTGGGGCTGTTCTACTCTCTAGCATCTTTTGATGTCCTATGTTTTGCCTTCCAACAGTATCCTTTATCTCTGTTTCTTCCCATGGTCCATCAAATCTGACATACATCCAACTGAATTCTTCCTTACTAGCAGTTTTTGTATGCCTGTTCATGCACATTTAGGCTAAACAACTCAATAATGTAAGCAACTGGTCATCTTTCACCTTGCATCCACCAATTCTCTTTTATCTCAGCAATTGCATTCAACATGTCTAAAGCCTCTAGCACTTTTCAGATAATCTCTTTCTCTTTTTTTCTATTGGAATATCGTCTTTTTCCAGTTCAAAAACCATCAATACCTTACACTACCTCCCTCCTGCTTCTGTAAATTTCTTAGCTCAAGCACATATCACTTATTAGCTAATTCCAGCGGTTATAATTAATCCACCTTCTTGTTTCTGGTCCTTTCTAGAATCCACATTTCTGATACTGTATTGATTCTTAATAACATGCGCTTTATCAATCCTTCAATCATAAACTTTATTTTCCTGACAGTTTTGTAATAACCTATTTGTACTGTACAGAAAGGGAGTTCTCCACACGTAGGGCCTCATCTCTTGAACATTCTCTACTACCATATGACTTCTTAAATTTCTGTATGCTGTCTGCATTACCCATGTTCAACAGTCATTCTGTACCATTCACTCACTACAGTTCTACTATAAAAGTACTTTAATGTTTCTTGCTTACTTTCATGTTATGTCCTTAAGATGCACATTTGCTACACCTCTCAAAGAACTGTTCATTGTTCACATCATCAATTAGTTTTAAAAACTTAAAGGCTGCAATCAGGTCACCCTTCACTCTTCTACCTTCCAGGGTGGGCAAATCTAAAGCCTATAGCCTTTCCCTGTAACTCAGCATTCATAATTCTGGTACCATCTTTATTGCACTCCTTTGGATTGTACCACTTTTATTACAATAGCTCTTTGTGCTTCTTTAGGTACATTGACCAACCTTGAGAAGCATATTCTAGTTTTGGCCATCTGTAGGATATGAACAGCTTGTGTATTTCCTTATCCATGCTCTTGCAAGCTATTCTACTTTTTGAAAGCAAACAATTTATTTCCTTAACTATTCATTTAATGTGGTACGCTGGCAATGATGACTCTCAAGTCCTTATCACACACAGAATCCTGAAGCTTATTTTCCCACTAGGTAATAATCATACTAATGCCATTTTCACTCTGTCCCATCTGCACTGTTTTACATATGCTTAGTCTGAACTTTATCAGCCATCTATCAGAACAACTCTAGAGTCTGTTTAGGTCACAAAGTAAGCTGATGCAATCCTTCTTGCTTTTCTCCTCTCTTATGACCTTTATATCATCTGCAAACACATTCAGGTATAAGTCAATACCTTCAAACTGAGGTACATTGACCTCTATATACCTTGACTTTATAAGTTAGTGTCCTTCCACTTCACTGTCCCTAAATCTCTTTTCCACTGTTTCACTACTTACCCTCTGTTTATCTTAACCACAGGATTATGTTTTCTGGCCTCTATCTTCTTCCATACTGAACTTTGTGTAATGGGCAAACCCTTTGTTTGATGTATCACCTACTTTTCTTGAGGAGCTCTATTTTTCTTCACTCATTTCTTTGGATGTTTTTTGTCCCTCAACTGCACTGATTTTGTACAACTGTTCCTTGATAAGACTCTTCTGTTCTCTTACTTCTACAACTATGTGAAAACAATCTTTATGTGATATGGCACTGACGTACTGGCATTAAAAGTACTAGCCACCTTTGTCGATGTTTTGGTCTATGATGCCAATATTTGATAAATTCATTTCGTTGAGGTACCTATCTGTATTTCTATACATGACTACAGTAGCATATATGATTTGCTGAATTAATGAACCACATCATGTCCCACTTCAATGACAGAATATAGTCAAAATAATGTATCTCTGCAGCTGCAATACACAATTCATACCTAAATACCAACCCTTAATAAATAACGTATGGACTGGAGGTCACATAATTACAGAGTGATCTTTTTACTTTGAGTGGAATAAAGAAAAGAGTAAAGGGACACAAATTTCTATTTCTTTATAACTTTCAAAGTCATCAGTATCAAAACTAAATACCAGTAATAGTACTGGCTAAATGTCCAATATTAGCACATTACTAATCTCTAGGAATACTGCACTCCAGATTAACTTCTTCCAGATATATTTTTTTATTTCATTAAACTTGATCGCTGTTTCCTGCATCAGCAAGGTAGTGCCAGGACAAAGACAAAGAATGGTCAATCCACTCATATACACATTATGATTATTATCATATTATACATAATCGCTGTTTCCCGCATCGACAAGGAAGCGCCAAGAAACAGACAAAGAATGGTCCATCCACTCATATACACATATATGCACATAAACACCCAAATACACTCATACACGTACATATCAACTTATACATACACATATGCAGACATTACATACATACACATGTACATATTCATGCTTGCCTTCATCTCTTCCTGTCGCTACCCCAACCCACAGGAAAACAGCATAGCTATCCCCTGCTTCAGTGAGGCAGCACCAGGAATAGAGACAAAAAGGACCACATTCATTTACACAGTCTCTAGCTGTCATATATAATGCACTGAAACCACAGCTACCTATCCACATCCAGGCCCCATGGACCTTTCCATGGTTTACCCCAGACACTTCACATGCCCTGGTTCAGTCCATCGACAGCATATCGACCCCGGTATACCACATCGTTCCAATTCACTCTACTCCTTGCATGCCTCTCACCCTCCTGTATGCTCAGGCCCCAATCGCTCAAAATCTTTTTCACTCCACTTCTCCTTGTTCCCTACACCTCTGACATATATATCCTCTTTACCAATCTTTCCTCACTAACTCTCTCCATATGTCCAAACCATTTTAACACACCCTCTTCTGCTCTCTCAACCACACTCATTTTATTTCCACACATCTCTCTTACCTTTTCATTACTTACTCAATCAAACCACCTCACACCACATATTGTCCTCAAACATTTCATTTCCAACACATCCACCCTCCTCCCTACAACCCTATATATAGCAGATGCCTCGCAACCATATAACATTGTTGGAACTACCATTCCTTCAAACATACACATTTTTGCTCTCTCAGATAACGGTCTCTCCTTCCACACATTCTTAATCACTCCTAAAACCTTCAAACCCTCCCCACCCTGTGACTCACTTCAACTTCCATGGTTCCATCCGCTGCTAAGCCCACTCCCAGACATCTAAAACACTTCACTTCCTCCAATTTTTCTCCATTCAAACTTACATCCCAATCAACTTGTCCCTCAACCCTACTGAACCTAATAACCATGCTCTTATTCACATTTACTCTCAATATTCTCCTTTCATACACTTTTCCAAATTCAGTCACCAACCTCTGTAGTTTCTCATATGAATCAGCTACTACAGTGATATCATCAGCAAACAACAACTGACTCACTTCCCAAGCCCTCTCATCCAAAATACACCGCATACTCGCCCCTCTCTCCAAAACCCTTGCATTTACCTCCCTAAATACCCCATCCATAAACAAATTAAACAACCACTGGGACATCAAACACCCCTGCCGCAGATCAACATTCACTGGGAACCAATTACTCTCCTCTCTTCCTACTCTTATACATGCCTTAAATCTTTGGTAAAAAATTTTCACCGCTTCTAGCAACTTACCTCCCACACCATGTACTCTTAATACCTTCCACAAAGCATCTCTATCAACCTTATCATATGCCTTCTCCAGATCCATAATTGCTACACATAGACCCATTTAATTTTCTAAGTATTTCTCACATGCATTCTTCAAAGCAAACATCTGGTCCACACATCCTCTACCACTTCTGAAACCACACTGCTCTTCCCCATTCTGATGCTCTGTACATGCCTTCACCCTCTCAATCAATACCCTCCCATATACTTTCCCAGGAATACTCAACCCCTGTAGTTTGACCACTCACTTTTATCCCCTTTGCCTTTGCAAATTGGCACTATGCATGCATTCTGCCAATCCTCAGGCACTTAAACATGGTCCATACATACAATGAATATCCTTACCAACTAATCAACAACACAGTCACCCCCTTTTTTTAATAAATTCCACTGCAATCCCATCCAAACCCGTTATCTTGCCGGATTTCATCTTCCGCAAAGCTTTCACTGCCTCTTCTCTCTTCACCAAATCATTCTCCATGACCCTTTCACTTCATACACACCCTGACCAAAAACACCCTATATCTGTCACTCTATCATCAAACACATTCAACAAACCTTCAAAATTTTCACTCCATCTCCTTTTCACTCCATCACTATCTGTAATCACTTCCCCACTTCCTCCCTTCAACGATGTACCCATTTGTTCTCCTGTCTTGCGCATGTTATTTACCTCCTTCAAAAACATCTTTTTATTCTCCCAAAAATTTAATAATGCTCTCACTCCAACTCTCATTTGCCCTCTCCTTCAACTCTTGCACCTTTCTCTTGACCTCCTGTCGCTTTATTCTATACATCTCTCTGTCATTTGCACTACTTCCCTGCAAATATTGTCCAAACACCTCTCTTTTCTCTTTCACTAACAATCTTACTTCTTCATCCCACCACTCACTACCCTCTCTAATCTGCCCACCTCCCACCTTTCTCATACCACGTGCATCTTTTGCACAAGTCATCACTACTTCCCTAAATACATAACATTCCTCACCCACTCCCCTCATGTCATATGCTCTCACCTTTTGCCATTCTACACTCAATCTTTCCTGATACTTCCCCTCACAAGACTCCTTTCCAAGCTCATTTACTCTCACCACTCTCTTCTCCCCAACATTCTCTCTCCTGAAAGCCTCTACAAATCTTCACCTTTACCTCCACATCCCTCCAGCTGCCCCTCTCGGCACATTAACATCCAAAAGTCTCTCTTTTGCATGCCTATCAACTAACATGTAGTCCAATAATGCCCTCTGACCATGCCTCCACACATCCATATACTTATTCCTATGAGTCCATGGGGAAAATGAAACATGATAAGTTCCCAAGTACACTTTCATGTAATAATCACATCATCAGGGGAGAAACAAGAAAGAAATATAAGTCAGTTGATATACAACGAAGAGACTCAGCTAGGATGGAATTTGGTAAACACGTGATTGTCCAAGACGGACAATGAGCATATCATAAACTTATTATGTGGACAAGAAGGGGAACTGTTTACAAATTTTATCGACAATATAGCTATCCAATTCGTATGGACCTTCACTTATATTAAGGTTACAATTCTTGGTGTATTCAATAACAGAAGATTCAATGATATTTCTTGTGGTACTGGAGTTAAAAACTGAGATGGCATCACTCAATCAATACAATGATCATGTTGAGCTGAGTAATAATGGATATATGAGCATACATTGGTAGGTTTTCTGTATATGCTATAATTAAACATGTATTCATCCTCATGGATCATGCAATCTAAAAATGGTAACATACCATTATTTTCAATTTCTACAGTAAAGTTTATGGAAGGTACTAAATCAAGTAAAGGGAGAAATGTTTGTAAATTTTGATTTGTTGGCCAAACACAAAGAACATTATCTATATACCTAAACCAAAATGCATTAGAGGGTAAGATATCCTTTAGTAACTTTGTTTCAAATAGTTCCATTTAAACATTACTTAATACAGGTAAAAGAGGGTTACCCATTACTATACCAAATTTCTGAGCATAATATTCTAAATCAAATTGAAATAAGTCTTTTATAAAAAAAATTTATCAATTCAATAAAAACAGACTTTGAAACAAGTAAATGAATATTATTCAACTCATCAACTAAATATTCTAAGAGGTCATCAAGTGGAACTTTTCTGAACAGAGATGAAACATCAAAGCAAACCAGTTTGATATCAAAATCAACACTGATATCGTTGAGCTTGTTAACTAAATCTACATTGTTCATGATAACAGAATTTGATATCTTACCCACTAATGGGCTTAACAAAGAAACTAACCACTTTAACAATTTATACGTGATGAAGCCCACTGAACTCACAATAGGTCTTGCTGAAAAATTTGGCTTATGTATTTTGATAAGTCCATATATATATATATATATATATATATATATATATATATATATATAGATATATATATATTTTTTTTTTTTTTTATTATACTTTGTCGCTGTCTCCCGCGTTTGCGAGGTAGCGCAAGGAAACAGACGAAAGAAATGGCCCAACCCCCCCCCATACACATGTATATACATACGTCCACACACACAAATATACATACCTACACAGCTTTCCATGGTTTACCCCAGACGCTTCACATGCCTTGATTCAATCCACTGGCAGCACGTCAACCCCGGTATACCACATCGCTCCAATTCACTCTATTCCTTGCCCTCCTTTCACCCTCCTGCATGTTCAGGCCCCGATCACACAAAATCTTTTTCACTGCATCTTTCCACCTCCAATTTGGTCTCCCTCTTCTCCTCGTTCCCTCCACCTCCGACACATATATCCTCTTGGTCAATCTTTCCTCACTCATTCTCTCCATGTGCCCAAACCACTTCAAAACACCCTCTTCTGCTCTCTCAACCATGCTCTTTTTATTTCCACACATCTCTCTTACCCTTACGTTACTCACTCGATCAAACCACCTCACACCACACATTGTCCTCAAACATCTCATTTCCAGCACATCCATCCTCCTGCGCACAACTCTATCCATAGCCCACGCCTCGCAACCATACAACATTGTTGGAACCACTATTCCTTCAAACATACCCATTTTTGCTTTCCGAGATAATGTTCTCGACTTCCACACATTCTTCAAGGCCCCCAGAATTTTCACAACCTCCCCCACCCTATGGTCCACTTCCGCTTCCATGTTTCCATCCGCTGCCAGATCCACTCCCAGATATCTAAAACACTTCACTTCCTCCAGTTTTTCTCCATTCAAACTCACCTCCCAATTGACTTGACCCTCAACCCTACTGTACCTAATAACCTTGCTCTTATTCACATTTACTCTTAACTTTCTTCTTCCACACACTTTACCAAACTCAGTAACCAGCTTCTGCAGTTTCTCACATGAATCAGCCACCAGCGCTGTATCATCAGCGAACAACAACTGACTCACTTCCCAAGCTCTCTCATCCCCAACAGACTTCATACTTGCCCCTCTTTCCAAAACTCTTGCATTTACCTCCCTAACAACCCCATCCATAAACAAATTAAACAACCATGGAGACATCACACACCCCTGCCGCAAACCTACATTCACTGAGAACCAATCACTTTCCTCTCTTCCTACACGTACACATGCCTTACATCCTCGATAAAAACTTTTCACTGCTTCTAACAACTTTCCTCCTACACCATATATTCTTAATACCTTCCACAGAGCATCTCTATCAACTCTATCATATGCCTTCTCCAGATCCATAAATGCTACATACAAATCCATTTGCTTTTCTAAGTATTTCTCACATACATTCTTCAAAGCAAACACCTGATCCACACATCCTCTACCACTTCTGAAACCACACTGCTCTTCCCCAATCTGATGCTCTGTACATGCCTTCACCCTCTCAATCAATACCCTCCCATATCATTTACCAGGAATACTCAACAAACTTATACCTCTGTAATTTGAGCACTCACTCTTATCCCCTTTGCCTTTGTACAATGGCACTATGCACGCATTCCGCCAATCCTCAGGCACCTCACCATGAGTCATACATACATTAAATAACCTTACCAACCAGTCAACAATACAGTCACCCCCTTTTTTAATAAATTCCACTGCAATACCATCCAAACCTGCTGCTTGCCGGCTTTCATCTTCCGCAAAGCTTTCACTACCTCTTCTCTGTTTAACAAATCATTTTCCCTAACCCTCTCACTTTGCACACCACCTCAACCAAAACACCCTATATCTCCCACTCTATCATCAAACACATTCAACAAACCTTCAAAATACTCACTCCATCTCCTATATATATATATATATATATATATATATATATATATATATATATATATATATATATATATATATTTTTTTTTTTTTTTTGTCGCTGTCTCCCGCGTTTGCGAGGTAGCGCAAGGAAACAGACGAAAGAAATGGCCCAACCCCCCCCCATACACATGTATATACATACGTCCACACACGCAAATATACATACCTACACAGCTTTCCATGGTTTAACCCAGCCGCTTCACATGCCTTGATTCACTCCACTGACAGCACGTCAACCCCGGTATACCACATCGCTCCAATCCACTCTATTCCTTGCCCTCCTTCCACCCTCCTGCATGTTCAGGCCCCGATCACACAAAATCTTTTTCACTCCATCTTTCCACCTCCAATGTGGTCTCCCTCTTCTCCTTGCTCCCTCCACCTCCGACACATATATCCTCTTGGTCAATCTTTCCTCACTCATCCTCTCCATGTGCCCAAACCACTTCAAAACACCCTCTTCTGCTCTCTCAACCACGCTCTTTTTATTTCCACACATCTCTCTTACCCTTACGTTACTCACTCGATCAAACCACCTCACACCACACATTTTCCTCAAACATCTCATTTCCAGCACATCCATCCTCCTGCGCACAACTCTATCCATAGCCCACGCCTCGCAACCATACAACATTGTTGGAACCACTATTCCTTCAAACATACCCATTTTTGTTTTCCCGAGATAATGTTCTCGACTTCCACACATTCTTCAAGGCCCCCAGAATTTTCGCCCCCTCCCCCACCCTATGATCCACTTCCGCTTCCATGGTTCCATCCGCTGCCAGATCCACTCCCAGATATCTAAAACACTTCACTTCCTCCAGTTTTTCTCCATTCAAACTCACCTCCCAATTGACTTGACCCTCAACCCTACTGTACCTAATAACCTTGCTCTTATTCACATTTACTCTTAACTTTCTTCTTCCACACACTTTACCAAACTCAGTCACCAGCTTCTGCAGTTTCTCACATGAATCAGCCACCAGCGCTGTATCATCAGCGAACAACAACTGACTCACTTCCCAAGCTCTCTCATCCCCAACAGACTTCATACTTGCCCCTCTTTCCAAAACTCTTGCATTTACCTCCCTAACAACCCCATCCATAAACAAATTAAACAACCATGGAGACATCACACACCCCTGCCGCAAACCTACATTCACTGAGAACCAATCACTTTCCTCTCTTCCTACACGTACACATGCCTTACATCCTCGATAAAAACTTTTCACTGCTTCTAACAACTTTCCTCCCACACCATATATTCTTAATACCTTCCACAGAGCATCTCTATCAACTCTATCATATGCCTTCTCCAGATCCATAAATGCTACATACAAATCCATTTGCTTTTCTAAGTATTTCTCACATACATTCTTCAAAGCAAACACCTGATCCACACATCCTCTACCACTTCTGAAACCACACTGCTCTTCCCCAATCTGATGCTCTGTACATGCCTTCACCCTCTCAATCAATACCCTCCCATATAATTTACCAGGAATACTCAACAAACTTATACCTCTGTAATTTGAGCACTCACTCTTATCCCCTTTGCCTTTGTACAATGGCACTATGCACGCATTCCGCCAATCCTCAGGCACCTCACCATGAGTCATACATACATCAAATAACCTTACCAACCAGTCAACAATACAGTCACCCCCTTTTTTAATAAATTCCACTGCAATACCATCCAAACCTGCTGCCTTGCCGGCTTTCATCTTCCGCAAAGCTTTCACTACCTCTTCTCTGTTTACCAAATCATTTTCCCTAACCCTCTCACTTTGCACACCACCTCGACCAAAACACCCTATATCTGCCACTCTATCATCAAACACATTCAACAAACCTTCAAAATACTCACTCCATCTCCTTCTCACATCACCACTACTTGTTATCACCTCCCCATTTGTGCCCTTCACTGAAGTTCCCATTTGCTCCCTTGTCTTACGCACTTTATTTACCTCCTTCCAGAACATCTTTTTATTCTCCCTAAAATTTAATGATACTCTCTCACCCCAACTCTCATTTGCCCTTTTTTTCACCTCTTGCACCTTTCTCTTGACCTCCTGTCTCTTTCTTTTATACATCTCCCACTCAATTGCATTTTTTCCCTGCAAAAATCGTCCAAATGCCTCTCTCTTCTCTTTCACTAATACTCTTACTTCTTCATCCCACCACTCACTACCCTTTCTAATCAACCCACCTCCCACTCTTCTCATGCCACAAGCATCTTTTGCGCAATCCATCACTGATTCCCTAAATACATCCCATTCCTCCCCCACTCCCCTTGCTTCCATTGTTCTCACCTTTTTCCATTCTGTACTCAGTCTCTCCTGGTACTTCCTCACACAGGTCTCCTTCTCAAGCTCACTTACTCTCACCACCCTCTTCACCCCAACATTCACTCTTCTTTTCTGAAAACCCATACAAATCTTCACCTTAGCCTCCACAAGATAATGATCAGACATCCCTCCAGTTGCACCTCTCAGCACATTAACATCCAAATATATATATATATATATATATATATTTTCTTTTTTTTTTTTTGCTTTGTCGCTGTCTCCCGCGTTTGCGAGGTAGCGCAAGGAAACAGACGAAAGAAATGGCCCAACCCACCCCCATACACATGTATATACATACGTCCACACATGCAAATATACATACCTACACAGCTTTCCATGGTTTACCCCAGACGCTTCACATGCCTTGATTCAATCCACTGACAACACGTCAACCACGGTATACCACATCACTCCAATTCACTCTATTCCTTGCCCTCCTTTCACCCTCCTGCATGCTCAGGCCCCGATCACACAAAATCTTTTTCACTCCATCTTTCCACTTCCAATTTGGTCTCCCTCTTCTCCTCGTTCCCTCCACCTCCGACACATATATTCTCTTGGTCAATCTTTCGTCACTCATTTTCTCCATGTGCCCGAACCATTTCAAAACACCCTCTTCTGCTCTCTCAACCACGCTCTTTTTATTTCCACACATCTCTCTTACCCTTACGTTACTTACTCGATCAAACCACCTCACACCACACATTGTCCTCAAACATCTCATTTCCAGCACATCCATCCTCCTGCGCACAACTCTATCCATAGCCCACGCCTCGCAACCATACAACATTGTTGGAACCACTATTCCTTCAAACATACCCATTTTTGCTTTCCGAGATAATGTTCTCGACTTCCACACATTCTTCAAGGCCCCCAGAATTTTCGCCCCCTCCCCTACCCTATGATCCACTTCCGCTTCCATGGTTCCATCCACTGCCAGATCCACTCCCAGATATCTAAAACACTTCACTTCCTCCAGTTTTTCTCCATTCAAACTCACCTCCCAATTGACTTGACCCTCAACCCTACTGTACCTAATAACCTTGCTCTTATTCACATTTACTCTTAACTTTCTTCTTTCACACACTTTACCAAACTCAGTCACCAGCTTCTGCAGTTTCTCACATGAATCAGCCACCAGCGCTGTATCATCAGCGAACAACAACTGACTCACTTCCCAAGCTCTCTCATCCCCAACAGACTTCATACTTGCCCCTCTTTCCAAAACTCTTGCATTCACCTCCCTAACCACCCCATCCATACACAAATCAAACAACCATGGAGACATCACACACCCCTGCCGCAAACCTACATTCACTGAGAACCAATCACTTTCCTCTCTTCCTACACGTACACATGCCTTACATCCTCGATAAAAACTTTTCACTGCTTCTAACAACTTGCCTCCCACACCATATATTCTTAATACCTTCCACAGAGCATCTCTATCAACTCTATCATATGCCTTCTCCAGATCCATAAATGCTACATACAAATCCATTTGCTTTTCTAAGTATTTCTCACATACATTCTTCAAAGCAAACACCTGATCCACACATCCTCTACCACTTCTGAAACCACACTGCTTTTCCCCAATCTGATGCTCTGTACATGCCTTCACCCTCTCAATCAATATCCTCCCATATAATTTACCAGGAATACTCAACAAACTTATACCTCTGTAATTTGAGCACTCACTCTTAACCCCTTTGCCTTAGTACAATGGCACTATGCACGCATTCCACCAATCCTCAGGCACCTCACCATGAGTCATACATACATTAAATAACCTTACCAACCAGTCAACAATACAGTCACCCCCTTTTTTAATAAATTCCACTGCAATACCATCCAAACCTGCTGCCTTGCCGGCTTTCATCTTCCGCAAAGCTTTTACTACCTCTTCTCTGTTTAACAAATCATTTTCCCTAACCCTCTCACTTTGCACACCACCTCGACCAAAACACCCTATATCTGCCACTCTATCATCAAACACATTCAACAAACCTTCAAAATACTCACTCCATCTCCTTCTCACATCACCACTACTTGTTATCACCTCCCCATTTGCGCCCTTCACTGAAGTTCCCATTTGCTCCCTTGTCATGGAGAGTGGTTTAGTGAAGAAAGACAAGGTGGTGAAAGCCTTGCGGAAGATGAAATTTAGCGGGATTGGATAATATTGCGGATGAAAAACTTTTGTCTCTTTTGTTGCCATAAACGCGGAAGACAGCGACAAAGCAAAAAAAAATATATATATATATATATATATATATATATATATGGTGGGATGAAGAAGTAAGAGTATTGGTGAAAGAGAAGAAAGAGGCATTTGGACGATTTTTGCAGGGAAAAAATGCAATTGAGTGGGAGATGTTTAAAAGAAAGAGACAGGAGGTCAAGAGAAAGGTGCAAGAGGTGAAAAAAAGGGCAAATGAGAGTTGGGGTGAGAGAGTATCATTAAATTTTAGGGAGAATAAAAAGATGTTCTGGAAGGAGGTAAATAAAGTGCGTAAGACAAGGGAGCAAATGGGAACTTCAGTGAAGGGCGCAAATGGGGAGGTGATAACAAGTAGTGGTGATGTGAGAAGGAGATGGAGTGAGTATTTTGAAGGTTTGTTGAATGTGTTTGATGATAGAGTGGCAGATATAGGGTGTTTTGGTCGAGGTGGTGTGCAAAGTGAGAGGGTTAGGGAAAATGATTTGGTAAACAGAGGAGAGGTAGTGAAAGCTTTGCGGAAGATGAAAGCCGGCAAGGCAGCAGGTTTGGATGGTATTGCAGTGGAATTTATTAAAAAAGGGGGTGACTGTATTGTTGACTGGTTGGTAAGGTTATTTAATGTATGTATGACTCATGGTGAGGTGCCTGAGGATTGGCGGAATGCGTGCATAGTGCCATTGTACAAAGGCAAAGGGGATAAGAGTGAGTGCTCAAATTACAGAGGTATAAGTTTGTTGAGTATTCCTGGTAAATGATATGGGAGGGTATTGATTGAGAGGGTGAAGGCATGTACAGAGCATCAGATTGGGGAAGAGCAGTGTGGTTTCAGAAGTGGTAGAGGATGTGTGGATCAGGTGTTTGCTTTGAAGAATGTATGTGAGAAATACTTAGAAAAGCAAATGGATTTGTATGTAGCATTTATGGATCTGGAGAAGGCATATGATAGAGTTGATAGAGATGCTCTGTGGAAGGTATTAAGAATATATGGTGTGGGAGGAAAGTTGTTAGAAGCAGTGAAAAGTTTTTATCGAGGATGTAAGGCATGTGTACGTGTAGGAAGAGAGGAAAGTGATTGGTTCTCAGTGAATGTAGGTTTGCGGCAGGGGTGTGTGATGTCTCCATGGTTGTTTAATTTGTTTATGGATGGGGTTGTTAGGGAGGTAAATGCAAGAGTCCTGGAAAGAGGGGCAAGTATGAAGTCTGTTGGGGATGAGAGAGCTTGGGAAGTGAGTCAGTTGTTGTTCGCTGATGATACAGCGCTGGTGGCTGATTCATGTGAGAAACTGCAGAAGCTGGTGACTGAGTTTGGTAAAGTGTGTGGAAGAAGAAAGTTAAGAGTAAATGTGAATAAGAGCAAGGTTATTAGGTACAGTAGGGTTGAGGGTCAAGTCAATTGGGAGGTGAGTTTGAATGGAGAAAAACTGGAGGAAGTGAAGTGTTTTAGATATCTGGGAGTGGATCTGGCAGCGGATGGAACCATGGAAGCGGAAGTGGATCATAGGGTGGGGGAGGGGGCGAAAATTCTGGGGGCCTTGAAGAATGTGTGGAAGTCGAGAACATTATCTCGGAAAGCAAAAATGGGTATGTTTGAAGGAATAGTGGTTCCAACAATGTTGTATGGTTGCGAGGCGTGGGCTATGGATAGAGTTGTGCGCAGGAGGATGGATGTGCTGGAAATGAGATGTTTGAGGACAATGGGTGGTGTGAGGTGGTTTGATCGAGTGAGTAACGTAAGGGTAAGAGAGATGTGTGGAAATAAAAAGAGCGTGGTTGAGAGAGCAGAAGAGGGTGTTTTGAAGTGGTTTGGGCACATGGAGAGAATGAGTGAGGAAAGATTGACCAAGAGGATATATGTGTCGGAGGTGGAGGGAACGAGGAGAAGAGGGAGACCAAATTGGAGGTGGAAAGATGGAGTGAAAAAGATTTTGTGTGATCAGGGCCTGAACATGCAGGAGGGTGAAAGGAGGGCAAGGAATAGAGTGAATTGGAGCGATGTGGTATACCGGGGTTGACGTGCTGTCAGTGGATTGAATCAAGGCATGTGAAGCGTCTGGGGTAAACCATGGAAAGCTGTGTAGGTATGTATATTTGCGTGTGTGGACGTATGTATATACATGTGTATGGGGGGGGGGCATTTCTTTCGTCTGTTTCCTTGCGCTACCTCGCAAACGCGGGAGACAGCGACAAAGTATAAAAAAAAAAAAAAATATATATATATATATATATATATATATATATATATATATATATATATATATATATATATATATATATATATATATATATATTTTTTTTTGCTTTGTCGCTGTCTTCCGCGTTTATGGCAACAAAAGAGACAAAAGTTTTTCATCCGCAATATTATCCAATCCCGCTAAATTTCATCTTCCGCAAGGCTTTCACCACCTTGTCTTTCTTCACTAAACCACTCTCCATGACCCTTGCTCTTGCATACCAACCTGACCAATACATCCTATATTTGTCGATCTATCATCAAACACATTCAACAATCCTTCAAAATACTCACTCCATCACTACCTGTTATCACTTTCCCTTTTCCCCCCTTCACCAATATTCCCATTTGTTCTATTGTTATTTGCAGATTATTTACCTTCTTCTAAAGCATCTTTTTATTCCCCCTAAAGTTAAATGATACTCTCTTACCCCAACTCTCATTTGCCCTCGTTTTCAATCCCTGCACCTTCCTTTTGACCTGCCACTTTCTCTTAAACATGTCCCAATCTTTTCCACTCCTTCCTTGTAAGTACTGCCCAAATGCCTCCCTATTCTCTTTCACAAGCAACTTTACTTTTTCATCCTACCATCCTACTTTTCATCCTACTTTCAGCCTACCACCAACATGCCATCACTACTTCCCTAAATACCTCCTATTCCTCAGTCACTCCCCTCACTTCATTTGCTCTCACCTTTTGTCATTCTACACTCAGCCTCTTCTTACTGTCACCACTCTATTTTTCCCAACACTGTCTCCTCTTTTTTGAAAACCTCTATAAATTGTCACCCTTGCCTCCACAAGATAGTTCTTAGACATCCCACCAGCTGCCCTTCTCAGTACATTTACATGCCTATCAATTAATACGTAATCTAATCATGCCCATAGACCATCTCTCACAATCACGTACATATACTTGTGTATATCTCTCCTTTAAAACTAGGTATTCCAAATCACCAGTCTTTTTGCAGCACACAGCTCCACAAACTCTTCATTTGCATACATAACACTGAATACCCCATACAAACCAATTAAACCCTCAACTGCCACATTGCTTACTTTCGCATTTAAATCAACCATCATAAAATAACCCGATCCCACACAGCAAAACTGCTGACACACTCACTCAGCTGTTACAAAAACACTTGCCTCTCATGATCTTTCTTCTTAAGGCCAGGTGCATAAGCACCAACAGTAACCCATCTCTTGCCATCCACTTTCAGTTTTACCCACATCAATCTAGAATTTACTTCCTTACACTCTATCACACACTCCCACAACTTTTGCTTCAGTAGTGCTACTCCTTTCTTAGCTGTTGTCTTCTCACTGTACTCACAAGACATTTCCAAGCTATCTTTCCCCTTTGCCCTTCAGTTTGGTTTCACTCAGAGCCAGAAAATCAAGTTTTCTTTTCTCATTCATACTACTTATCTCTCCTCTCTTCTCATCTTGGTTACACCCACACACATTCAGACATCCTGATCTGAGCCTTCAAGGAAGATGAGCACTCCCTGCTTGACTCCTTCATTTGTTTCCTCTTTTAAAAAGTAAAATACAAGAAGGGCAGGGTTTCCATCACCCTTCAGTCACCTTCTATGACAAATAGGGAACACAGAGGAATTCTTTTATCCCTACCTTTGCTCTCCAAGATAATGTTCTCTCTTTCCACACATTCTTCATCGCTCAAAGAACCTTCAACTCCTCCCCTGCCCTATGATTCACTTCCACTTCAGTGGTTCCATTCACTGCTGAGTCCACTCCCAGACATCTAAAACCCTTCACTTCCTCCAATTTTTCTCCATTCAAACTTACATCCCAACTAACTTGTCCCTCAACCCTGCTGAACCTACTAATCTTGCTCTTCTCACATTAACTCACAACTTTCTCCTTTCACACACTTTTCCAAACTCAGTCACCAACTTCTGCCGTTTCTGGCTCGAATCAGCCACCAGTAATCAGCCACCATTGGTAAACAACTACTGACTCACTTCCCAGGCCCTCTCATCCCCAACAGTCTGCATACTCACCCCTCTCTCCAAAACTCTTGCATTTACCTCTCTAACCACCCTATCCAAAATCAAATTAAACAACCATGGGGACATCACACACCCCTGCCACCGACCGACCTTCACTAGGAACCAATCACTCTCCTCTCTTCCTACTCGTACACATGACTTACACCCTTGATAATAACTTTTCACTGCTTCTATCAGCTTATCACCCACACCATATACTCTTAAGACTTTCCACAAAGTATCTCTATCATCCCTATCATATGCCTTCTCTGTATTCCCTAAGTGTTGCAGAAGGCATCTAAAGTAGGGAGTAGCAGAAGGGCTGCAAACCCTCCCCTTCTTGTATTTCAGTTTCTGAAGGAGGAAACAACAGATGGAGTCAAGCAGGGAGTGCTCATCCTCCTTGAAGGCTCAGATTGGGGTATCTGAATGTGTGTATGTAACCAAGATGAGAAGAATGGATGTTCTGACTCTGAGTGAAACGAAACTTAAGGGTAAAGGGGAAGAATAGTTTGGAAATCTCTTGGGAGGAAAGTCTGGGATTGGTGAGAGGGGAAGAGCTAAGGAAGGAGAAGCATTACTCCTGAAGCAGGAGTTGTGAGAATGTAAGAAAGTATATACTGGATTGTTGTGGATAAAACTGAAAGTGGATGGAGAAAGATGGGTGATTATTGGTGCTTATGCACATAGTGACAAGAAGAAAGATCATGAGAGGTGAGAGGCAAGTGTTTTGGAAGCAGCTGAGCGAGTGTGTCAGCAGTTTTGGTGCAAGAGGCCCGGTATTAGTGATGGGTGATTTGAATGCAAAGGCGAGTGATGTGGCAGTTGAGGGTAGAATTGGTGTGCATGGGGTATACGGTGTTGTCGATGAAATGGTGAAGAGCTTGGGAATTAGTGTGTTGAAAAGACTGGTGATTGGGAATGCCTGGTTTAAAAAGAGAAATTATTATTATACTTAATCGACGTCTTCCGCATTAGTGAAGTAGCGCACGGAAACAGACGTGGAATGACCCAATCCACCCACATACACATGTATATACATAAACGCTCACACACGCACATATACATACATATACATTTCAAAATATACATACAAAGACATATACATAAATACACATATACATATTTATACTTGCTGCCTTCATCCATTCCCATTGCCACCCTGCCACAAATGAAATAGCATCCACCACCCCCCAACTTTCCAGCAATGTAGCGCCAGGGAAAGACTAAAAAAGGCCACATTCGTTCACACTCAGTCTCTAGCTGTCATGTATAATGCATCGAAACCACAGCTCCCTTTCAACATCCAGGCGCCACAAAACTTTCCATGGCTTACCCCAGACACTTCACATGCCCTGATTGAACCCACTGACAGCGAGTTGACCCCGGTATACCACATTGTTCCAATTCACTCTATTCCTTGCACCTTGCACACCTTTCACCGTCCTGTATGTTCATGCCCTGATTGCTCAAAATTTTTTTGACTCCATCCTTCCACCTCCAATATGGTCTCCCGCTTCTTGTTCCCTCCACCTCTGACACATATATCCTCTTTGTCAGTCCTTCCTCACTCATTCTCTCCATGTGTCCAAACCATTTCAACACACCCTCTTCTGCTCTCTCAACCACACTCTTTTTATTACCACACATCTCTCTTACCCTTTCATTACTTACTTGATCAAACCACTTCACACCATATATTGTCCTCAAACATTTCATTTCCAAAACATCCAACTTCCTCCATAAAACTCTTTCTATAGCCCATGCCTCACAACCATATAACATTGTTGGAAACACTATTCCTTTAAACATATCCATTTTTGCTCTCCGAGATAATGTTCTCACCTTTCACACATTCTTCGACACTCCCAGAACCTTCGCCCCTTCCCCCGCCCTGTCACTCACTTCCACTTCCATGGTTCCATCTGCTGCTAAGTCCAATCCTAGATATCTAAGACACTTCACTTCCTCTAATTTTTCTCCATTCAAACGTACTTCCCAAATAACTTATCCAACAACCCTACTGAACCTAATAACCTTGCTCTTACTCACATTTACCCTCAACTTTCTTCTTTCACACACCTTATCAAACTCAGTCAACAACTTCTGAAGTTTCTCACCCGAATCAGCCACCAGCGCTGTATCATCATTGAAAAACAACTGACTCACTCTCAAAGCCCTCTCATCCACAACAGACTGCATATTTGCCCCTTTCTCCAAAACTCTTGCATTCACCTCCCTCACCACTCCATTCATAAACAACTTAACCATGGAGACATCATGCATCCCTGCCACAAACAGACATTCACTGGGAACCAATCACTTTCCTCTCTTACTACTCATACACATGCCTTACATACTTGGTAAAAAATTTTCACTGCTTCTAGCAACCTGCCTCGCAAAGCATCTCTATCAACCCTATCATATGCCTTCTTGCACAGCATCTCTATCAACCCTATCATATGCCTTCTTCAGACCCATAAATGCAACATAAAAATCCATCCAATTTTCTAAGTATTTCTCACATACATTCTTCAAAGCAAACACCTGATCCACAAATCCTCGACCACTTCTGAAACCATAATGCTCTTCCCCAATCTGATGCTCAGTACAAACCTTTACCCTCTCAATCAATACCCTCCCATATAATTTCCTGGGAATTCTCAACAAACCTATGCCTCTGTAACTTGAACACTCTCCTTAATCCCCTTTGCCCTTGTACCATGGAACTATGCATAAATTCTGCCAATCCTCAGGCAATTCACCATGATCCATACATACACTGAATATCCTCACCAACCAATCAACAACACTGTCATCCCATCTTTTAATAAATCCCTCTTCAATACCATCCAAACCTGCTGCCTTGCCAGCTTTCATCTTCCACAAAGCTTTCACCACCTCCTCTCTATTTACCAAACCATTCTCCCTGACTCTCTCACTTCGCACACCACCCCGACCAAAACACCCTATATCTGCCACTCTATCATCAAACACATTCAACAAACCTTCTAATTACTCACTCCATCTCCTTCTCACTTCATCACTACTTGTTATTACATCCCCATTTGGCCCCTTCACTTATGTTCCCATTTGTTCTCTTGTCTTATGTACATAATTTACCTCCTTCCAAAACACCTAATTATCTATCTATTATTTATCATACTTAATAACCATCTCCCGCGTTAGCGAGGTAGCACAAGGAAACAGATGAAAGAATCGTCTAACCCACCCACATACACATGTATATACATACACGCCCAAACGTGCACATATACATACATATACATTTCAATGTAACATACACAGACATATACATATAAACACACGTACATATTCATACTTTCTGCCTTCATCCATTCCCGTCACCACCCCGCCACACATGAAATAACCCGCCCTTGCAAGGCAGTGCTAGGAAAAGACAAAAACACCATATTCGTTCACACTCAGTCTCTAGCTGTCATGTGTAATGCACCGAAACTACAGTTCCCTTTCCACATCCAGGCCCCACAGAACTTTCCATGGTTTACCCCAGATGCTTCACTTGCCTTGGTTCAATCCAGTGACAGCATATCGACCCGGTATACCACATTGTTCCAATTCACTCTATTCCTTGCACATCTTTCACCCTCCTGTATGTTCAGGCCCCGATTGCTCAAAATCCTTTTCACTCCATCCTTCCACCTCCAATTTGGTCTCCCGCTTCTCCTCGTTCCCTCCACCTCTGACACATATATCCTCTTTGTCAACCTTTTCTCACTCATTCTCTCAATGTAACCAAACCAATTCAACACACTGTCTTCTGCTCCCTCAACCAAACTCTTGTTATTTCCACACCTCTCTCCTACCCTTTCATTACTTACTTAAGCAAACCACCTCACACCACTCATTATCCTCAAACACCTCATTTCCAACACATCCACCCTCCTCCGCACAACCCTATCTATAGCCCATGCCTCGCAACTATATAACATTGTTGGAACGACTATTCCTTCAAATTTATTTTTTATTTATTATGCTTTGTCGCTGTCTCCCGCGTTTGCGAGGTAGCGCAAGGAAACAGACGAAAGAAATGGCCCAACCCCCCCCCATACACATGTATATACATACGTCCACACACGCAAATATACATACCTACACAGCTTTCCATAGCTTACCCCAGACGCTTCACATGCCTTGATTCAATCCACTGACAGCACGTCAACCCCGGTATACCACATCGCTCCAATTCACTCTATTCCTTGCCCTCCTTTCACCCTCCTGCATGTTCAGGCCCCGATCACACAAAATCTTTTTCACTCCATCTTTCCACCTCCAATTTGGTCTCCCTCTTCTCCTTGTTCCCTCCACCTCCGACACATATATCCTCTTGGTCAATCTTTCCTCACTCATCCTCTCCATGTGCCCAAACCACTTCAAAACACCCTCTTCTGCTCTCTCAACCACGCTCTTTTTATTTCCACACATCTCTCTTACCCTTACGTTACTTACTCGATCAAACCACCTCACACCACACATTGTCCTCAAACATCTCATTTCCAGCACATCCATCCTCCTGCGCACAACTCTATCTATAGTCCACGCCTCGCAACCATACAACATTGTTGGAACCACTATTCCTTCAAACATACCCAATTTTGCTTTCCGAGATAATGTTCTCGACTTCCACACATTCTTCAAGGCCCCCAGAATTTTCGCCCCCTCCCCCACCCTATGATCCACTTCCGCTTCCATGGTTCCATCCGCTGACAGATCCACTCCCAGATATCTAAAACACTTCACTTCCTCCAGTTTTTCTCCATTCAAACTCACCTCCCAATTGACTTGACCCTCAACCCTACTGTACCTAATAACCTTGCTCTTATTCACATTTACTCTTAACTTTCTTCTTCCACACACTTTACCAAACTCAGTCATCAGCTTCTGCAGTTTCTCACATGAATCAGCCACCAGCGCTGTATCATCAGCGAACAACAACTGACTCACTTCCCAAGCTCTCTCATCCCCAACAGACTTCATACTTGCCCCTCTTTCCAAAACTCTTGCATTTACCTCCCTAACAACCCCATCCATAAACAAATTAAACAACCATGGAGACATCACACACCCCTGCCGCAAACCTACATTCACTGAGAACCAATCACTTTCCTCTCTTCCTACACGTACACATGCCTTACATCCTCGATAAAAACTTTTCACTGCTTCTAAAAACTTTCCTCCTTCAAATATACCCATTTTTGTCCTCTGAGATAAAGTTCTTGCCTTCCACACATTCTTCAACATTCCCAGAACGTTCGCCCCCCTGCGACTCACTTCTGTTTCCAAGGTTCCATCTGCTGCCAAGTCCACTCCCAGATATCTAAAACACTTCACTTCCTCCAGTTTTTCTCCATTCAAACTTACCTCCAAACTAACTTGTTCTTCAACCCTATTAAACCTAATAACCTTGCTCTTATTCCCATTTACTCTCAACCTTCTTCTTTCACACACTTTACCAATCTCAGTCACCAACTTCTGAAGTTTCTCACCCGAATCAGCACCCAGCGCTGTATCATCAGCGAACAACAACTGACTCCCTTCCTAAGCCCCCTCATCCACAAAAGACTGCATACTTGCCCCTCTCTCCAAAACTCTTACACTCACCTCCCTAACCACCCCATCCATAAACAAATTAAACAACCATGCCACAAATCGACATTCACTGGAAACCAATCACTTTCCTCTCTCCCTACTTGCACACATTCCTTACATCCTCGGTAAAAAATGTTCACTGCTTCTAGCAACTTACCTCCCACACCATATACTCTTAATACCTTCCATAAAGTATCACCACCAACCCTATCATATGCCTTTCAAAGTATTTCTCACGTACATTCTTCAAAGCAAACACATGATCCACACATCCTCTACCACCTCTGAAACCACACTGCTCTTCCCCAATTTGATGCTCCATACATGCCTTCACCCTCTCAATCAATACCCTCCCATATAGCTTCCCAGGAATACTCAACAAACTTACACCTCTGTAATCTGAACATTCATCTTTGTACAATGGCACTATGCATGCATTCCACAAATCCTAGGTCACTTCACCATGAACCATACATACAGTGAATATCCTTACCAACTAATCAACAACACAGTCACCCCATTTTTTTTATAAATTCGAATGCAATACCATCCAAACCCACTGCATTGCCAGCTTTCATCTTCTGCAAAGCTTTCACTACCTCTTCTCTGTTTACCAAACTATTCTCCCTGGCCCTCTCACTTCGCACAGCATCTCAACCAAAACATCCTATATCTGCCACTCTATCAAAAACATTGAACAAACCTTCAAAATACTAACTCCATCTCCTTCTCTCTTCACCACTACTTGTTATCACCTCTCCATTTGCCCCTTTCACTAATGTTCCCATTTGCTCTCTTGTCTTACACACTTTATTTACCCCCTACCAAAACATCTTTTTATTCTCCCTAAATCTAATGATACTCTCACCTATACTCTCATTTGCCCTCTTTTTCACCTCTTGCACCTTTCTCTTGACCTCCTACCACTTTCTTTTATATTTCTCCCAGTCATTAGTACTACTTCCCTGCATAAATCGTCCAAACGCCTCTCTCTTCTCTTTCACTAACAATCTTTCTTCTTCATCCCACCATTCATTACCCTTTTTAATCTGCCCACCTCCCACCTTTCTCATGCCACAAGCATCTTTTGTGCAAGCCATCACTGCTTCCCTAAATAAATCCCATTCCTCCCAACTCCCCTTACATCCTTTGCTCTCACCTTTTGCCATTCTTCATTCAATATCTCCTGGTGCTTCCTCACACAAGTCTCCTTTCCAAGCTTACGTACTCTCACCACTCTCTTCACTCCAACATTCTCTCTTCTCTGAAAACCTCTATAAATCTTCACCTTCACCTCCACTAGATAATGATCAGACATCCCTCCAGCTGCCCCTCTCAGCACATAAACATCCAAAAGTTTCTCTTTCACATGCCTATCAATCAACACATAATCCAATAAAGCTCTCTGGCCATCTCTCCTACTTACATACATATACTTATGTATATCTCTCTTTTGAAACCATGAATTCCCAATCACCAGTCCTTTTTAAGCACAAAAATCCACAATCTCTTCACCATATTACTCACCTTTGTATTCAAATCACCCATCACTATAACCCAGCTTCAAGCATCAAAGCGGCTAACATACTCACTCAGCTGCTCCCAAAACACTTGCCTCTCATGATCTTTCTTCTCATGACCAGGTGCATAGGCACCAATAATCACTCATCTTCTCTCCATCCACTTTCAGTTTTACCCATATTAATCTAGTTTACTTTCTTACGCTCTATCACATACTCCCACAACTTCTGCCTCAGGAGCAGTGCTACTCCTTCCTTTGTTCTTGTCCTCTTAGCAACCCCTGACTTTACTCCCAAGACATTCCCAAACCACTCTTCCCCTTTACCCTTAAGCTTTGTTTCACTCAAAGCCAAAACATCCAGGTTCCTTTCCTCAAACATACCACCTACCTCTCCTTTTTTCTCATCTTGGTTGCATCCACACATACTTAGATTCCTTCTTCTGTTTCCCCTTTTAGAAAGTTAAAATACAAGGAGGGGAGGGTTTCTAGCCCCCTGCTCCCGCCCCCTTTAGTCGACTTCTATGACACGCAAGGAATACGTGGGTAGTATTCTCTCTCCCCTATCCCTAAAATTTAATGATACTCTCTCACCCATACTCTGATTTGCCCTCTTTTTCACCTCTTGCACCTTTCTTTTGACCTCCTGCTGATTTCTTTTATACATCTTCAAGTCATTTGCACTACTTCCCTGCAAAAATCGTCCAAACATCTCTCTCTTCTCTTTCACAAACAACCTTACTTCTTCATGCCACCACTCACTACCCTTTCTAATCTGCCTACCTCCCACTTTTCTCATGCCACATGCATCTTTTGCTGAAGCCATCACAGCTTCCCTAAATACATCCCATTCCTCCCCCACTCCCCTTACGTCATTTGCTCTTAGCCTTTGCAATTCTGCACTAAATCTCTCCTGGTACTTCCTCACACAAGTCTCCTTTCCAAGGTCACTTACTCTCACCACTCTCTTCTCCTCAGCCAGTATATGTGTGCGAGCACGAGAGATGGTCAACGGGCATTATCAGATTACGTATCAACTGATAGGTGAGTAAATGAAAGGCTTCAGGATGTAAATGTGCTGAGAGGGGCATCTGATGGGATGTCTGATCACTATCTTGTGGAAGCAAAGGTAAAGATTTGTAAAGGTTCTCACAAAATAGGAGAGAATGTAGAGAAAAGTGTGGTGAGTAAGTAGGCTTGGAAAGGAGACTTGTGTGATGAAATACCAGGAAAGCAGAATAGTAAAATGTGAGAGCTAATGGAATGAGGGAAGTGGGTGAGGAATGGGATGTATTTAGGGAAACAGTGATGGCATGTGCAAGAGATGCATGTGGCATTCAGAAGGTGAAAGGTAGGCAGATTAGAAAGAGCAGATAGTGGTGAGATGAAGAAATATAGCTGTCAGTGAAAGGGAAAAGAGAAGCTTTTGGATAGTATTTACAAGGAAGGACTGCAAATGATTGGGATATACATAAGAGAAAGTGACATGAGGTCATGAAAAAGGTGCAAGGGTTGAAAAAGAGGGTAAATGAGTTGGAGTGTGAGAGCATCATTAAACTTCAAGGAGAATAAAAAGGTGATATGGAAGGAAATAATAATGTGTGAAAGACAAAAGAACAAATGAGGAAATAGGTGAAAGGGGCAAAAGAGAAAGTGACAACAGATAGTGATGGAAAGAGGAGATGGAGTGAATATTATAATGCATTGTTAAATGTGTTTGATGATAGGGTGGCAGATGTAGCATGTTTTGGTTGGGGTGGTGTGCAAAGTGAGTGAGTCAAAGAGAGTGGTTTGGTGAAGAGGTGGTGAAAGCCTTGCGAAAGATGAAATTCGGCAAGGTAATGGGATTGGATGGTATTGCAGTAGAATATATTAAGGGGTGACTGTGTTGTTGATTGGTTGGTAAAGATATTCATTTAATGTATGGATCATGGTGAAGTCCCTGAGGATTGGTGGAATGCATGTATGTGCCAATGTATAAAGGCAAAGGGGATAACGATGAGTGTTCAAACTACAGAGGCATAAGTTTGTTGAGTAATTGACTCAGAGGGTGAAAGAAAGCACAGAGCGTCAGACTGGGGAGGAGCAGTGTGGTTTCAGAAGAGGTAGAGGATGTGTGGATCAGGTGTTTACTTTGAAGATCGTACGTGAGAAATATTTAGAAAAACAGACTGATTTGTGTGTGGTATTTATGGACCTGGAGAAAGAATATGATAATGTTGATACAGATGATTTGTGGAAGGTCTTAAGAACATATGGTGTTGGAGGTAAGCTGCTAGAAGCAGTGAGAAGTATTTTATAAAGGGTGTAAGGCATGTGTATGAAAAGGAATAGAGGGAAGTAATTGGTTTTCAGTAAAGGTTCATCTGCGGCAGAGGTTGTTTAATTCATTTATGGATGGGGTTCTTAGGAAGGTACATGCAAGAGATTTGGAGAAAAAAGTATGGTCTGTTGGGGATGAGAGGGTCTTGCAATTGAGTCAATTGCTGTTCACCAATGATGCAGCACTGGTGGCTGATTCTAGTGAGAAACTGCAGAGGTTGGTGACTGAGTTTGGAAAAGTATGTGAAAGGAGAAAGTTGAGAGGGAATGTGAATAAATGCAAGGTTATTAGGTTCAGTAGGGTTGAGGGACAAGTTAATTGGGATGTTAGTTTGAATGGAGAAAAATTGGAGGAAGTGAAGTGCTTTAGATATCTGGGAATGGACTTAGCAGTGGATGGAACCATGGAAGCAGAAGTGAGTCACAGGGTGGGGGATGGGGCTAAGGTTCTGGGAGCAATGAAGAATGTGTGGAAGGAGAGAACATTATCTCGGAAAGCAAAAAGGGTATGTTTGAAGGAATAGTAGTTCCAACAATGTTATATGGTTGTGAGGTATGGGCGATAGATAGGGTTGTGCAGAGGAGGGTGGATGTGTTGGAAATGAAATGTTTGAGGACAATATGTGGTGTGAGGTGGTTTGATCAACTAAATAATGTAAAGGTAAGAGAGATGTGTGGAAATAAAAAGAGCATGGTGAGACAGCAGAAGTGGGTGTACTGAAATAGTTTGGACATATGGAGAGAGTGACGAAAGGTTGACAAAGAGGATATATGTGTCAGAGGTGGAGGGAACAAGGAGAAGCGGGAGACCAAATAGGAGGGGGAGGGATGGAGTGAAAAGGATTTTGAGCGATCGGGGCCTGAACATAAAGGAGGGTGAGAGGCATGCAAGGAATAGAGTGAATTGGAATGATGTGGTATACTGGAGTCGACGTGCTGTCAATAGATTGAACCAGGGCATGTGAAGCATCTGAGGTAAACCATGGAAAGATTTGTGGGGCCTAGATGTGGATAGGTAGCTGTGGCTTTGGTGCATTACACATGACAGATAGAGACTGTGAACGAATGTGGCCTTTTTGTCTGTATTCCTGGTGCTAACTCGATAAAGCAGGGGATAGCGATGCTGTTTTCTAGTGGGGCAGGGTAGCAATGGGAATGGATGAAGGTAAGCATGAATATGTACATTGTGTATGTATGTAATGTCTGCATATGTGTATGTATATGTATGTATATGTGCATATGTGATGTCACCTTTCTTCATCTGTTCCTGGTGTTACCTCACTAACACAAGGTAGCCCCATAAACAAATAGAAGCCACATTCACTCACATCCATACTCTAGTTGTCATGTGTAATACACAGAAACCACACCTCCCTATCCACAACCAGGCCAAACACATCTTTCAAGGTTTACGCATGCCCTAGTTTAATCCACTGGCAGCACATCGGCCCCTGTTTACATCATTCAAATTCACTCTATCCCATTCATGCCCTTCACACTCATGCACGTTTAAGCTCTGTAACTCAAAATCTTTTTCACTCCATCTTTCAATCTCCACTTTGGTCTCCTTATTCTCTCCAATTCTGACACATATATCCTCCGTGTCGACCTATCCTCACTCATTCTCTTCAAATGTCGAAACCATTTCATCACATACTCTACAACTCTCTCAATCACACTCTTTTTATCACCACACATCTCTCCTACCCTTTCATTACTTACTTGATCAAACCACATCACACCACATTTTGTCCTTAAACATCTCATTTCCAACACACCCACCCTCCTCAGCACACTCTTATCTATAGCCCCTGCTTCACACCCACAAAGTAACATTGGAAATACTATATCTTCAAACATACTCATTTTTGCCTTCCAAGATAATGGTCTCTCTTACACATTCTTTACTGCTCCCACAACCTTCGCTCCCTCATCCAACCTATTACTCACTTCTGCTTCCATGATTCCGTTTACTGCCATGTCCACTCCTAGGTATTTGAAATACTTCATTTCCTTAAATTTTTCTCCATTTACACATCCACTCCAGCTAAACTGTCCCTCACCCCTGCTTGTTTATCTATTCATTTTGCTTTGTCGCTGTCTCCCGCGTTAGCGAGGTAGCGCAAGGAAACAGACGAAAGGATGGCCCAGCCCAACCACATACACATGTATATACATACACGTCCACACATGCAAATATACATACCTATACATCTCAACGTATACATATATATACACATAGACATATACATATATACATAATTCATAGTCTGCCTTTATTCATTCCCATTGCCACCTCACCACACATGAAATAACAACCCCCTTCCCCCCCCTCATATGTGAGAGGTAGCGCTAGGACAAGACAACAAAGGCCACATTCATTCACACTCAGTCTCTAGCTGTCATGTAATAATGCACCAAAACCACAGCTCCCTTTCCACATCCAGGCCGCACACAACTTTCCATGGTTTACCCCAGATGCTTCACATGCCCTGGTTCAATCCATTGACAGCAGGTTGACCCCGGTATAACACACCGTTCCAATTCACTCTATTCCTTGCATGCCTTTCACCCTCCTGCATATTCAGGCCCCAATCACTCAAAATCTTTTTCACTCCATCTTTCCACCTCTAATTTGGTCTCTCACTTCTCCTCGTTCCCTCTACCTCTGACACATATATCATCTTGGTCAATCTTTCCTCACTCATTCTCTCCATTTCCTCACTCATTCTCTCCATGTGCCAAACCATTTCAAAACACCCTCTTCTGCTCTCAACCACACTTTTTTTTTTTACCACACATCTCTCTTACCCTATTATTACTTACTTGATCAAACCACCTCACACCACATGTTGTCCTCAAACACCTCATTTCCAGCACATCAACCCTCCTCTGCACAACTCTATCCATAGCCCAGGCCTCGCAACCATATAACATTGTTGGAACCACTATTCCTTCAAACATACCCATCTTTGCTTTTCGAAATAATGTTCTCGACTTCCACACATTCTTCAATGTTCCCAGAATTTTCGCCCCCTCCCCCACCCTATGATTCACTTCTGCTTCCATGGTTCCATCCGCTGCCAAATCCACTCCCAGATATCTAAAACACTTCACTTCCTCCAGTTTTTCTCCATTCAAACTTACCTCCCAATTGACTTGACCCTCAACCCTACTGTACCTAATAACCTTGCTCTTATTCACATTCACTCTCAGCTTTCTTCTTTCACACACTTTACCAAACTCAGTCACCAGCTTCTGCAGTTTCTCACATGAATCAACCACCAGCGCTGTATCATCAGCGAACCTCTCATCCACAAAAGACTGCATACTTGCCCCTCTTTCCAAAACTGTTGCATTCACCTCCCTAACAACCCCATCCATAAACAAATTAAACAACCATGGACACATCACACACCCCTGCCGCAAACCTACATTCACTGAGAACCAATCACTTTCCTCTCTTCCTACATGTACACATGCCTTACATCCTCGATAAAAACTTTTCACTGCTTCTAACAACTTGTCTCCTACACCATATATTCTTAATACCTTCCATAGAGCATTTCTATCAACTCTATCATATGCCTTCTCCAGATCCATAAATGCTACATACAAATCATTTGCTTTTCTAAGTATTTTTCACATACATTCTTCAAAGCAAACACCTGATCCACATATCCTCTACCACTTCTGAAACCACACTGCTCTTCCCCAATCTGATGCTCTGTACATGCCTTCACCCTCTCAATCAATACCCTCCCATACAATTTACCAGCAATACTCAACAAACTTATATCTCTGTAATTTGAGCACTCACTCTTATCCCCTTTGCCTTTGTACAATGGCACTATGCAAGCATTCCGCCAATCCTCAGGCACCTCACCATGAGTCATACATACATTAAATAACCTTACCAACCAGTCAACAATACAGTCACCCCCTTTTTTAATAAATTCCATTGAAATACCATCCAAACATGCTGCCTTGCCGGCTTTCATCTTCCGCAAAGCTTTTACTGCCTCTTCTCTGTTTACCAAATCATTTTCCCTAACCCTCTCACCATGCACACCACCTTGACCAAATCATCCTATATCTGCCACTCTATGATCAAACACATTCAACAAACTTTCAAAATACTCACTCCATCTCCTTCTCATATCACCACTACTTGTTATCACCTCCCCATCAGCCCCCTTCACTGAAGTTCCCATTTGTTCACTCATCTTACGCACTTTATTTACCTCCTTCCAAAACATCTTTTTATCCTCCCTAAAATTCAATGATACTCTCTCCCCCCAACTTTCATTTGCCCTCTTTTTCACCTCTTGCACCTTTCTCTTGACCTCCTGCCTCTTTCTTTTATACATCTCCCACTCATTTGCGTTATTTCCCTGCAAAAATCGTCCAAATGCCTCTCTCTTCTCTTTCACTAATAATCTTACTTCTTCATCCCACCACTCACTACCCTTTCTAATCTGCCCACCTTCCACGCTTCTCATGCCACAAGCCCTGCTAAACCTAATGATCTTGCTTTTATTCACATTTACTCTCAACTTCCTCCTTTAACACACCCTTCTAAACTCACAGTCACTAACTTTTGCAGCTTCTCACGCAAATCTGCCACCAGTACTTTATCAACAGCAAAAAAACAAGTGACTTACTTTCTCATCCTCTCGCTTTACCTCCCTCACCACTCCATCCATATACAAATTGAAAATCCATAGCGACATCACAAACACATGCCACTAACTAACCTACACTTGGAACACTTCACTCTCCTTTCCTCCTACTCACAAATATGCCTTACCCCCATTGATAAAAACTTCTCAATGCTTCTAGCAGCTTTTCTCCTACAACATATATTCTTAAGACCTTCCACATGATATTTCCATTATCCCTTTCATATGCTTTCTCCAGATCTACAAATGTTGCACAGAAATCCATTTGTTTCTCTAGGTACTTCTCACACCAATTTTTGATAGCAAACACCTGATTCACATTTCCTTTACTATTTCTGAAATCACACTACTCCTCACCAATGTGATGCTCTATACATGCCCTCACTCTCAATCACAACTCTCCCATACAAATAACCAGTACATTTATCCTTAAAACTCTGTAGTTTTAACACTCAGCTTTATCCTCCTTGCCATTGAACATTGGCACTAAACATGCATTCTGTCAATCCTCAGGCATCCACCATGATCCATACATACAATGATAATCTTAAGTATTGAAATCAACAAAACAATCACCCTGTTTATTATTTCAAAAGCAATACCATCCACTCCAACTGCCTTGCAACATTTTATCTAACGTGAGGCTTTCACCACCTCATCTCTCTTCACCAAACCATTTTCCATGAATCTCTCACTTTGCAGACCAACCCAACTCAAACACCTTACATCTGCCATCTTATCGTTAAACATACTCAAAAGTCCTTCAAAATACTCACTCTGTCTCCTCCTCACTTCATTACAATCAGTTACCACTTCCCCTTTTGACCCCTTCACTGAATCTCCTATATGAGTTCTTGCTTTTTGCATATTATCAACCTCCATCTAAACATCTTATTCTTCCTAAAGTTTACTGGCACTCACTCACTCCAACTTTCATATGCCATCTTTTTCAACCTGTGCATCTTCCTCTTGACTTACTATTGCTAACTGTGTAAAATGCTTTCACAATGCGAAGAAAGACAATATCCATTCTATTTCTTTACATCAGAGTTTCATATATGCTGATGTGGTGCATTAACAGCTGCATCTATATACTCCTGCTGTAACAAATCCACGTTACCGTACATTAATGAGGATGTTATTGATTATCTCGTGACATTTCTTTACCACTCTCATAGTCTTTTACCATATGTAGTCAAACTTACAGGTCTACATACCACTCTCATAGTCTTTTACCATATGTAGTCAAACTCACAGGTCTACAATGTTTTGGGAGAAAATTTAGATTCTCCTGACATACTGATGACCCTTTTCATTCTGTGAACTTCAACTGTACTTCTGTCATCTAGGATTTGTCTCATTATTAGCACTAACAATTTTGCTTTCACCTCCTTTGTCATCTTTGGGAAGACTGTTGGAATTCCTTCTAGTCCTGGTACTAAGTTTTCTGGTGTTACTAGACTAAACTTGGTTATGGTTACTTGGAAAGTAAAAAGTCATTGATGATTTTACACAGGTGAGGAAAATAAGTACTGTACAATCTCATCAAGGAATGTCTCGCTCTAAGTAAGTTCATCAATTTCCTGTTTCTGAGTGTAACACTAACACAGCCTTGAACCTTCAGGAGCTCCTGACAGGCATTCTGGTGTTATAAACAATAATATAAGCCGTAACCATCATACATATTCTGAATCATTTTCATATTATTCTCCTACCCTGAATTGTCTTATATCTGATCTCTTGCTTTGGTTTGTTCACTTTTGAGTAAAATAATTCTGGATACTTTTCCATGTCACCGAGAGTTTTTCATCTGTTCTTTGATCTTTACTTTGTGGAGGGTATAGTACGGAGGAGATGGAAGAATGGAATACAGGAAGCTTTGGGGTATTGGAGCTGGAACATTAAGGAAGACATGTGGCATGCATTGGAAAGAAGAATTTAGAGCAATGTGGCATATGGACTTGCCGTTGATGGGATGAACAGGAATTTGGAGGGGTCAAGATAAACTAAGGGGCAGCTTGTGGGTGTTTACTGTGGATGGCAGACCTTGGTTACCAAACATTTAACACAATACCTAGATATTGGATGAGTGTAAATGAAGCTGTTGTCTGTCCATCCTTGATTGCTACTTTGCAATGCCGAAAAAGGCAATTAGGGATAAGAAAAATAAATATGTACAGAAAGTCACAAGAAAACACTCAGAATGAATAGGTCAAACACAAAAAATGGGTACAACCACACTTCTACCTTTGGAAAGCATTGTATCTTAACATTTGGAAACACCAATGGAGATGATCTTGGCTCCCCTCATGAAACAGAACTTGGAGTGCAGGAGTTCATACCTTACAGTGTAACCCTAAATTCTGACTGGTACTTTTAATATACAACAGCTTGTTACTAAGGCTAGCTTGAGTGATTTTTCTTTGATGAATTCAACGGTCAGTTACTGATATAATGGCATAACCACAATCTTCAAGCAGTTTGGTTTTCAAATGATCTTAGTTTAAACATAAATGTGATAAATCATAATAGCATATCTTTGCAGCTAATTGTTAAGAACAGAAAAACTAAAATAAAGAACAATTACCTGCACCCTTGTTGACTTAGACAGAGATGCTTCAGGTAGCAGAAGTGGTTCTGCATGATGATGAACAGCAACTGGTAGTCTAGTTGAAGTAGCTGCAGGAACTGCTGGTGGTGAGGGAGCACGTGGTGGAGGTGGAGCAGAAGATCGGTCATACAATGGTGGACGACCACGTTTTCGTTTAACCATAACAGGCTGTGCATCATCTTGCTTACGTTTATTTGATAAACAAGCAACTTGACTATCCACTTGCCTTTCTGAGTTATTACCAATCGTCCTATGAAAACAAGAATAAAAACTCAAAATGTATTAACAATCAGTACCTACATCCTGTAAATTGCTTCTACGTTTTGAAGGATGTATATCCAATTCCTACCTTAAACTAGTGTTTATAAAGTTTTTTACTTTCCTTGCTTTCCTTTTTACTTTCTATTAAATTTTAGGGAGAATAAAAAGATGTTCTGGAAGGAGGTAAATAAAGTGCGTAAGACAAGGGAGCAAATGGGAACTTCAGTGAAGGGCGCAAATGGGGAGGTGATAACAAGTAGTGGTGATGTGAGAAGGAGATGGAGTGAGTATTTTGAAGGTTTGTTGAATGTGTTTGATGATAGAGTGGCAGATATAGGGTGTTTTGGTCAAGATGGTGTGCAAAGTGCGAGGGTTAGGGAAAATGATTTGGTAAACAGAGAAGAGGTAGTAAAAGCTTTGCGGAAGATGAAAGCCGGCAAGGCAGCAGGTTTGGATGGTATTGCAGTGGAATTTATTAAAAAAGGGGGTGACTGTATTGTTGACTGGTTGGTAAGGTTATTTAATGTATGTATGACTCATGGTGAGGTGCCTGAGGATTGGCGGAATGTGTGCATAGTGCCGTTGTACAAAGGCAAAGGGGATAAGAGTGAGTGCTCAAATTACAGAGGTATAAGTTTGTTGAGTATTCCTGGCAAATTATATGGGAGGGTATTGATTGAGAGGGTGAAGGTATGTACAGAGCATCAGATTGGGGAAGAGCAGTGTGGTTTCAGAAGTGGTAGAGGATGTGTGGATCAGGTGTTTGCTTTGAAAAATGTATGTGAGAAATACTTAGAAAAGCAAATGGATTTGTATGTAGCATTTATGGATCTGGAGAAGGCTTATGATAGAGTTGATAGAGATGCTCTGTGGAAGGTTTTTTTTTTTTTTTTTTTTTGCCGCTGTCTCCCGCGTTTGCGAGGTAGCGCAAGGAAACAGACGAAAGAAATGGCCCAACCCACCCCCATACACATGTATATACATACGTCCACACACGCAAAATATACATACCTACACAGCTTTCCATGGTTTACCCCAGAAGCTTCACATGCCCCGATTCAATCCACTGACAGCACGTCAACCCCGGTATACCACATCGCTCCAATTCACTCTATACCTTGCCCTCCTTTCACCCTCCTGCATGTTCAGGCTCCGATCACACAAAATCTTTTTCACTCCATATTTCCACCTCCAATTTGGTCTCCCTCTTCTCCTCGTTCCCTCCACCTCCGACACATATATCCTCTTGGTCAATCTTTCCTCACTCATTCTCTCCATGTGCCCAAACCATTTCAAAACACCCTCTTCTGCTCTCTCAACCACGCTCTTTTTATTTCCACACATCTCTCTTACCCTTACGTTACTTACTCGATCAAACCACCTCACACCACACATTGTCCTCAAACATCTCATTTCCAGCACATCCATCCTCCTGCGCACAACTCTATCCATAGCCCACGCCTCGCAACCATACAACATTGTTGGAACCACTATTCCTTCAAACATACTCATTTTTGCTTTCCAAGATAATGTTCTCGACTTCCACACATTCTTCAAGGCTCCCAGAATTTTCGCCCCCTCCCCCACCCTATGATCCACTTCCGCTTCCATGGTTCCATCCGCTGCCAGATCCACTCCCAGATATCTAAAACACTTCACTTCCTCCAGTTTTTCTCCATTCAAACTCACCTCCCAATTTACTTGACCCTCAACCCTACTGTACCTAATAACCTTGCTCTTATTCACATTTACTCTTAACTTTCTTCTTTCACACACTTTACCAAACTCAGTCACCAGCTTCTGCAGTTTCTCACATGAATCAGCCATCAGCGCTGTATCATCAGCGAACAACAACTGACTCACTTCCCAAGCTCTCTCATCCCCAACAGACTTCATACTTGCCCCTCTTTCCAAAACTCTTGCATTCACCTGTGGAAGGTATTAAGAATATATGGTGTGGGAGGAAAGTTGTTAGAAGCAGTGAAAAGTTTTTATCGAGGATGTAAGGCATGTGTACGTGTAGGAAGAGAGGAAAGTGATTGGTTCTCAGTGAATGTAGGTTTGCGGCAGGGGTGTGTGATGTCTCCATGGTTGTTTAATTTGTTTATGGATGGGGTTGTTAGGGAGGTAAATGCAAGAGTCCTGGAAAGAGGGGCAAGTATGAAGTCTGTTGGGGATGAGAGAGCTTGGGAAGTGAGTCAGTTGTTGTTCGCTGATGATACAGCGCTGGTGGCTGATTCATGTGAGAAACTGCAGAAGCTGGTGACTGAGTTTGGTAAAGTGTGTGAAAGAAGAAAGTTAAGAGTAAATGTGAATAAGAGCAAGGTTATTAGGTACAGTAGGGTTGAGGGTCAAGTAAATTGGGAGGTGAGTTTGAATGGAGAAAAACTGGAGGAAGTGAAGTGTTTTAGATATCTAGGAGTGGATCTGGCAGCGGATGGAACCATGGAAGCGGAAGTGGATCATAGGGTGGGGGAGGGGGCGAAAATTCTGGGAGCCTTGAAGAATGTGTGGAAGTCGAGAACATTATCTCGGAAAGCAAAAATGGGTATGTTTGAAGGAATAGTGGTTCCAACAATGTTGTATGGTTGCGAGGCGTGGACTATGGACAGAGTTGTGCGCAGGAGGATGGATGTGCTGGAAATGAGATGTTTGAGGACAATGTGTGGTGTGAGGTGGTTTGATCGAGTAAGTAACGTAAGGGTAAGAGAGATGTGTGGAAATAAAAAGAGCGTGGTTGAGAGAGCAGAAGAGGGTGTTTTGAAATGGTTTGGTCACATGGAGAGAATGAGTGAGGAAAGATTGACCAAGAGGATATATGTGTCGGAGGTGGAGGGAACGAGGAGAAGAGGGAGACCAAATTGGAGGTGGAAAGATGGAGTGAAAAAGATTTTGTGTGATCGGGGCCTGAACATGCAGGAGGGTGAAAGGAGGGCAAGGAATAGAGTGAATTGGAGCGATGTGGTATACCGGGGTCGACGTGCTGTCAGTGGATTGAATCAAGGCATGTGAAGCGTCTGGGGTAAACCATGGAAAGCTGTGTAGGTATGTATATTTGCGTGTGTGTGGACGTATGTATATACATGTGTATGGGGTGGGTTGGGCCATTTCTTTCGTCTGTTTCCTTGCGCTACCTCACAAACACGGGAGACAGCGACAAAGCAAAAAAAAAGAAAAAAAAAAAAACTTTCCTTGCACCTATCAAAGAGATACCCCTCCAATTTCATCCATTACCCTCATCAACAATCTTCCTCTACTCTTAAAACAATTCATAAAACTTTACTCTCCTTGCACCTATCAAAGAGATACCCCTCCACTTTCATCCATTACCCGCATCAATAATCTTCCTCTACTCTTAAAACAATTCATATCTCAGGAATAATTCTATTTGTTATTTATTCACTTACAATACTGACACTCCCAAAATTCTAGCCTTGAATAATTTTCAACCAAATATTCTTTTTTATATATCCCTTGAGCTTCCTCACAGGACATTAGCAAATTCATTACACTTGCATTATTTCAAGTGGCCTCTAGTGGGTCCTTGTGCATAATGAGGGTGCCAGGGATTTGTATACCTTCATGGATCAAACCTTTGCAAAAAACATGACAGTATTCCCCCAATCTCCTTTGGTTAGGGTGCAGCCTCAGTCCATCCTCAATCCTTTGGATCTAAGATCTACTACCCCACTCATTACAGTTTTTCTTTCATGGGCAGTAATTTCCAGCCATCAAACCCCACCTACTACTACCAAATTACTTAAAACCCAGCTGAGACACAAATATACACATGCCCTACGAAATAACAGCACATTACAAGTACACAATACTCAATGAAATGCATCTTTTGTCACATATGGACCAACCCATGCTGAACTGCCCTCGCCTCTCACAAACATTATAGCAGAAATTGGACCTATGGATGCTTCCCCTAAACTTAACAAACTCCCACTCCACCTATCCAACCCCCACCCCTCCCCCAAATCCACCAAACAAACCCCTTTCTAATGGCAAAACACGCCATTCAAATCCCATCACATACACTCATGATTAACAGTCACCCACTAAATTTGTACATAACAAATATTCAGAAGACATACTAAACAGAGGTGATATAAAGTACAAACTCCAAGAACTAATTCCCTTCATGAGAGAGAGAGAGAGAGAGAGAGAGAGAGAGAGAGAGAGAGAGAGAGAGAGAGAGAGAGAGAGAGAGAGAGAGACAGAGAGAGAGAGAGACAGAGAGAAGAGAGAGAGAGAGAGAGAGAGAGAGAGAGAGAGAGAGAGAGAGAGAGAGAGAGAGAGAGAGAGAGAGAGAGAGGAGCGAGAGAAATATTACATAGATCCAAGGTCCATGCATGGTGGTCTGGACTTAATGCTAAAAATGAAAAAAAAAAATAAGATTAAAACTTTGTAAGCCGTAGAAGAAAAGGATAGCAAAGCAGATGCTCTCTACCCACATCACACCATACACCAGAAGAAAAACTGGTAAAAAAAACACCTAGTGGGATCAATAAAACAGAGGAAAATATTTTTTAGGAAAGTTGTAAAACAGAATGGATATGAATATGTCATGCATCCTTTCACTTTTTGTTATAAAGACAAAGATAAGGATAAACTAGAACTCTAGCCTCTTGACTTAACATGCCTACATAATTCTAATACAATAATTCTTATTTACTCTCTCAAAGCAGGTGACATGGGTTAACATGGCATGGCCAGGGAAAGATCAGTGGTTGAAAAGGTAGCATGATATACCACTGTGTTATGATGACTGATTAAATGAATTTTTCAATATCAGAGAGTGACAAGTGATGAAATCTAGTTTTGAAGATATTAAGGATGTCATTGGGAAAGAAATATTCTGTACAGTCTTGATTAATTTGGTGACCTCTAAGTTTTGATCCATTTCCTCTCATCAGTAATGCTGGTGCTATTGCAAAGTTACATACTGATGTTGAATCCATTAAGTAAATTGAAACATCTTAATAATTTGCCCCGGAGGAGCCTCTTGCTTTAATTCTTGCAGTCTCTCCTCATATGGTTTGTTATGCGAGGAAGGAATCAATATAATTGCTCTTTGCTGCACTGCTTCCAACTTAAGAATATCCATATTTTAAGTGGGGGCCCAAAACTGTACTGCATATTCAAGGTGTGGTCTAACTAGACTCAGTTTGGCTATTTTGGCAACTTCACTACAATCCTGCAAGAATTTGAAGTTACTGAAGACAATAACCCCTATATCCCTCACATTTGGAGTATTCTTTATCTTGTGGCCCATCAGTTCATAATATAATTTTTTGTCTTGGTTTCCTACTTGTAACATATGACACATACTGATGTTAAATGGCATTTGTCATTTACTAGACCATTCAGCAATTCTATCAAGATTCTCTTGTGATCTTAGCCTATCTTCATCAATTGATATGGCACTGCCAATGTTTGTGCCATTTACAAATTTGGACACTAGGTTATTTAGCCCTACATCAATATCATTACCATGAATGATAAAAAAGTATAGGCCAAAGTACTAATCCCTGGGGGCTTTCACCAGTAACAGGTGACCATGGTGATGATTCCCCATTCATCAAGACTTTCTGCTTCCTATCATGTAACCAGGCTTCTATCCGATTTCCTATGCAATCTGGGTTCTCAACGCCAAGACATCGTGCATTAATCTAGCAGGGGAGACTTTGATCAATGCTTTCTGGAAGCCCAGAAATATCATAGCTATTGCTTTTTTCTTGACATAGATATTGAATAATTCATGAAAAAATTCAAGGTCTGATGGGCATGATCTGCATCTTCTAAAACGATGTTGTATATTATTCATCAGGCTACATTGTTCCAGATATGCTAAGATTTTACCTATGATAATCAACTCAAAAAGTTTACAAATAACTGATGAGAGGCTAATAGGATGGTAATTACCATGCAACTCACAGTTTCTATTTTTGTATAACAGATTGAATCTGCCAGTCTCCAGACCTGTGGGACTACTCCATTACCGGATAGATTCACTGAAAAATGGGTTAATGGACCGGCAATTCTGAGTCTGATGTTCTTAATCATTCAAGGACAGAGACGATCAGGAACTGGGCTTTTATTAGTCTTCAGCTTATCTATCTGTGTTAGTATTCCTCTAAATGTGATGGTAAACTTCTGTTTTGAGCAGTTGCTCTGTTTATAAAAGGGACTGATTTGTCCTTGTATGGAGTCCTGCTCTCACATTTGGGGTGTTTTTGGCTCTGTATCCTTACCTGACAGAGTCAAAAGCCATCTGACTTATAAACTGTCCCAGGCTAACTTCCAAACTTGACCGCCTTGCTCTATGCTGCAATATTGGTTCACTTTCCCTCTACTATAGGCATTCCTTTGGTTTTTGCTCCTGGAAGCTGGCTACTTGTGTGCTCCCAACACTAGCTAGCCTAAGTAATACTTAGCAAGCTGCTACATCATATAATTATTGTGAGGCCACTGGCAATTCAAGGGTGAACTGTTTTGATATCTGTTTCTTTTCCTACATGTTGAGGCTTTGGAACTCTCTACCTTCTCATTTTTTTTTTTTTTTTTTTTTTTTTATACTTTGTCGCTGTCTCCCGCGTTTGCGAGGTAGCGCAAGGAAACAGACGAAAGAAATGGCCCAACCCCCCCCATACACATGTACATACACACGTCCACACACGCAAATATACATACCTACACAGCTTTCCATGGTTTACCCCAGACGCTTCACATGCCTTGATTCAATCCACTGACAGCACGTCAACCCCTGTATACCACATCGCTCCAATTCACTCTATTCCTTGCCCTCCTTTCACCCTCCTGCATGTTCAGGCCCCGATCACACAAAATCCTTTTCACTCCATCTTTCCACCTCCAATTTGGTCTCCCTCTTCTCCTCGTTCCCTCCACCTCCGACACATATATCCTCTTGGTCAATCTTTCCTCACTCATTCTCTCCATGTGCCCAAACCATTTCAAAACACCCTCTTCTGCTCTCTCAACCACGCTCTTTTTATTTCCACACATCTCTCTTACCCTTACGTTACTTACTCGATCAAACCACCTCACACCACACATTGTCCTCAAACATCTCATTTCCAGCACATCCATCCTCCTGCGCACAACTCTATCCATAGCCCACGCCTCGCAACCATACAACATTGTTGGAACTACTATTCCTTCAAACATACCCATTTTTGCTTTCCGGGATAATGTTCTCGACTTCCACACATTTTTCAAGGCTCCCAAAATTTTCGCCCCCTCCCCCACCCTATGATCCACTTCCGCTTCCATGGTTCCATCCGCTGACAGATCCACTCACAGATATCTAAAACACTTCACTTCCTCCAGCCTCTCACCATTCAAACTCACCTCCCAATTGACTTGACCCTCAACCCTACTGTACCTAATAACCTTGCTCTTATTGACATTTACTCTTAACTTTCTTCTTCCACACACTTTACCAAACTCCGTCACCAGCTTCTGCAGTTTCTCACATGAATCCGCCACCAGCGCTGTATCATCAGCGAACAACAACTGACTCACTTCCCAAGCTCTCTCATCCCCAACAGACTTCATACTTGCCCCTCTTTCCAAAACTCTTGCATTTACCTCCCTAACAACCCCATCCATAAACAAATTAAACAACCAAGGAGACATCACACACCCCTGCCGCAAACCTACATTCACTGAGAACCAATCACTTTCCTCTCTTCCTACACATACACATGCCTTACATCCTCGATAAAAACTTTTCACTGCTTCTAACAACTTGCCTCCCACACCATATATTCTTAATACCTTCCACAGAGCATCTCTATCAACTCTATCATATGCCTTCTCCAGATCCATAAATGCTACATACAAATCCATTTGCTTTTCCAAGTATTTCTCACATACATTCTTGAAAGCAAACACCTGATCCACACATCCTCTACCACTTCTGAAACCACACTGCTCTTCCCCAATCTGATGCTCTGTACATGCCTTCACCCTCTCAATCAATACCCTCCCATATAATTTACCAGGAATACTCAACAAACTTATACCTCTGTAATTTGAGCACTCACTCTTATCCCCTTTGCCTTTGTACAATGGCACTATGCAAGCATTCCGCCAATCCTCAGGCACCTCACCATGAGTCATACATACATTAAATAACCTTACCAACCAGTCAACAATACAGTCACCCCCTTTTTTAATAAATTCCACTGCAATACCATCCAAACCTGCTGCCTTGCCGGCTTTCATCTTCCGCAAAGCTTTTACTACCTCTTCTCTGTTTACCAAATCATTTTCCCTAACCCTCTCACTTTGCACACCACCTCGACCCAAACACCCTATATCTGCCACTCTGTCATCAGACACATTCAACAAACCTTCAAAATACTCATTCCATCTCCTTCTCACATCACCACTACTTGTTATCACCTCCCCATTTACGCCCTTCTCATGTCTTTCCCAATAACTATGACTCGACACTTTAAAAAAAATAACTTTTGCGTCCTTCAAAACTCGTAAATATTTTCCCTTGTCTTTTCTTTTTCTGTTTCATAATTCCCTATTTTTCAATTAAGGCTGGCCTTGATGTGGACCTTTGTCTGTGACTGAAGCCTAAAAAAAAATTTTGTATCATGTGAAAGCTAATAACCACTGTCTCAAAATTCATGTCACTGTTTTTTAGCATAAAACCAGAGATAATAAAACTTGTTCAGAGTTGTTCCCTTGCTTTTATTGGCCACAATGGATTCCCCATTTTCTTTTACTAAGGGTCGTATTCCACTCCTTATACAGATGCTCCTCAACTTACAATGAGGTTATGTTCCGATAAAGCCATAGTAAGTTGAAAATATCGTAAGTCAAAAATATGTTTAATACATCTAATACTGTACATCTAACCTATCAAACATCACAGCTTAGCCTACCCTACCTTAAACATTCTTAGAACACTTACATTAGCCTACAGTAGGGCAAAATCATCTAACACAAAGCCTATAATAAAGTGTTTCTTTGTTGTGAACTTTCCTGGTATAACTTCGGGAATAACTTCATGCAGGCCAATAATCTTTAATTTCATCTTAAGAGTAATTGCCTTCATCTTCTCACCTCCGGCAGGAAAAATAGATGCGTGTTTTGTAAAATGGGATGCAAAAACACAAAACACAAAATAAAAAAAATGCTGGTAACACAATACACTGTAGAGTAACAGTTGTTTACACTAGTGACTGCACGGATGACTGGAAGCCATGGCTCGCTGAGAGAGTATTATATCACATAACGCTAGCCTGGGAAAAGATCAAAATTCAAAATACAGTTTCTATTGAATGCGTATCATTATCGCACCATAGTAAACTTGAAAAATCGTAAGTCAATCCATCATAAGTTGGGGAGCATCTGTATGCTTCTCATTACAGATATATCTATAAAACCTTTTAGGATCTCTATCATTATCTTTTGCAACACTGTATTCTCTCTTGGCTTCTTTGAAAAAAAACTTTCACTTGTCTTTTGATTGTGCTACATTGTGCTGTATTATATGCATTGCAATATTTGGATCACTGTCTAGTTTCTTAAGTTTATAGAGTTTGTTGGTATTATTGTTTCTGTTGGTCATGGAAATGAATGTAACATGGTGATTGATAAACTGCTTAAGACTGGCCTATAATTCCTCTGGGCATGACCCAAGGGTGAGAGACTCTTTAACGCATAGCATAGCTCATTAAAATCTGCCCTTTTTTAAAGTTCAGGGTAATAGTACCAGTTTTAAAGGAGTTGGTTTTGATATCTATGTCGAATAAGGAGTTGGTTTTGACATCTATGTCAAATCCAAACACATTATGGTCACAACCGCCTAAATTTTCTCCAACATGGGTATTAGGTTCCAAGAACTCTTGCAATGCAAGTATATCAGCTTTCCCCATCAGCTCAGTGAAGTAGTGGTAGAGAAAATTGTCTTCAACAAAGTTGGTAAGTCTAGCAGATTCACTCTCTTCACCTGAGATAGTTTACAAGTTGATTTCTGGAAGATTAAAATCCCTAAGAATGATCAAGTCTATATCCTGTTTTGCTCATTGCAAACCCTCACACATGACCATGTCAATATCTGCTGGCTGACTAGGGCATCTGTAAGTGACATATATGTAAAGTTTGGAAGGTTCTCTGCAAATCTGAACACACAATTGTTCAACAGCAGTAGATGTTGCAGTAAGATTTTACATAAGTGCAGTTCTGCCTCCTCAACACAAATCTACAAGCTCTTCACCATTTCCATTTACAACACTGAACACTCCATGTACACCAATTATTCCATCAACTGCCACATTACTCACCTTTGCATTCAAATCACCCATTATTATAACCCAGTCTCGTGCATCAAAACTACAAACTGTTACTAACATGTGTGTGCGTCTGCCCACATGTTTGTGTATATAACGTGTGTGTTTCCTTGTGTATGGTGGTGTAATGTGTATGGTGGTGTAATCCTGTTTTGAAGCCAGATGGCGACCTGTCCTTGAGCACCCGAACCCTTATCAGAGGCATGAGATTAAGTTGTTAGTGAGCATACAAGACATGTCATCGCTGCTGTCTGCTGTCATAAACAAGAGGACAAAGGAGGTTGATCTACACAGAATGTGCGACGGACCAATCAGAATTGGATCTTAGTCCCATAGCCAATCAAGGGTAGCGTTGTAGCAGCAGGGCGGACGCTCGTCTTTACTTGTAATAAGTACCCCTGACACCTGCTGAGACTCAATTTCTCTTTCTCTAGCCTAGCAAGGTAAGTGGTGTCCACCCTGCTGTAAGCCTGTTACCCGAGTGAAGTGCGCGATACAGACCCTACATTGTTTTGCCTCTGTCATAATTGAGTATCATAGAATTGTAACTTGTTATAGAAGGGTCTAAGTGTAATCTTACCTGGAGTGTTAAACTCATGTTCAATGTTAAATTCAAGTTCAATGTTAAACCCATGTTCAGTGTTAATGTAAACGAGTTGTGCCTTTAATGTGTTTTTGTACACTTTAATTCTGGTGTTTGATTCAATCCTGTGACTTTCAGATAAGTGTTATCCGGTGTTGTGAAACATAACAAATTTAACGTCCTTGCAAGATAAGGATCAGTATAGTATTTGTAACATATATACGTTATTGGCAGCCTTGCGACCTCACTCAGCTGCTCCCGAAACACTTGCCTTTCATGATCTTTCTTCTCATGCCCAGGTACACAGGCACCAATGATCACCCATCTCTCTCCGTCCACTTTCAGTTTTACCCACATCAATCTAGAGTTTACTTTCTTACACTCTATCACATACTCCCACCACTCCTGTTTCAGGAGTAGTGCTACTCCTTCCCTTGCTCTTGTCCCCTCACTGACCCCTGACTTTACTCCCAAGACATTCCCAAACCACTCTTCCCCTTTACCCTTGAGCTTCATTTCACTCAGAGCCAAAACATCCAAGCTCCTTTCCTCAAACATACTACCTATCTCTCTTTTTTTTCTCATCTTGGTTACATCCACACATATTTAGACACCCCAATCTGAGCCTTCGAGGAGGATGAGCACTCCCTGCATGACTCCTTCTGTTTCCCCTTTTTAGTAAGTTAAAATACAAGGAGGGGAGGGTTTCTAGCCATCCAAACCTGCTGCATTGCCAGCTTTCATCTTTTGCAAAGCTTTTACTACCTCTTCTCTGTTTACCAAATATTTCTCCCTAACCCTCTCAATTCGCACGCCACCTCGACCAAAACACCCTAGATCTGCCACTCTATCATCTAACACATTCAACAAACCTTCAAAATACTCACTCCATATCCTCACATCACCACTACTTGTTATCACCTCCCCATTAGCCCCCTTCACCGATGTTCCCGTTTGTTCTCTTGCCTTACGCACTTTTTCTACCTCCTTCCAAAACATCTTTTTATTCTCCCTAAAGTTTAATGATACTCTCTCACCCCAACTCTCATCTGCCCTCTTTTCATCCTCTTGCATCTTTCTCTTGACCTCCTGCCTCTTTCTTTAATATATATTTCCCAGTCATTTGCACTATTTCCCTGCAAAACTCATACAAATGCCTCTCTCTTCTCTTTCACTAATAATCTTACTTCTTCATCCCACCACTCATTACCCCTTCTAATTGCAGTGGAATTTATTAAAAAAGGGGGTGACTGTGTTGTTGACTGGTTGGTAAGGATATTCAATGTATATATGACTCATGGTGAGGTGCCTGAGGATTGACGGAATGCATGCAGAGTGCCATTGTACAAAGGCAAAGGGGATAAAGGTGAGTGCTCAAATTACAGGGGTATAAGATTGTTGAGTATTCCTGGGAAATTATATGGGTGGGTATTGATGGAGAGGGTGAAGGCATGTACAGAGAATCAGGTTGGGGAAGAGCAATGTGGTTTCAGAAGTGGTAGAGGATGTGTGGATCAGGTGTTTGCTTTGAAGAATGTATGTGAGAAATACTTAGAAAAGCAAATGGATTTGTATGTAGCATTTATGGATCTGGAGAAGATATGATAGAGTTGATAGAGATGCTCTGTGGAAGGTATTAAGAATATATGGTGTGGGAGGCAAGTTGTTAGATGCAGTGAAAAGTTTTCATTGAGGATGTAAGGCATGTGTGCCAGTAGAAAGAGAGGAAAGTGATTGGTTCTCAGTGAATGTCGGTTTGTGACAGGGGTGCACGATGTCTCCAAGGTTGTTTAATTTGTTTATGGATGGGGTTGTTAGGGAGGTAAATGCAAGAGTTTTGGAGAGAGGGGAAAGTATGCAGTCTGTTGTGGATGAGAGAGCTTGGGAAGTGAGTAAGTTGTTGTTCGCTGATGATACAGCGCTGGTGGCTGATTCGGATGAGAAATTGCAGAAGCTGGTGACTGAGTTTAGTAAAGTATGTGAAAGAAGAAAGCTGAGAGTAAATCTGAATAAGAGCAAGGTTATTAGGTACAACAGGGTTCAGGGACAAGTCAATTGGGAGGTAAGTTTGAAAGGAGAAAGACTGGAGGAAGTGAAGTGTTTTAGATATCTGGGAATGGATTTGGCAGCGGATGGAACCATGGAAACAGAAGTGAGTCACAGGGTGAGGGAGGAGGCGAAAGTTCTGGGAGCGATGAAAAATGTGTGGAAGGCAAGAACATTATCTCGGAAAGCAAAAATGGGTATGTTTGAAGGAATAGTGGTTCCAACAATGTTGTATGGTTGCGAGGCATGGGCTAAGGATAGAGTTGTGCGCAGGAGGGTGGATGTGTTGAAAATGAGATGTCTGAGGACAATATGTGGTGTGAGGAGGTTTGATCGAGTAAGTAATGAAAGGGTAAGAGAGATGTGTGGTAAAAAAAAGAATGTGGTTGAGAGAGCACAGGAGGGTGTTTTGAAATGGTTTGGTCACACGGAGAGAATGAGTGAGGAAAGATTGACAAAGAGGATATATGCGTCAGAGGTGGAGGGAACAAGGAGAAGTGGGAGACCAAATTGGAGGTGGAAAGATGGAGAGAAAATGATTTTGAGCAATCAGGGCCTGAACATGCAGGGGGGTAAAAGGCATGCAAGGAATAGAGTGAATTGAATGATGTGGTATACCGGATCGACGTGCTGTCAATGGATTGAACCAGGGCATGTTAAGCGTCTGGGGTAAACCATGGAAAGTTTTGTGGGGCCTGGATGTGGAAAGGGAGCTGTGGTTTTGGTGCATTATACATGACAGCTAGAGACTGAGTGTGAACGAATGTGGCTTTTGTTGTCTTTTTCTAGCGCTACCTCATGCACATGGCAGATGGGATGGCAACACGAATGAATAAAGGCAGCAAGTATGAATTATGTACATGTGTATATATGTATATGTCTGTGTATGCATATTTTTTTTTTTTGTCACTGTCTCCCGCGTTTGCTAGGTAGCGCAAGGAAACAGACGAAAGAAATGGCCCAACCCACCCCCATACATATGTATATACATACACGTCCACACAACGAAATATATAAACCTACACAGCTTTCCATGCTTTACCCCAGACGCTTCACATGCCCTGATTCAATCCACTGACAGCACGTCAACCCCGGTATACCACATCGATCCAATTCACTCTATTCCTTGCCCTCCTTTCACCCTCCTGCATGTTCAGGCCCCGATCACACAAAATCTTTTTCACTCCATCTTTCCACCTTCAATTTGGTCTCCCACTTCTCCTCGTTCTCTCCATCTCCGACACATATATCCTCTTGGTCAATCTTTCCTCACTCATTCTCTCCATGTGCCCAAACCATTTCAAAACACCCTCTTCTGCTCTCTCAACCACGCTCTTTTTATTTCCACACATCTTACCCTTACGTTACTTACTCGACCAAACCACCTCACACCACACACTGTCCTCAAACATCTCATTTCCAGCACATCCACCCTCCTGCGCACAACTCTATCCATAGCCCATGCCTCGCAACATTGCTGGAACCACTATTCCTTCAAACATACCCATTTTTGCTTTCCGAGATAATGTTTTCGACTTCCACACATTCTTCAAGGCTCCCAGGATTTTCGCCCCCTCCCCCACCCTATGATCCACTTCCGCTTCCATGGTTCCATCCGCTGCCAGATCCACTCCTAGATATCTAAAACACCTTACTTCCTCCAGTTTTTCTCCATTCAAACTTACCTCCCAATTGACTTGACCCTCAACCCTACTGTACCTAATAACCTTGCTCTTATTCACATTTACTCTTAACTTTCTTCTTTCACACACCCCACCAAACTCAGTCATCAGCTTCTGCAGTTTCTCACATGAATCAGCCACCAGCGCTGTATCATCAGCAAACAACAACTGATTCACTTCCCAAGCTCTCTCATCCACAACAGACTTCATACTTGCCCCTCTTTCCAAAACTCTTGCATTCACCTCCCTAACAACCCATCCATAAACAAATTAAAACAAATTAAACAATATATATGTATATATTGAAATGTATAGGTATGTATATGTGCATGTGTGGACGTGTATGTATGTACATGTGTATGTGGGTGGGTTGCGCCATTTTTTCATCTGTTTCCTTGCGCTACCTCGCTAACGCAGGAGACAGTGACAAAGTATAATAATAATAAGAAAATATACATATATATTTATCTATTCATTTATTACCCTTTCTAATCTGCCCACCTCCCACCTTTCTCATGCCACATCCCTCCCCCACTCCCATTACATCATTTGCTCTCACCTTTTGCCATTCTGCACTCAATCTCTCCTGGTACTTCCTCACACAAGCCTCCTTTCCAAGCTCACTTACTCTCACCACTCTCTTCTTCCCAACATTCTCTCTTCTTTTCTAAAAACCTCTACAAATCTTCACCTTCACCTCCACAACATAGTGATCAGACATCCTTCAAGCTGCACCTCTCAGCACATTAACATCCAAAAGTCTCACTCAGCTGCTCCCGAAACACTTGCCTTTCATGATCTTTCTTCTCATGCCCAGGTACACAGGCACCAATGATCACCCATCTCTCTCCGTCCACTTTCAGTTTTACCCACATCAATCTAGAGTTTACTTTCTTACACTCTATCACATACTCCCACCACTCCTGTTTCAGGAGTAGTGCTACTCCTTCCCTTGCTCTTGTCCCCTCACTGACCCCTGACTTTACTCCCAAGACATTCCCAAACCACTCTTCCCCTTTACCCTTGAGCTTCATTTCACTCAGAGCCAAAACATCCAAGCTCCTTTCCTCAAACATACTACCTATCTCTCTTTTTTTTCTCATCTTGGTTACATCCACACATATTTAGACACCCCAATCTGAGCCTTCGAGGAGGATGAGCACTCCCTGCATGACTCCTTCTGTTTCCCCTTTTTAGTAAGTTAAAATACAAGGAGGGGAGGGTTTCTAGCCATCCAAACCTGCTGCATTGCCAGCTTTCATCTTTTGCAAAGCTTTTACTACCTCTTCTCTGTTTACCAAATATTTCTCCCTAACCCTCTCAATTCGCACGCCACCTCGACCAAAACACCCTAGATCTGCCACTCTATCATCTAACACATTCAACAAACCTTCAAAATACTCACTCCATATCCTCACATCACCACTACTTGTTATCACCTCCCCATTAGCCCCCTTCACCGATGTTCCCGTTTGTTCTCTTGCCTTACGCACTTTTTCTACCTCCTTCCAAAACATCTTTTTATTCTCCCTAAAGTTTAATGATACTCTCTCACCCCAACTCTCATCTGCCCTCTTTTCATCCTCTTGCATCTTTCTCTTGACCTCCTGCCTCTTTCTTTAATATATATTTCCCAGTCATTTGCACTATTTCCCTGCAAAACTCATACAAATGCCTCTCTCTTCTCTTTCACTAATAATCTTACTTCTTCATCCCACCACTCATTACCCCTTCTAATTGCAGTGGAATTTATTAAAAAAGGGGGTGACTGTGTTGTTGACTGGTTGGTAAGGATATTCAATGTATATATGACTCATGGTGAGGTGCCTGAGGATTGACGGAATGCATGCAGAGTGCCATTGTACAAAGGCAAAGGGGATAAAGGTGAGTGCTCAAATTACAGGGGTATAAGATTGTTGAGTATTCCTGGGAAATTATATGGGTGGGTATTGATGGAGAGGGTGAAGGCATGTACAGAGAATCAGGTTGGGGAAGAGCAATGTGGTTTCAGAAGTGGTAGAGGATGTGTGGATCAGGTGTTTGCTTTGAAGAATGTATGTGAGAAATACTTAGAAAAGCAAATGGATTTGTATGTAGCATTTATGGATCTGGAGAAGATATGATAGAGTTGATAGAGATGCTCTGTGGAAGGTATTAAGAATATATGGTGTGGGAGGCAAGTTGTTAGATGCAGTGAAAAGTTTTCATTGAGGATGTAAGGCATGTGTGCCAGTAGAAAGAGAGGAAAGTGATTGGTTCTCAGTGAATGTCGGTTTGTGACAGGGGTGCACGATGTCTCCAAGGTTGTTTAATTTGTTTATGGATGGGGTTGTTAGGGAGGTAAATGCAAGAGTTTTGGAGAGAGGGGAAAGTATGCAGTCTGTTGTGGATGAGAGAGCTTGGGAAGTGAGTAAGTTGTTGTTCGCTGATGATACAGCGCTGGTGGCTGATTCGGATGAGAAATTGCAGAAGCTGGTGACTGAGTTTAGTAAAGTATGTGAAAGAAGAAAGCTGAGAGTAAATCTGAATAAGAGCAAGGTTATTAGGTACAACAGGGTTCAGGGACAAGTCAATTGGGAGGTAAGTTTGAAAGGAGAAAGACTGGAGGAAGTGAAGTGTTTTAGATATCTGGGAATGGATTTGGCAGCGGATGGAACCATGGAAACAGAAGTGAGTCACAGGGTGAGGGAGGAGGCGAAAGTTCTGGGAGCGATGAAAAATGTGTGGAAGGCAAGAACATTATCTCGGAAAGCAAAAATGGGTATGTTTGAAGGAATAGTGGTTCCAACAATGTTGTATGGTTGCGAGGCATGGGCTAAGGATAGAGTTGTGCGCAGGAGGGTGGATGTGTTGAAAATGAGATGTCTGAGGACAATATGTGGTGTGAGGAGGTTTGATCGAGTAAGTAATGAAAGGGTAAGAGAGATGTGTGGTAAAAAAAAGAATGTGGTTGAGAGAGCACAGGAGGGTGTTTTGAAATGGTTTGGTCACACGGAGAGAATGAGTGAGGAAAGATTGACAAAGAGGATATATGCGTCAGAGGTGGAGGGAACAAGGAGAAGTGGGAGACCAAATTGGAGGTGGAAAGATGGAGAGAAAATGATTTTGAGCAATCAGGGCCTGAACATGCAGGGGGGTAAAAGGCATGCAAGGAATAGAGTGAATTGGAATGATGTGGTATACCGGATCGACGTGCTGTCAATGGATTGAACCAGGGCATGTTAAGCGTCTGGGGTAAACCATGGAAAGTTTTGTGGGGCCTGGATGTGGAAAGGGAGCTGTGGTTTTGGTGCATTATACATGACAGCTAGAGACTGAGTGTGAACGAATGTGGCTTTTGTTGTCTTTTTCTAGCGCTACCTCATGCACATGGCAGATGGGATGGCAACACGAATGAATAAAGGCAGCAAGTATGAATTATGTACATGTGTATATATGTATATGTCTGTGTATGCATATTTTTTTTTTTTGTCACTGTCTCCCGCGTTTGCTAGGTAGCGCAAGGAAACAGACGAAAGAAATGGCCCAACCCACCCCCATACATATGTATATACATACACGTCCACACAACGGAAATATATAAACCTACACAGCTTTCCATGCTTTACCCCAGACGCTTCACATGCCCTGATTCAATCCACTGACAGCACGTCAACCCCGGTATACCACATCGATCCAATTCACTCTATTCCTTGCCCTCCTTTCACCCTCCTGCATGTTCAGGCCCCGATCACACAAAATCTTTTTCACTCCATCTTTCCACCTTCAATTTGGTCTCCCACTTCTCCTCGTTCTCTCCATCTCCGACACATATATCCTCTTGGTCAATCTTTCCTCACTCATTCTCTCCATGTGCCCAAACCATTTCAAAACACCCTCTTCTGCTCTCTCAACCACGCTCTTTTTATTTCCACACATCTTACCCTTACGTTACTTACTCGACCAAACCACCTCACACCACACACTGTCCTCAAACATCTCATTTCCAGCACATCCACCCTCCTGCGCACAACTCTATCCATAGCCCATGCCTCGCAACATTGCTGGAACCACTATTCCTTCAAACATACCCATTTTTGCTTTCCGAGATAATGTTTTCGACTTCCACACATTCTTCAAGGCTCCCAGGATTTTCGCCCCCTCCCCCACCCTATGATCCACTTCCGCTTCCATGGTTCCATCCGCTGCCAGATCCACTCCTAGATATCTAAAACACCTTACTTCCTCCAGTTTTTCTCCATTCAAACTTACCTCCCAATTGACTTGACCCTCAACCCTACTGTACCTAATAACCTTGCTCTTATTCACATTTACTCTTAACTTTCTTCTTTCACACACCCCACCAAACTCAGTCATCAGCTTCTGCAGTTTCTCACATGAATCAGCCACCAGCGCTGTATCATCAGCAAACAACAACTGATTCACTTCCCAAGCTCTCTCATCCACAACAGACTTCATACTTGCCCCTCTTTCCAAAACTCTTGCATTCACCTCCCTAACAACCCCATCCATAAACAAATTAAAACAAATTAAACAATATATATGTATATATTGAAATGTATAGGTATGTATATGTGCATGTGTGGACGTGTATGTATGTACATGTGTATGTGGGTGGGTTGCGCCATTTTTTCATCTGTTTCCTTGCGCTACCTCGCTAACGCAGGAGACAGTGACAAAGTATAATAATAATAAGAAAATATACATATATATTTATCTATTCATTTATTACCCTTTCTAATCTGCCCACCTCCCACCTTTCTCATGCCACATCCCTCCCCCACTCCCATTACATCATTTGCTCTCACCTTTTGCCATTCTGCACTCAATCTCTCCTGGTACTTCCTCACACAAGCCTCCTTTCCAAGCTCACTTACTCTCACCACTCTCTTCTTCCCAACATTCTCTCTTCTTTTCTAAAAACCTCTACAAATCTTCACCTTCACCTCCACAACATAGTGATCAGACATCCTTCAAGCTGCACCTCTCAGCACATTAACATCCAAAAGTCTCTCTGTCACACGCCTATCAAGTAACACGTAATCCAATAATACCTTCTGGCCATCTTCCCTGCTCACGTACGTATACTTACGTATATCTCTTTAAACCAGGTATTCCCAATCACCAGTCCTTTTCAGCAAACAAATTTACAAGCTCTTCATCATTTCCAATTGCAACAATGAACACCCCATGAACACCAATTATACTCTCAACAGCCACATAAGTCACCTTTGTATTCAAATCACCCATCACTAAAAACCGGTTTTGAGCATCAAAGCTGCTAAAACACTCACTCAGCTGCTCCTAAAACACATAGCTCTCATGATATTTCTTCTCATGACCAGGTGCATAGGCACCAATAATCACCCATTTCTATCCATCCACTTTCAGTTTTACCCATATCAATCTAGAACTTACTTTCATTCACGCTATCACATATTCCCACAACTCCAGCTTCGGGAGGAGTGCTACTCATTCCTTTGCTCTTGTCCTATCACCAACCCCTGCCTTTACTCCCAAGACATTCCCATGCCATTCTTCCCCTATGCCCTTGAGCTTCGTTTCACTCAGAGCCAAAACATCCAAGTTCCTTTCCTCAAATACATTACCTATCTCTCCAAATATAAACACATGTTTGGGGTATTTTTCAGAAATTCTAACGAAATATAAACAAAAACATATTAAGACTAAGAAACCCATCAAAAATGGAAAATATTATTGTTTAACTGAAGATGAAGTAGTCTCCTCTTGAGTTCAGCCAAGGCTGCCTAAAGTAACAGAGGGCACCCACCTGACGTAGTGACTTGTTTTTCTATGTATACTTATGCTCGTGTTACATTATGCAGTAAACTACTTGAACCATAATTGGAAGATGATCATTACTGCACATGGATGTGCATATGTAAAAAATATCACTCAATTAGCTTTGCAACCTTGCAACTTTATTTCTTCATCCCCCCACTCACTATCCTTTCTCATCTGCCCATCTCCCACATTTTGCATGCCATATGCAGGTGAAATACATATCTTTTTTTTCTTACTTTGTCACTGTCTCCCGCGTTAGTGAAGTAACGCAAGGAAACAGATGAAAGAATGGCCCAACCCACACACATACACATGTATATACAAACACGTCCACACATGCACATATTACATACCTATACATCTCAATGTATACATATATATACACACACACAGACATATACATATACACACATGTACATAATTCATACTGTCTGCCCTTATTCATTACTGTCGCCACCCCGCCACACATGAAATGACAACCCCCTCTCCCCGCATGTGCGTGAGGTAGCGCTAGGAAAAGACAAGAAAGGCCACATTCGTTCACACTCAGTCTCTAGCTGTCATGTATAATGCACCAAAACCACAGCTCCCTTTCCACATCCAGGCCCCACAAAACTTTCCATGGTTTACCCCAGACACTTCACATGCCCTGGTTTAATCCACTGACAGCATATCGACCCCGGTATACCACATCGTTCCAATTCACTCTATTCCTTGCACACCTTTCACCCTCCTGCATGTTCAGGCCCCCGATCTCTCAAAATCTTTTTCACTCCATCTTTCCACCTCCAATTTGGTCTCCCACTTCTCCTCCTCCCCTCCGCCTCTGACACATATGTCCTCTTTGTCAATCTATCCTCACTCATTCTCTCCATGTGAACAAACCATATCAAAACACACTCTTCTGCTCTCTCAACCACACTCTTTTTATTACCACACATCTCTCTTACCCTTTCATTACTTACTCGATCAAACCACCTCACACCACATATTGTCCTCAAACATCTCATTTCCAGCACATCCACCCTCCTCTGCACAACTCTATCTATTGCCCATGCCTCACAACCATATAACATTGTTGGAACCACTGTTCCTTCAAACATACCCATTTTTGCTTTCCAAGATAACGTTCTCGACTTCCACACATTTTTCAACGCTCCCAGAACTTTTGCCCCTTCCCCCACCCTATGATTCACTTCCGCTTCCATGGATCCATCCACTGCCAAATCCACTCCAAGATATCTAAAACACTTCACTTCCTCCAGTCTTTCTCCTTTCAAACTTACCTCCCAATTGACTTGTCGCTGAAACCTACTGTACCTAATAACCTTGCTCTTATTCACATTTACTCTCAGCTTTCTTCTTTCACACACTTTACCAAACTTAGTCACCAGCTTTTGCAGTTTCTCTTCCACATCAGCCACCAGCGCTGTATCATCAGCGAACAACAACTGACTCACTTCCCAAGCTCTCTCATCCACAACAGACTGCATACTTACCCCGCTCTCCAAGACTCTTGCATTCACCTCCCTAACAACCCCATCCATAAACAAATTAAACAACCATGGAGACATCACACACCCCTGCCACAAACCAACATTCACTGAGAACCAATCACTTTACTCTCTTCCTACACGTACACATGCCTTACATCCTCGGTAAAAACTTTTCACTGCTTCTAACAACTTACCTCCCACACCATATATTCTTAATACCTTTCACATAGCATCTCTATCAACTCTATCATATGCCTTCTCCAGTTACATAAATGCTACATACAAATCCATTTGCTTTTCTAAGTATTTCTCACATACATTTTTCAAAGCAAACACCTGATCCACACATCCTCTACCACTTCTGAAACCACACTGCTCTTCCCCAATCTGGTGCTCTGTACATGCCTTCACCCTCTCAATTAATACCCTCCCATATAATTTCCCAGGAATACTCAACAAACTTATACCTCTGTAATTTGAGCACTCACTCTTATCCCCTTTGCCTTTGTACAATGGCACTATGCAAGCATTCTGCCAGCCCTCAGGCACCTCATCATGAGTTACCCAAATCAACCATCAAGTGGTTACACTGTGAGCAAGACACTATTTTTGACAAGACTGTATCATCTTTCCCTGCCCCTCCCTGGAAAAGAGATGTGTAAAGTAGATAGTAAAAACTGAAAGATTCAAGATTAAAGAGGAATTATGAATGGTGATCTTTGACTACAGCATCATGCTTAGAAGAGGAGAATAACCCATCACAAGTATGTCTTGGGAAAAAACTTACTTTCCAAATCTAGCAGGAAGACCTGCAGGAACTCCATTGAATTCAGCTGGAAGGGACACCCCTTTACTAGGTGAGCTACTAGAATTAGTGCTGAAGGCTGCCGGTGGTCGACTGCTTGACACATTAGGCTCCACTACTCCATCAACTTTTTCTACCACAATCTTACTCTTTTCTTGTTGACTTGAAGAAAAGCTGGCTTCATAAGACTTATTTGGAGTCTCCACACTGAAAATAAAATAATGTATTAGACAATGAAAGTAAATCTAAGTTGGAAAAGATTCTGTATTATGTACTAAGTCTACGATGGGTCTATAGAAAACATATGAATATGTAAATCATAGATCAAGACAACATGTCAAAAAATGAATGATCAAAGAGCTATAAATACCATCAAAAAATAGATCTATAGTATTATATGGCAGCTCACTAAAATAAAATCAAGCTTCACAAAACTACAAGTCCCAATCCTTTGTTAAATGACAGGTGTTATCAAACCACCTTTAACCTCATTTCATATTTCAATATTCTTTTCTCCTTGAAAAAAAAATATTTAATTCAATAGCAAGAACATCAAAAGAATTCCTTCTACATTTTTTATACCTGATCGCTGTTTCCTGTATTAGCAAGGTGGTGCCAGGAAACAGATGAAGAAAGCATATCAACTCATACACATATGTATAATATATGCACACACATGTACATATATTATATTGAGAGGGGTAAAGGCATGTACAGAGCATCAGACTGGAGAAGAGCAGTGTGGTTTCAGAAGTGGTAGATGATGTGTAGATCAGGATTTTGCTTTGAAGAATGTATGTTAGAAATACTTAGAAAAACAGATGGATTTATATGTAGCATTTATGGATCTGGAGAACGCTCATGATAAGAGTTGATAGAGATGCTTTGTGGAATGTATTAAGATTATACGGTGTGGAAGGTAAGTTGCTAGAAGCAGTGAAAAGTTTTTATCAAGGATGTAAGGCATGTGTACAAGTAGGAAGAGAGGGAAGTGATTGGTTCACAGTGAATGTTGGTTTGCAGCAGGGGTATGTGATGTCTCCATGGTTGTTTAATTTGTTTATGGATGGGGTTTTTAGGGAGGTGAATGCAAGAGTTTTGGAAAGAGGGGCAAGTATACAGTCTGCTGTGGATGAGAGGGCTTAGGAAGTGAGTCAGTAGTTGTTTGCTGATGATACAGCACTGGTGGGTGATTCAGGTGAGAAACTGCAGAAGTTGGTGACTGAGTTTGGTAAAGTGTGTGAAAGAAGACAGCTAAGAGTAAATATGAATAAGAGCAAGTTATTAGGTTCAATAGGGTTGAGGGACAAGTTAATTGGGAGGTAAGTTTGAAAGGAGAAAAACTGGAGGAAGTGAAGTATCTTAGATAGCTGGCAGTGGATTTAGCAGCAGATGGAACCATGGAAATGGAAGTGAATCAAAGGGTGGGGGAGGTGGTGAAGGTTCTGGGAGCACTGAAGAATGTGTGGAAGGTGAGGACATTATCTCGGAGAGCAAAAATGGGTATGTTTGAAGAAATAGTGGTTCCAACAAAGTTATATGGCTGCGAGGCATGGGCTATAGATAGGGTTGTGCAGAGGAGGGTTGATGTGTTGGAAATGAAATGTTTGAGGACAATATGTGGTGCGAGGTGGTTTGATCAAGTAAGTATTGAAAAGGCAAGAGAGATGTGTGGTAATAAAAGAGTGTGATTGAGAGAGCAGAAGAGGGTGTATTGAAATGGTTTGGTCAGATGATGAGAATGAATGACAAAAGGTTGACAAAGAAGATATATGTGTCAGAGGTAAAGGGAATGAGGAGACGCAAGAGACCAAACTGGAGGTGGAAGGATGGAGTGAAAAAGATTTTGAGAGATCAAGGCTTGAACATACAGGAGGGTGAAAGGCGAACGTACAGGAGGGTAAAAGGTGTGCAAGGAATAGAGTGAACTGGAACGATGTGGTATACTGGGGCTGATGTGCTCTCAATGGATTGAACCAGGGCGTGTAAAGTGACTGGGGTAAACCTAGGAAAGTTTTGTGGGGCCTGGATGTGGAAAGGGAGCTGTGGTTTCGGTGAATTACATATGACAGCTAGAGACGGATTGTGAACAAATGTGGCCTTTGTTGTCTTTTCCCAGCGCTAACTTGCACACACGCATGGGGGGAGGGGGTGCTACGTCATGTGTAGCGGGGTGATGATGGGAATGGATGATGGCAGCAAGTTTGAATATGTACAGGTGTATATATGTATATGTCTGTGTATGTATGTGTATGTGTATGTTGAAAAGTATAAGTGTGTTGGCTTTATGTATATAAATGTGTTTGTGGATGGGTTGGGCCGTAATTTCATCTGTTTCCTTGCATTACCTCACTAATGCGGGAGACAGCGACTAAGTATAATAATAATAATAACAAAACCATGTAAAGGGGAAACAGAAGAAGAAGTCACACAAGGAGTACTCATCCTCCTCAAAGGCTCAGATTGGGGTGTCTAAATGTGTGTGGATGTAAACAAGATGAGAAAAAAAAGAGAGATAGGTAGTATGTTTGAGGAAAGGAACCTGGATGTTTTGGCTCTGAGTGAACTGAGGCTCAATGGTAAAGGGGAAGAGTGGTTTCGGAATGTCTTGGGAGTAAAGTCAAGGGTTAGTGAGAGGAAAAGAGCAAGGAAAGGAGTAGCACTAATCCTGAAACAGGAGTGGTGGGAGTATGTGATAGAGTGTAAGAAAGTAAACTCTAGATTGATATGGGTAAAACTGAAAGTGGACGGAGAGAGATGGGTGATTATTGGTGCATATGCACCTGGGCATGAGAAGAAAGATCATGAGAGGCAGCAGAGTGGGTGTGTTAGTAGTTTTGATGCACAAGACCGGGTCATAGTGATGGGTGATTTGTATGCGAAGGTGAGTAATGTGGCAGTTCAGGGAATAATTGGTATACATGGGGTGTTCAGTGTTGTAAATGGAAATGGTGAAGAGCTTGTAGATTTATGTGCTGAAAAAGGACTGGTGATTGGGAATACCTGGTTTACAAAGAGAGATATACATAAGTATACGTATGTAAGTAAGAGAGATGGCCAGAGACCATTACTGGATTATGTGTTAATTGATAGGCGCGTGAAAGAGAGACTTTTGGATGTTAATGTGCTGAGAGGTACAACTGGGGAGATGTCTGATCATTATCTTGTGGAGGCGAAGGTGAAGATTTGTAGAGGTTTTCAGAAAAGAAGAATGTTGGGGTGAATAGAGTGGTGAGAGTAAGTGAGCTTGGGAAGGAGACTTGTATGAGGAAGTACCAGGAGAGAATGAGTACAGAATGGAAAAAGGTGAGAACAATGGAAGTAAGGGGAGTGGGGGAGGAATGGGATGTATTTAGGGAATCAGTGATGGAGTGCGCTAAAGATGCTTGTGGCATGAGAAGCGTGGGAGGTGGGCAGATTAGAAAGGGTAGTGAGTGGTGGGATGAAGAAGTAAGATTATTAGTGAAAGAAAAGAGAGGCATTTGGACGATTTTTGCAGGGAAATAATGCAAATGACTGGGAGATGTATAAAAGAAAGAGGCAGGAGGTCAAGAGAAAGGTGCAAGAGGTGAAAAAGAGGGCAAATGAGAGTTGGAGTGAGAGAGTATCATTAAATTTTAGGGAGAATAAAAAGATATTTTGGAAGGAGGTAAATAAAGTGCGTAAGACAAGGGAACAAATGGGAACTTCAGTGAAGGGGGCTAATGGGAAGGTGATAACACGTAGTGGTGATGTGAGAAGGAGATGGAGTGAGTATTTTGAAAGTTTGATGATATAGTGGCAGATATAGGTTGTTTTGGTCAAGGTGGTGTGCAAAGTAAAAGGGTTAGGGAGAATGATTTGGTAAACAGAGAAGAGGTAGTAAAAGCTTTGTGGAAGATGAAAGCTGGCAAGGCAGCGGGTTTGGATGGTATTGCAGTGGAATTTATTAAAAAAGGGGGTGACTGTATTGTTGACTGGCTGGTAAGGTTATTCAATGTATGTATGACTCATGGTGAGGTGCCTGAGGACTGGCGGAATGCTTGCATAGTGCCATTGTACAAAGGCAAAGGGGATAAAAGTGAGTGCTCAAATTACAGAGGTATAAGTTTGTTGAGTATTCCTGGGAAATTATATGGGAGGGGATTGATTGAGAGTGTGAAGGAATGTACAGAGCATCAGATTGGGGAAGAGCTGTGTGGTTTCAGAAGTGGTAGAGGATGTGTGGATCAGGTGTTTGCTTTCAAGAATGTATGTGAGAAATACTTGGAAAAGCAAATGGATTTGTATGTAGCATTTATGGATCTGGAGAAGGCATATGATAGAGTTGATAGAGATGCTCTGTGGAAGGTATTAAGAATATATGGTGTGGGGGGGGGCAAGTTGTTAGAAGCAGTGAAAAGTTTTTATAGAGGATGTAAGGCATGTGTACGTATAGGAAGAGAGGAAAGTGATTAGTTCTCAGTGAATGTTGGTTTGCGGCAGGGGTGTGAGATGTCTCCATGGTTGTTTAATTTGTTTATGGATGGAGTTGTTAGGGGGGTGAATGAAAGAGTTTTGGAAAGAGGGGCAAGTATGCAGTCCGTTACGGATGAGAGAGCTTGGGAAGTGAGTCAGTTGTTGTTCGCTGATAATACAGCACTGGTGGCTGATTCATGTGAGAAACTGCAGAAGCTGGTGACTAAGTTTGGTAAAGTGTGTGAAAGAAGAAAGCTGAGAGTAAATGTGAATAAGAGCAAGGTTATTAGGTACAGTAGGATTGAGGGACAAGTCAACTGGGAGGTAGGTTTGAATGGAGAAAAACTGGAGGAAGTGAAGTGTTTTAGATATCTGGGAGTGGATTTGGCAGCGGATGGAACCATGGGAGTGGAAGTGAATCATAAGGTGGGGGAAGGGGCGAAAGTTCTGGGAGCGTTGAAGAATGTGTGGAAGTCAAGAACATTATCTTGGAAAGCAAAAATGGGTATGTTTGAAGGAATAGCGGTTCCAACAATGTTATATGGTTGCGAGGCGTTGGCTATAAATAGAATTGTGCAGAGGAAATGCTGGAAATGAGATGTTTGAGGACAATATTTGGTGTGAGGTGGTTTGATTAAGTAAGTAATAATAGGGTAAGAGAGATGTGTGGGAATAAAAAGAGTGTGGTTGAGAGAGCACAAGAGGGTGTTTTGAAATGGTTTAGTCACATGGAGAGAATGAGTGAGGAAAAATTGACCAAGAGGATATGTGTCAGAAGTGGAGGGATTGAGGAGAAGTGGGAGGCCAAATTGGAGGTGGAAAGATGGAGTGAAAAAGATTCTGAGTGATCGGGGACTGAACATGCAGGAGGGTGAAAGGCATGCAAGGAACAGAGTGAATTGGAACAATGTGGTATACTGGGGTCGACTTGCTGTCAATGGATTGAACCAGGGCATGAGAAGTGTCTGGGCTAAACCATAGAAAGGTCTGTGGGGCATGGATGTGGAAAGGGGGCTGTGGTTTCAGTGCATTATACATGACAGCTAGAGACAGAGTGTGAACAAATGTGGCCTTTGTTGTCTTTTCCTAGCGCTACCTAGAGCACATGCGGGGGGAAGGGGTTGTTATTTCATGTGTGGTGGGGTGGTGATGGGAATGAATAAAGGCAGACAGTACGAACTATGTACATGTGTATATATGTATATGCCTGTGTGTGTATATATATGTATATGGTGAGATGTATAGGTATGTATATTTGCGTGTGTGGACGTGTATGTCTATACATGTGTATGTGGGTGGGTTGGGCCATTCTTTCGTCTGTTTCCTTACGCTACCTCGCTAACGCAGGAGACAGCGACAAAGCAAAATAATAAAAAAATGAACATTTACAAACATATACATATATAAACATGTATATGTGCATACTTGCTCACCTACATACATTCCTGACACCAACCTGCCCCACAGTGAACCATAAAAATGCATGAAGGAAAAGAAAAATACAACACACATTCTCTTCTCTTCCCCCACACCCATTTGCTGCCCCTACATCAGTATGGCAAAACCATGAAACAGACGAAGAAAGGCCACATCCGCTCACACTTATTCTCTCATTGTCATGTGTTATACACCGAAACAACTGCTGCCTATCCTCGTCCAGGACCCTATCACATTTCATTAGTTTACCCCAGATGTTTCACATGCCCTGGTTCAGTCCACTGACAGCACGTAGACCCCTGTATACCAACTTATTCCAATCCAATCTATTCCTTGCACGCATCTCACCCTCCTGCATGTTCAGGCCCAAAACTCTCAAAATCTTTTCCATTCCATCCTTCCACCTCCAATCTGGTCTTCTGCTTCTTGTTCCCTCTACCTCTGACACATATATCTTCTTTGTCAATCTTCCCTCATTCATTCTCTCCACATGTCCAAACCATTTCAACACTTCCTCTTCTGCTCGCTCAACCACACTCTTTTTACTTCCACATATCTCCCTTACCCTTTCATTACTTAATCAAACCACCTCACACCACATACTGTCCTCAAAGATTTCATTTCGAACATATCCACCCTCCTCCGTACAACCCTATCTAAAGCCCATGCCTTGCAACTATACAACATTGTTGGAACTACTATTCCTTAAAATGTACCCATTTTTGCTCTCCAAGATAATGTTCTCTCCTTCCACACATTCTTCATCACTCACAGAACCTCCATCCCCTCCCCCACCTTGTGACTCACCTCCACTTCCATGGTTTCTTTCACTGCTAAATCCACTCCCAGATATCTAAAACACTTCACTTCCTCCAATTTTTCCCCATTCAAACTTACATCCCAATTAACTTGTCCCTCAACCCTACTAAACCCAATAACCTTGCTCTTATTCACATTTACTCTCAACTTTCTCCTTTCACACACTTTTCTAAACTCAGTCACCTGCTTCTGTAGTTTCTCACTCGAATCAGCCATAGATCTGAATCATTGGCAAACAACTGACTCACTTCTCAGCCCCTCTCATCCCCAACAGACCACATTCACACCCATCCCTCCAAAAGTCTTGCATTTACATCCCTAACCAACCCATCCATAAACAAATTTTAAACAACCATGGGGACATCACATACCCCTACCACAGACCGGCCTTCACTGTTTGCTGATGATACAGCACTGGTGGCTGATTCAAGTGAAAAACAGCATAAGTTGGTGACTGAGTTTTGAAAAGTATGTGAAAGGAGAAAGTTGAGAGTAAATGTGAATAAGAGCAAGGTTATTAGGTTCAGCATGGTTGGGGAACAAATGAACTCGGATGTAAGTTTGAATGGAGAAAAATTGGAGGAAGTGAAAAGTTTTAGATATCCAGGAGTGGACTTAGCAGCAAATGGATCCAAAGAAGTGGAAGTGAGTCACAGGGTGGGGGAGGGGTGAAAGTTCTGGGAGGGATGAAGAATGTATGGAAGGAGAGAACATTTTCTTAGCAAAAAGGAGAATGTTTGAAGAAATGTTGGTTCCAAAAATATTATATGGTTGCGAAGCATGGGCTTTAGATAGGGTTGTATGGAGGAGGGTGGATGTGTTCGAAATGAAATGTAAGAGGACAATATGTGGTGTGAGGTGGCTTGATCAATTAAGTAATGAAAGGGTAAGAGGGATATGTGGAAGTAAAAAGAGTGTGGTTGAAAGAGCAGAAGAGGAAGTGTTGAAATGGTTTGGACATGTGGAGAGAATGAGTGAGGGAAGATTGACAAAGAGGATATATGTGTAAGAGGTAGAGGGAATAAGAAGCAGGAGACCAAATTAGAGGTGGAAGGATGGAATGGAAAAGATTTTGAGCGCTTTAGGCCTGAACATGCAGGAGGGTGAGATGCATGCAAGGAATAGATTGGATTGGAACGAGTTGGTATACAGGGGTAATGTAAAAATAAAAAAGAGTGTGGTTGAGAGAGCAGAAGAGAGTGCGTTGATATGGTTTGGACATATGGAGAGAATGAGTGAGGAAAGGTTGACAAAGAGGATATATGTGTCAGAGGTGGAGGGAACAAGGAGAATTGGGAGACCAAACTGGAAGTGGAAGGATGGAGTGAAACAGATTTTGAGCAATTAGGGTCTGAACATATAGGAGGGAGAGGGGCATGCAAGGTATAGAGTGAACTGGAACAATGTGATATACCAGGGTCGACGTGCTGTCAATGGACTGAACCAGGGCATGTGAAACGTCTGGGGTAAACCACGGAAAGGTCTGTGGGGCCCGGATGTGGAAAGGGAGCTGTGGTTTCAGTGCATTATAAATGACAGCTAGAGACTGAGCATGAATGAATGTGGCCTTTTTTGTCTGTTTTCCTGGCACTCCCTCACTGAAGCAAGGGGTAACAATGCACATACATGTACATATCCATAATACATACATATGCACAAGTACATACTGATACTTGCTCACCTTTATCCAATCTCAGCACCACCCTGCCCCATAGGAAATAGCATCACCACCCATACATATGCACATGTACATATTGATACTTGCTCACCTTTATCCAATCTCAGCACCACCCTGCCCCATAGGAAACAGTATCACCACCCTGTATCAGCAAGGTAGCGCTACGAAACATATGAAGACCACATCCGCTCATATCTATTCCCTAGCTGTTGTGTGTGATGCACTGAAACCACTGCTCTCTATCCACATCCAGGCCCCACAGATCTTTCCATGGTTTACCCCATGGTAAGGTCTCTGATGTTTGGATGTGGATAGAAAGCTCTGGTTTCGGTGCATTACACATGACAGCTTGTATATGAAGGTGAGCAAATGAAGCCTTTCTTCACCTGTTTCCTGCGCTATCTTACTGATGCAGGGGGGTGACAATGCTGTTTCCTGTGGGGCAGGGTGGTGCTGGTAATTGATGAGAGCAAGTATGAAAATGTACAAATGAAATGAAATGCAAACGACTTGCATCTGCTGAGAAATACAACTGGAGTGAAAAAAGATGGAGTAAAGCAGGGAAGAGTGAGTAGGGTGGAGGATGCCAACTGGTATGACTCTCATTTCACAGTGAAGACAGTGAAACACCCAGATCATGGGATGATCTACAGTTGCTTTACTGTTGCTGAACTTCTTAACTAAAACACTATAATGAATGAATGCATAGCAGTACATATAGGTGCTAGAGGACCATCTGCTTCCCTTTTATGAGGTCCATGGGTGTGAACCCTTTATGCAGATAAGTACCCCTTGCAACGAGTTTAGTGGTGATGAATTGGTTATCAGAGATAAATATCCAACTGCTGGAGTACTCTTGGAACTCCCCAGACCTTAATCCAATCGAGAAGTGCTGGAACCAGATGAGAGTCAAGCTAGCCTCCTGCAACACTTCATCAATGCCTTGCTTCACTCATGAGACCCAAAACATGGTCTTAGAATACTTCAGGAACCTTGCCAATTCTATGCACTCATGTCTGCAGATGGTAATTAAGGTCAAAGGATTCATGATAGAGCACTAACATTAAAGTGTGACATTCTATTTTTGTTTTTTTCCTCTGATAATAAGATGGAGGCAAGCAAATTTTCTGTAGTGGACAGGATTTTATGCAGACAATGAATTTCAAGGGAAATGACATCTCTGCCTTTGGCATAGTCGTACTCAGGTGTACTAAGGGTCTATGTAGACAAATATGGAAGAAACGGGGAAGACCTCTAAAACTATTCCTTTTAAGATTATACATAATAGAGCCCACATTCACAATCTCCTCCCTGCAATTTCCTTCAAAGAGATGGTTAATATTAGGTTTTCTTCACACAGATGGTTCTTGAACATCTAAATCCAAGAACCCTCTACACAACTTCAGGAAGAAAAGGGAGTTACACAAAGGTAAGGATTGCAGTATGACTCTAACTGTTCTTTTATCTAAAGAAGCCAGAGCCTGTCATCTGCACTGTTGCTGAGATAACAGACAGCATTAAAGTCTTTTCATACGGCGCTGAAGGCTGTCTTAACAGACGCCCAAAGATTCTCTATATGAGCTTCAATGTAACAGAATGCTCTGTTTGGGTGGGAAATGATTCACAAAGGACAAAAATGACTGCAGAGTTGGAGAATTCTTTCCATTATCTTTGCCACTTACCACAGCCTGACCACCTACAACTGCCTTTAGTTTCATCAAGTATGTTCACAATGTAAGCCTGTGGATGGTAACGATAATTCAACTTTCTCAAGTAAAATCAGAAGATAAAATCTGTATTCTAGCAATGAAAGCAGGAGACAAGGATATGGATCCACTCACACATCAAGCTCAGGGGCAGGAATACCATATCTTAAGGTAGTAAGAGGACTGACATAGTTTCTCCCCACTCCACAAAATGTTAACACAGGTTAGGGTCTGTTCATTCTTAGAGAGCCTACCAGTTTTAAAAAACACCTGATAGGTCCTTAACACTAAAAGTGGCCAATCCCATTATGAGTAACAAGTACTCAGTTCCACAAAACAAAGTGGTCTACACTGCGGAACAGAAAGGCAAACTACCTTGCTTCATCTTTTCTTAGGGGCCTTGATGGTAACAGTATATGCAGACAAATGGCATGTCTAACAGCAGTGCATGACTGGAGACACGAAGGAAGGTCTATGGGGTATGGCATGGAAGACTGCATCTAACCACTTGAAATTTGACTTAAGCAGCACTACTTGGTGGTTAACTAAGTTTAACACTGTCCTTCCTAAGGATGGAGGGAACTAGAGAAGGATCTTGTTCTTCCTAGGGATAAGGGGAACTAATGTATGATCACATAACACCTCTCAAAGACCGTGATTGTTTAGGCTGTTGAGGGGACTACATTGGTTGTCTTTTGCCAATTGAATCCTTATGGTCTTCATACCATCAAGGAATGTCACTAGCACTACTCCTGTCACTAATATCTGTGAGAGTTCCAGACTTTAATGGCTGGTAGCTGGAACCAGTATCCTCAGCTTCAGAGCAAAACAACATTTTTGTACCAGTAGTGAAAACAGTGGCATCAACTATGACAGAATCCCACACTAGAAGGGTGGAAGCTGGCTTTTCATCAGTACTGTCATTCACTTCAGTAGTTCAGATGCTTAAATGTAGCCTTATAGGTATCATCCATCTACTATCCTTGGGTGGTTAATGTATGTGGATGTAAGGCTTCTCACCCAGTGCACCAAAGGGACTCAGAAGTGGCAACCCAGGGTTAAAGGTATATGCAGTGCTAGTGTAGAAATGAGGGAAGATTAGACTTCCCACACTGCTTGGATGAGTAAGAAGGTAGCTCAGCACAGTGTGGAGTGAGCCCAGTGGGAGGCTAAGCACCAAGGAGCTGAAGCATCCAAGAGTTTCATCCTTGATATGGTGCACATAAGAGCCTATAACACACACCTGGTTCCTCTGGGCAGAAAGCAAAAAGACATTGAAAGGCAGAGGAAAGTGGAAACAAAAAAGGCAGAAAACTGGAAGAATGCAAGGTTTACAAAACACTGTGGGGCTCTACAAAAATGCAGCTATCAACAATGGTGTTGTAGTGCGTGTATGTGGTATACTTCTAAAAAAATCATTAGACATATATTAATCATTTTTGGAAACAGGCATGAAAGAAAGAGAGAGAGAGAGAGAGAGAGAGAGAGAGAGAGAGAGAGAGAGAGAGAGAGAGAGAGAGAGAGAGAGAGGGGGGGGAGGGAGAGAGAGAAAGAGGAGGGAGAGAGAGAAAGAGGAGGGAGAGAGAGAAAGAGGAGGGAGTTAGAGAGAAAGAGGAGGGAGAGAGAGAAAGAGGAGGGAGAGAGAGAGAGAGGAGGGAGAGAGAGAGAGGAGGGAGAGAGAGAGAGGAGGGAGAGAGAGAGAGGAGGGGGAGAGAGAGGGGAGGGAGAGAGAGAGAGGAGGGAGAGAGAGAGCAGGGAGAGAGAGAGCAGGGAGAGAGAGAGAGAGAGAGAGAGAGAGAGAGAGAGAGAGAGAGAGAGAGAGAGAGAGAGAGAGAGAGAGAGAGAGAGAGAGAGACACACACACACACAGTAAGTGTTAGCATCACTTACACTTGCGCTTTCACAAACGTAACTGAGGTCAACCACTTAACTACCTTTTATATTTTCATTTCAGTGTTTTTTTCAGTAACTGAAGGACATACCTTGTCTATTTGCTCACCAGAATTACAAAGTAAGCAGCCTTACTTCAAGTTACAGACCCCAAAACACATGATGATGGGCAAAATACCTGGCTTATTCCAGATTAACTTGAAAAAATAAAATTCTTTTAAAGGTCAAAAGGGCTTCATCTATTTTTATTTATTTTGCTTTGTCGCTGTCTCCCGCGTTTGCAAGGTAGCGCAAGGAAACAGACGAAAGAAATGGCCCAGCCCACCCCCATACACATGTATATACATACACGTCCACACACGCAAATATACATACCTATACATCTCAATGTACACATATATATACACACACAGACACATACATATATACCCATGCACACAATTCACACTGTCTGCCTTTATTCATTCCCATCACCACCTCGCCACACATGGAATACCATCCCCCTCCCCCCTCATGTGTGCGAGGTAGCGCTAGGAAAAGACAACAAAGGCCCCTTTCGTTCACACTCAGTCTCTAGCTGTCATGCAATAATGCCCGAAACCACAGCTCCCTTTCCAAATCCAGGCCCCACACAACTTTCCATGGTTTACCCCAGACGCTTCACATGCCCTGATTCAATCCACTGACAGCACATCAACCCCAGTATACCACATTGATCCAATTCACTCTATTCCTTGCCTGCCTTTCACCCTCCTGCATGTTCAGGCCCTGATCACTCAAAATCTTTTTCACTCCATCTTTCCACCTCCAATTTGGTCTCCCACTTCTCCCCGTTCCCTCCACCTCCGACACATATATCCTCTTGGTCAATCTTTCCTCACTCATTCTCTCCATGTGCCCAAAATATTTCAAAACACCCTCTTCTGCTCTCTCAACCACGCTCTTTTTATTTCCACACATCTCTCTTACCCTTTCATTACTTACTCGATCAAACCACCTCACACCACACATTGTCCTCAAACATCTCATTTCCAGCACATCCACCCTCCTGCGCACAACTCTATCCATAGCCCACACCTCGCAACTGTACAACATTGTTGGAACCACTATTCCTTCAAACATACCCATTTTTGCTTTCCGAGATAATGTTCTCGACTTCCACACATTCTTCAACGCTCCCAGGATTTTCGCCCACTCCCCCACCCTATGATTCACTTCCGCTTCCACAGTTCCATCCGCTGCCAGATCCACTCCCAGACATCTAAAACACTTTCTTCCTGCAGTTTTTCTCCATTCAAACTTACCTCCCAATTGACTTGACCCTCAACCCTACTGTACCTAATAACCTTGCTCTTATTCACATTTACTCTTAACTTTCTTCTTTCACACACTTTACCAAACTCAGTCACCAGCTTCTGCAGTTTCTAACATGAATCAGCCACAAGCGCTGTATCATCAGCGAACAACAACTGACTCACTTCCCAAGCTCTCTCATCCACAACAGACTTCATACTTGCCCCTCTTTCCAAAACTCTTGCATTCACCTCCCTAACAACCCCATCCATAAACAAATTAAACAACCATGGACACATCACACACCCCTGCCGCACACCTACATTCACTGAGAACCAATCACTTTCCTCTCTTCCTACACGTACACATGCCTCACATCCTCGATAAAAACGTTTCACTGCTTCTAACAACTTGCCTCCCACACCATATATTCTTAATACCTTCCACAGAGCATCTCTATCAACTCTATCATATGCCTTCTCCAGATCCATAAATGCTACATACAAATCCATTTGCTTTTCTAAGTATTTCTCACATACATTCTTCAAAGCAAACACCTGATTCACACATCCTCTACCACTTCTGAAACCACACTGCTCTTCCTCAATCTGATGCTCTGTACATGCCTTCACCCTCTCAATCAATACCCTCCCATATAATTTACCAGGAATGCTCAACAAACTTATACCTCTGTAATTTGAGCACTCACTCTTATCCCCTTTGCCTTTGTACAATGGCACTATGCACGCATTCCGCCAGTCCTCAGGAACATCACCATGAGTCATACATACATTAAATAACCTTACCAACCAGTCAACAATACAGTCATCCCCTTTTTTAATAGATTCCACTGTAATACCATCCAAACCTGCTGCCTTGCCGGCTTTCATCTTCCGCAAAGCTTTTACTACCTCTTATCTGTTTACCAAATCATTTTCCCTAACCCTCTCACTTTGCACACCACCTCGACCAAAACACCCTATATCTGCCACTCTATCATCAAACACATTCAACAAACCTTTAAAATACTCACTCCATCTCCTCACATCACCACTACTTGTTATCACCTCCCCATTAGCGCCCTTCACTGAAGTTCCCATTTGCTCCCTTGTCTTATGCACTTTATTTACCTCCTTCCAGAACATCTTTTTATTTTCCCTAAAATTTAATGATACTCTCTCACCCCAACTCTCATTTGCCCTCTTTTTCACCTCTTGCACCTTTCTCTTGACCTCCTGTCTCTTTCTTTTATATATCTCCCACTCAATTGCATTTTTTCCCTGCAAAAATCGTCCAAATGCCTCTCTCTTCTCTTTCATTAATAATCTTACTTCTTCATTCCACCACTCACTACCCTTTCTAATCAACCCACCTCCCACGCTTCTCATGCCACAAGCATCTTTTGCGCACTCCATCACTGATTCCCTAAATACATCCCATTCCTCCCCCACTCCCCTTACTTCCATTGTTCTCACCTTTTTCCATTCTGTACTCAGTCTCTCCTGGTACTTCCTCACACAAGTCTCCTTCCCAATCTCACTTACTCTCACGACCCTCTTCACCCCAACATTCACTCTTCTCTTCTGAAAACCCATACAAATCTTCACCTTTGCCTCCACAACATAATGATCAGACATCCCTCCAGTTGCAACTCTCAGCACATTAACATCCAAAAGTCTCTCTTTCGCGCGCCTGTCAATTAACACGCAATCCAATAATGCTCTCTGGCCATCTCTCCTACTTACATACGTATACTTATATATATCCTGCTTTTTAAACCAGGTATTCCCAATCACCAGTCCTTTTTCAGCACATAAATCTACAAGCTCTTCACCATTTCCATTTACAACACTGAACACCCCATGTATACCAATTATTCCCTCAACTGCCACATTACTCACCTTTCCATTCAAATCACCCATCACTATAACCCAGTCTCATGCATCAAAACCACTAACACACTCATTCAGCTGCTCCCAAAACACTTGCCTCTCATGATCTTTCTTCTCATGCCCAGGTGCATATGCACCAATAACTACCCATCTCTCTCCATCAACTTTCAGTTTTACCCATATTAATCAAGAATTTACTTTCTTACATTCTATCACATACTCCCACAACTCCTGTTTCAGGAGTACTGCTACTCCTTCCCTTGCTCTTGTCCTCTCACTAACCCCTGACTTTACTCCCAAGACATTCCCAAACCACTCTTCCCCTTTACCCTTGAGCTTCATTTCACTCAGAGCCAAAACATCCAGGTTCCTTTCCTCAAACATACTACCTATCTCTCCTTTTTTCACATCTTGGTTACATCCACACACATTTAGACACCCCAATCTGAGTCTACCTTCATATTGAAGGTAATACACTGTAACAGCAAAATACAACACAAAATTCAAGAGGGTGAATCAGAATGTCTGAAGGTATGTGAGGTTAGTATGATAATGTGAGTAGAAAAAATACACGGATACAGAGTGTTAAAGAGGTATGGAAATGTAAAAATGAGAAGTATAACAATGCTAACACAACATAACTGAAGTGTGTGGAACCAATACCAAAAGGTATGCTAAAAGGACAGTATGAGAAATTGTGTACATGGGGCATCTACATGGATGAATCAGCTGAAATGTGCGAGAGCCACAGTTATGCAAATGACCAAGAAGGTTTCTGATTATCCAGATGAATCAAATTTCCTTATACTGACTTATTTCCATACCCTTCTGTTGGAGGAATAAACATTGGTGTAATCCTTCTCTTGCCATCTGCAGTCCTTGTTTCAATCTGTTTGTTGATTGGGGCTCTCTGGGGTGTAGAAGGAACTGGTCGTTGACTTTGCTCACTGAGGAATAAACATCATTACATGAACATCACCATGACACTTCATTTTAAAGTTATTTGTCACTACAATACACAAATAGCTAAATCTTAATTTTTGCTTTAAAAGATGTAACTGCTATTCTTGTAAATATCTCCATCTACAATAAATTGATGTATCATTATTCATCTTTAAATAAGGGGATGCAAAAAGCTTTTAATCAAATCTTCCAATAAGCATAAGTGAAAATGATGGAACTTTAAGAAGAAATGTGTGAGCAAGTAAGATATGAAGCAATTAACAGACTGATGACACGACACATAGGTCTGACAGGGAGTACCCTTCCTATCAATAAGTACCTTTGACAAACCTGACAGGGCTTATCATATGTCTTACTTATTGAATTAGACAATTTCTTTGCTGCAATGTGTCCCAACTTATCAAATACTCTTGGTTCAACAGAAACTGTCTTCTGCCATGAGCCCAGCTTTCTTTTGAATGTTACTCTGGTATGCCATACATGTTTCTTCTTTCTCGCAGTATCATTATTTTTCATTTATTCTTTATACTTAACTGCCATCTCCCGCAAGGAAACAGACAAGGAATAGCCCAACCCACCCACATACACATGTATATGCATAAAGGCCCACGCATGCACATACCCATTTCAAAACATACATACATACATATACATGCACAGACATATCCATATATATACACATGTACATATCCATAATTGCTGCCTTCATCCATTCCCATCACCACCCTGCCACACACAAAATAGCAACCCCCCTCCCAGTGAAGCAGCACCAGGAAAAGACAAAAAAGGCCAAATTCGCTCACACTCACTCTCTAGCTGTCATGTGTAATGCATTGATACCACAGCTCCCTTTCCATATTCAAGCCCCACAAAACTTTACATGGTTTACCCCAGGCGCTTCACATGCCCTGCTCCAATCCAGTGAAAGCATGTCGACCTTGGTGTACCACATCATTCCAATTCACTCTATTCCTTGCACACCTTTCAACCTCCTGTATGTTCAGGCCCCGATCACTCAAAATCTTTTTCACTCCATCCTTCCAACTCCAACTTGGCCTCCTACTTCGCCTTCTTCCCTCCACCTCTGACACATATATCTTCTTTGTCAATCTTTCCTCACTTATTCTCTCCATGCGACCAAACCATTTCAACACACCTTCTTCTGCTCTCTCAACCATGCACTTTTTATTACCACACATCTTTCTTACCCTTTCATTACTTACTCGATCAAACCACCTCACACCACATACTGTCCTCAAACATTTCATTTTCAACACATCCACCCTGCTCCACACAACCCTATACATAGCCCATGCCTCACAACCATATAACATTGTTGGAACCACTACTCCTTCAAACATGCCCATTTTTGCTCTCAAAGATAACATTTTTGCCTTCCACACATTCTTCAATGCTCCCAGAACCTTCAGTCCCTCCCTAACCTTGTGATTCACTTCCACTTCCATGGTTCCACCCACTGCTAAATCCACTCCCAGATATCTAAAACACTTCACTTGCTCCAATTTTTCTTCATTCAAACTTACTTCCCAATTAACTTGTCCCTCAACCCTACTGGACCTAATAACCTTGCTCTTCTTCACATTTACTCTCAACTTTCTTCTTTCACACACTTTACCAAACTCAATCACCAACTTCTGTAGTTTCTCACCCAAATCAGCCACCAGCACTGTATCATCAGTGAACAACAACTGACTCCCTTCCTACGCCCTCTCATCCACAACAGACTGCATACTTGCCCCTATCTCCAAAATGCTTGAATACACCTCCCTAACAACCCCATCCATACACAAATTAAACAACCATGGAGACATCACGCACTCCTGCTGCAAACCAACATTTACTGGGAACCAATCAACTTTCTCTCTTCCTACTCATACACATGCCTTACATCCTCAATAAAACCTTTTCACTGCTTCTACCAACTTACCTCCCACACCATACACTCTTAAAACCTACCACAAACCATCTCTATCAACCCTATCATATGCCTTCTCCAGATCTATAAATGCAACATACAAATCCATCTGTTTTTCTAAGTATTTCTCACATACATTCTTCAAAGCAAACACTTGATCCACACATCCTCTACCACTTCTGAAACCACACTACTCTTCCCCAATCTGATGTTCTGTACATGCCTTCACCCACTCATTCAATACCCTCCCATATAATTTTCCAGGAATACTCAATAAACTCATGCCTCTGTAATTTGAACACTCACCTTTATCCCCTTTGCCTTTGTACAATGGCATTATGCATGCACTTTGCCAATCCTCAGGCACTTCACCATGATCCATACATACACTGAATACCCTCACCAACCAATCAACAACACAGTCACCCCCTTTTTTTAATAAATTCCACTGCAATACCATCCAAACCCACCACCTCGCCGGCTTTCATCTTCCGCAAAGCTTTCATTACCTCTTCTCTATTCACCAAACAATTCTCCCTGATCCTGTCACTTTGCACACCACCCCATCCAAAACATCCTATATCTGCCACTCTATCATCAAACACATTCAAGAAACCTTCAAAATATTCACTCCATCTCCTTCTCACTTCATCACTACTTGTTTTTACCTCCCCATTTGCCCCCTCCACCAATGTTCCCATTTGTTCTCTTGTCTTACGCACTTTATTTACCTCCTTCCAAAACACCTTTTTTTTCTTTTATTTTGCTTTGACACTGTCTCCCGATATTAAAACATCTTTTTATTCTCTAAAATTTAATGATACTCTCTCACCCCACTCTCATTTGCCTTCTTTTTCACCTTTCTCTTGACCTCCTGTCTCTTCCTTTTATACATCTCCCAGTCATTTGCACTACTTCCCTGCAAAAATCATCTAAATGCCTCTCTCTTCTTTTTCACTAATAATCTTACTTCTTCATCCCACCATTCACTACCCTTTCTAATCTGCTCACCTCCCATCTTTCTCATACACATGCATCTTTTGTGCAAGCCATCACTGCTTCCCTAAATACATCCCATTCCTGTCCCACTCCCCTTACCTCATTTGCTCTCACCTTTTGCCATTCTGCACTCAATCTCTCCTTGTACTTCCTCACAAAAGTCTCCTTTCCAAACTCACTTACTCTCTCCACTCTCTTCGCTCACCTACATTTTCTCTTCTTTTCGGAAAACCTATCATTGTTATCATGATCATTATCATCATTACTATTATTATTACTATCATCATTATTATCATTATCATTATTATTATCATTATTATGATTTTTTTTTATTTTTTGCTTTGTCGCTGTCTCCTGCATTAGCGAGGTAGCGCAAGGAAACAGACAAAACAATGGCCCAACCAACCCACATACACATGTATATATATACATGTCCACACACGCAAATATACATACCTTACATCTCAATGTATACATATATATATACACACACAGACATATACATATATACACATGTACATAATTCATACTATCTACCCTTATTTATTCCCATCACCACCCTGCCACACATGGAATAACAACCCCCTCCCTACTCATGTGTGTGAGGTAGTGCTAGGAAAAGACAACAGAGGCCACATTCATTCACACTCAGTCTCTAGCTGTCATGCAATAATGCACTGAAACCACAGCTCCCTTTCCACATTCAGAACCCACAGAACTTTCCATGGTTAACCCCAAATGCTTCACATGCCCTGGTTCAATCCATTGACAGCACGTCGACCCCAGTATACCACACTGTTCAAATTCACTCTATTCCTTGCACGCCTTTCACCCTCCTGCATGTTCAGGCCCCGATCACTCAAAATCTTTTTCACTCCATCTTTCCACCTCCAATTTGGTCTCCCACTTCTCCTTGTTCCCTCCACCTCTGACACATATATCCTCTTGGTCAATCTTTCCTCACTCATTCTCTCCATGTGACCAAACCATTTCAAAACACCTGCTTCTGCTCTCTCAACCACACTCTTTTTATTACTACACATCTCTCTTACCTTTACATTACTTACTCGATCAAACCACCTCACACCACACATTGTCCTTAAACATCTCATTTCCAGCACATCCACCCTCCTGCACACAACTCTATCCATAGCCCGCGCCTCGCAACCATACAACATTGTTGGAACCACTATTCCTTCAAACATACCCATTTTTGCTTTCTGAGATAATGTTCCCGACTTCCAAACATTCTTCAAGGCTCCCAGAACTTTTGCCCCCTCCCCCACCCTATGATTCACTTCCACTTCCATCCGCTGCCATATCCACTCCCAGATATCTAAAACACTTCACTTCCTCCAGTTTTTCTCCATTCAAACTTACCTCCCAAATGACTTGACCCTCAACCCTACTGTACTTAATAACCTTGCTCTTATTCACATTAACTCTCAACTTTCTTCTTTCACACACTTTACCAAACTCAGTCACCAGCTTCTGCAGTTTCTCACATAAATCAGCCACCAGCGCTGTATCATCAGTGCACAACAACTGACTCACTTCCCAAGCTCTCTCATCCACAAGACTTCATACTTGGCCCTCTTTCCAAAACTCTTGCATTCACCTCCCTAACAACCCCATCCATAAACAAATTAAACAACCATGGAGACATCACACACAAAAAATACATTCACTGAGAACCAATCACTTTCCTCTCTTCCTACATGTACACATGCCTTACATCCTCGATAAATACTTTTCACTGCTTCTAACAACTTGCCTCCCACACCATATATTCTTAATACCTTCCACAGAGCATCTCTATCAACTCTATCATATGCCTTCTCCAGATCCATAAATGCTACATACAAATCCATTTGCTTTTCTAAGTATTTCTCACATACATTCCTCAAAGCAAACACCTGATCCACACATCCTCTACCACTTCTGAAACCACACTGCTCTTCCCTAATCTGATGCTCTGTACATGCCTTCACCCTCTCAATCAATACCCTCCCATATAATTTACCAGGAATACTCAACAAACTTATACCTCTGTAATTTGAGCACTCACGTTTGTCCCCTTTGCCTTTGTACAATGGTACTATGCACGCATTCCGCCAATCCTCAGGCACCTCACTATGAATCATACATACATTAAATAACCTTACCAACCAGTCAACAATACAGTCACCCCCTTTTTCATAAATTCCACTGCAATACCATCCAAACCCGCTGCCTTGCCAGCTTTCATCTTCCGCAAAGCTTTTACTACCTCTTCCTCTGTTTACCAAATCATTTTCCCTAACCCTCTCACTTTGCACACCACCTCAACCAAAACACCCTATATCTGCCATCTATCATCAAACACATTCAACAAACCTTCAAAATACTCACTCCACCTCCTTCTTACATCACCACTACTTGTTATCACCTCCCCATTAGCCCCCTTCACTGAATTTCCCATTTGTTCCCTTGTCTTACACACTTTATTTACCTCCTTCCAAAACATCTTTTCATTCTCACTAAAATTTAATGATACTCTCTCACCCCAACTCTCATTTGCTCTCTTTTTCACCTCTTGCACTTTTCTCTTGACCTCCTGCCTCTTTCTTTTATACATCTCCCACTCATTTGCATTATTTCCCTACAAAAACCCTCCAAATGCCTCTCTCTTCTCTTTCAATAATACTCTTACTTCTTCATCCCACCACTCACTACCCTTTCTAATCTGCCCACCTCCCACGCTTCTCATGCCACAAGCATCTTTTGCGCAAGCCATCACTGCTTCCCTAAATGCATCCCATTCCTCCCCCACTCCCCTTACCTCCTTTGTTCTCACCTTTTTCCATTCTGTACTCAGTCTCTCCTGGTACTTCATCACACAAGTCTCCTTTTAAAGCTCACTTACTCTCACCACTCTCTTCACCCCAACATTCTCTCTTCTTTTCTGAAAACCTCTACAAATCTTCACCTTCGCCTCCACAAGATAATGATCAGACATCCCTCCAGTTGCACCTCTCAGCACATTAACATCCAAAAGTCTCTCTTTTGCGTGCCTATCAATTAACACGTAATCCAAGAACACTCTCTGGCCATCTCTCCTACTTACATACGTATACTTATGTATATCTCTCTTTTTAAACCAGCCATTCCCAATCACCAGTCCTTTTTCAGCACATAAATCTACAAGCTCTTCACCATTTCCATTTACAACACTGAACACCCCATGTATACCAATTATTCCCTCAACTGCCACATTACTCACCTTTGCATTCAAATCACCCATCACTATAACCCAGTCTCGTGCATCAAAACCACTAACACACTCATTCAGCTGCTCCCAAAACACTTGCCTCTAATGATCTTTCTTCTCATGCCCAGGTGCATATGCACCAATAATCACCCACCTCTCTCCATCAACTTTCAGTTTTACCTATATCAATCTAGAGTTTACTTTCTTACACTCTATCACATACTCCCACAACTCCTGTTTCAGGAGTACTGCTACTCCTTCCCTTGCTCTTGTCCTCTCACTAACCCCTGACGTTACTCCCAAGACATTCCTAAACCACTCTTCCCCTTTACCATTGAGCTTCGTTTCACTCAGAGCCAAAACATCCAGGTTCCTTTCCTCAAACATACTACCTATCTCTCCTTTTTTCTCATCTTGGTTACATCCACACACATTTAGACATCCCAATCTGAGCCTTCGAGGAGGATGGGCACTCCCCGCATGACTCCTTCTTCTGTTTCCCCTTTTAGAAAGTTAAAATACAAGGAGGGGAGGGTTTCTAGTCCACTGCTCCCGTCCCCTTTAGTCGCCTTCTACAACACGCGAGGAATGCGTGGGAAGTATTCTTTCTCCCCTACCCCTAGATTATTATTATCATTATATCATACTTGATCACCATTTCCCACGTCAGCAAGGTAGCACCAGGAAACAAACGAAGAATGGCCCATCCACTCATATATACATAAATGCCCATACATGCATGTATACATACATATGCATATACAAACACATACACAGGCATATCATATATATACAGATGTACATATTCAAACTTGCATGCCTTCATCCATTCCTAAATCTTCCCTCCCCCACAGGAAACAGCAACACTACCTCCTGATTCAGCGAGGTAGCATCAAGAAAACAGACAAAATAGGCCAACTGTCATGTGTAATGCACCAAAACCACGGCTCCTTTCCCACATTCAGACCCCACACGTTCCACATGACTTGGTTCAGTCCACTGACAGCATGTCGACCCCGGTATAACACATCGGTTCCAATTCAATCTATTCCTTGCATGCCTCTCACCCTCCCATATCTTTAGGCCCCAATTGCTCAAAATCTTTTTCACTCCATCCTTCTGCCTTCAATCTGGTCTCCCACTTCTTGTTCCCTCCACCGCAGACATATATGTCCTCTTAGTCAATCTTTCTCACTCATTCTCCCCAAATGTTCACACCATTTCAACACAACCTCTTCTGCTCTCTTAACGACACTTTTTATTTCTACATATCTCTCGCACCCTTTCATTACCTACTCAATCAAACCACCTCACACCACACACTGTCCTCAATCATTTCATTTCCAACACATCCACCCTACTCCTATAACCCCATCTATAGCCCATTCCTAACAACCACATAACATTGGTGGAACTACTATTCCTTCAAACATACCCATTTTTGTTCTCTCCTTCCACACATTCTTCATCACTCCTAGAACCTTCGCACCCTTCCCCACCCTGTGATTCACTTCCGCTTCCATTGTTCCATTCCCTGATAAGTCCACTCCCAGATATCTAAAACACTTCAATTCCTTAAATTTTTCTCCATTCAAACTTATATCCCAACTAACTTGTCCCTCAACCCTGCTGAACCTAATAACCTTGCTTTTATTCACATCTACTCTCAACTTTCTCCTTTCTCCTTTCACACACTTTACCAAACTCAGTCACCAACTTCTGCAGTTTCTCATTCAAATCAGCCACGAGCTGTATTACTGGCAAACAACAACTTACTCACTTCCCAGGCCCTCTCATCCCCAAAGGACTGCCCCTCTCTCTAAAACTCTTGCGTTTACCTCACTAACCATCCCATCGATAAACAAATAAAAACAATCATGGGGACATCACACATCCCTGCCACAGACCAACATTCACTGGGAACCAATCACTTTCCTCTTTTCCTACTCATACACATGACTTACATCCTTGATAAAACCTTTTCACTGCTTCTAGCAACTTACCTCCCACACCATATACTCTTAAGATCTTCCACAAGCATCCTTATTAACCCTATCATATGTCTTCTCCAGATCCATAAATACACATACAAATCCATCTGATTGTCTTAGTATTTCTCACATACATTCTTCAAAGCAAACACCTGATCCATACATCCTCTACCACTTCTGGCAAATGAGATGCATGGTATCTTTTACAGCAAAAGCAGTACACTGCTAGTGATATCTAAGGCAATTAATGCAAGCAAATATCAGCTAAGATTTTAAAGGACGGCAGGAACTAATAAAAGCCATATGATGCCCAGAGCAGTGACAAAGTTAAACAGCAATACAGAAGTGTTTCTTACTACCTGGCACTTGCAGCTTTAGCCCTTATTCTCTCCTCTTCTCGAAGACGCAGAAGTTCTGGGTTCTCTATAATTGTGGGGTTGACTGAGGTTGCAGATGTCACAGCCGATTTACCATACAACTTCATGTGAAGATTATTCTAAAGAGAGCATAGTTAACTATAATACATATCCCTTCGAGGATACAAATTTTGTAAACATTCCCTACTTTAAAGGCATTAATTAAAATCTAATGTAGGACAAACACCCTCCCTTATATTTAAAAAATAATGTAGAAAAAGTTAATAATAGATGCACACCTCTAATACTCTTGGGACAGAAACCCTCCTAGGTGGGAAAGATTCATCACTTTAGGACTTTACTGAAAGTGACTGGCTTCGTTCATAGCATAATACTGTTACAATATCATCCTCATTTTATCCTAGCTTCAAACATGTCCCCTTACTTTCATCGGCAAAGAATGAGTTCTGTCATCCTGATCTCTTTATATAAAAAAAAATCTGATTCTGCCACACATGTATAGGACTAATTTGTATGCAGCAGCACCTGCAAATACTAAAGGCAAGTTAAGATTTTTTCAAATTGATGGAATGTGAGAGGAATAAAAGATGAATTGAGGATGCAAGTTGTACATACTTTTTAGGAAGGGTAATATACAAGACAAAGTAATGGAATTCTAGAGCACAGGACATAAATGGAATGAGTAATCAGACTGTGCAAAACAAAATGTGGGAATTCTTACGATGGGTCTACAGTATGAAAATATTTTCTTTCACAAACAGGAAAAATCGAGGTCTTACTTGGCAGTCATGTGTGAAATGTTGAAAATTACTGTATTACTGCATTTAGAGTTGAAGAAATAGATACTGGGTACATAACATATTCTGACAAAAAAAAACATGTGGGAGACAAAAAAGGACAAAAATGTAGATGTGGGTCCAAGATGTAAATGTCAGTGTTATGTAGGTTTTATTGCCCATGTGCACTAACAGGTGTGTTACATATGTGCATTTTCAATGCAAGGATGACCATATAATACAAGTGGCATCAGTACATGGGAGACAGGACATATGAGAGAAGATGTTGGATATTTTTCAGTACAAAAGAACAAGACATGTATCTAATATGTTGGATCAATAAGAAAGTTAGCTTATCAAATCATATAACAGTAATATGCAGGTTGACCTTTCCTTTAACTCTGTAAGGTCTAGGAAAGGAAAGGGAAATGAAAAAAGCAATGAGAATAAAAATTGAGACTTTACAAGATGATATACCAAAATTCTAACTTCCATGAGAGAAGCAAAACGAAAAATAAAGAGATATCAATGAAACAGCAGAGGCTGAAGTTGAGATGGTATGTAGACAAAAGATATTTATTTATTATATCTATTTTGCTTTGTCGCCGTCTCCCACGTTAGCAAGGCAGCACAAGGAAACAGACGAAAGAATGGCCCAACCCACCCACATACACATGTATATACATACACGTCCACACACACACAAATATACATACCTATACATCTCAATGTTTACATATATATACACACACAGACATATACATATATACACATGTACATAATTCATACTGTCTGCCTTTATTCACTGCCATCGCCACCTCACCATACATGGAATAACAACCCCCTCCCCCCTCATGTGTGCGAGGTAGTGCTAGGAAAAGACAAAGGCCCCATTCGTTCACACTCAGTCTCTAGCTCTCATGTAATAATGCACTGAAACCACAGCTCCCTTTCCACATCCAGGCCCCACAGAACTTTCCATGGTTTACCCCAGACGCTTCACATGCCCTGGTTCAATCCACTGACAGCACAACGACCCCGGTATACAACATCGTTCCAATTCACTCTATTCCTTGCACGCCTTTCACCCTCCTGCATGTTCAGGCCCCGATCACTCAAAATCTTTTTCACTCCATCTTTCCACCTCCAATTTGGTCTCCCACTTCTCCTCATTCCCTCCACCTCTGACACTTATATCCCCTTGGTCAATCTTTTCTCACTCATTCTCACTCATTCTCTGCATGTGAGATTAAGTTGTGAGGATAAACATCAAGGCAGAATACAGACTACAGGAAGATGAGTATGAGAAATATGTAGTTCAATGAAAGAAATTGATTCCTTTTGAATATGTCCATGAAGAACACTTGGTACAAAATAAATAATTAAGACATAAGAAATCAAAAACCTACAAATATCTAAATAATTTTGTCAAGGTACTGTAAATTTCTGTATTCTAGGCATATGTCTTTATCATTCCTATTAAGTTCATATGTATAAGAAAAATGCACAGAGTGACCACAGAAACATTCAAGCCTAAAGTCAAACCCTATGAACCTAAAGTACATAATCAGTTGAGAGGCATTGTGGCAGAGAGAAAAACAGTGTAACCTAAAAAGAGAGACATGCAATGAGGTACCCCTACCATTTTGGCAAAATTTTGTCATATCTAATCCAAGGCAGGTTGGCAGTACTCCAACTTGCTCCTTTTGCTTCTGATATGTATATTCTTTTAGTTAGTCTCCACTTATCATTTCCATATGGCAACAATATTTCAACACATCCGTGTTCAGCTCTCTCAATCATACTGCACTTAATACTACAGCCTCATCTTACAATGTCATACCTTATGCGATCAACCCTCCTGACATCACATGTTGTTCTTCATATTCATCCAATCTATTCCATTCTTTTGCATTTAGGACCCATAAAGCACTGTTACAACTACCAAATCATCAAACCCATAGAACTATGCCTTCACAAAAAGAAATTTCTCTTTTCACACACACTTCAATACACCCTGAACCTTTGTTCCCTCATCCATCCAAGGTTCAATTCAGCTTTCATGGTTCCAGCCATGGCCATGTTCTCTGAAAGGTATATAAGACACTCATTTCTCTAGGTTTTCTATGTTTAAACTCACAAACTAATCTTAGCACCTTACTTTTATTCACATCAATTCACAACTGCATCCTTTTATAAACTCTCACAAACTCAAATACCAGCCCCTGCAATTTCTTACTTGAGTCAGCAACCAGATCCAAGTCATCTGCAAAAAGCATCTGACTTACCTCTCAGGCCCCACATATTCAGCATGCTGTAAGCCTGCTCTCTTTTCAAGACCGTCCCATTTACTTGTCTAACCACACCATCCATTAACATTTTAAACAGCCATAGTGACAACTGACAACCTTAACAAAAACCTATCCTCACTTGGAACTACACACCTTCCTCCCCTCCTATCCATATACATGTGCCTTACTTTCTTGACAGAATTTCCTCATGGTTTGTGGTAGCTTTCTCCCCACCTCATGTATTTCACAAGGCATCTCTGTCAAAATATCACATGCTTTCTCCACACTGATATAAAGCATATACAAATAACTCTTTATCTACAGTAATTTCTTACAAAATATCTCCAACTGGGGCAAACACCTGGTTCACAACTGTTCTACCTCTCCTTAAGTCACACTGCTCCTCCCTAATCTAATGCTATGTGCATGCCACAACCCTCTCAATCACCACTCTCCTATACAACTTATAGGATACATTCAACATTTTGAGCACTCACATTTCTCCCTCATGCGTTTACATAATGGAACAATACAGTCATTCTCCCTGTCCTTCGGCACTTAACCTCAAGCTAAACATACACTGAAAATCCTGACTAACCAATCAGCAGGACTGTCACCCCATTCTTCAAGAATTAAACTTTAATAATAATAATAATTTTTTTTTTTTTTTTTTTGCTTTGTCACTGTCTCCCGCGTTTGCGAGGTAGCACAAGGAAACAGACGAAAGAAATGGCCAAACCCACCCCCATACACATGTATATACATACGTCCACATACGCAAATATACATACCTACACAGCTTTCCATGGTTTACCCCAGACGCTTCACATGCCTTGCTTCAATCCACTGACAGCACGTCAACCCCGGTATACCACATCGCTCCTATTCACTCTATTCCTTGCCCTCCTTTCACCCTCCTGCATGTTCAGGCCCCGATCACACAAAATCTTTTTCACTCCATCTTTCCACCTCCAATTTGGTCTCCCTCTTCTCCTCGTTCCCTCCACCTCCGACACATATATCCTCTTGGTCAATCTTTCCTCACTCATTCTCTCCATGTGACCAAACCATTTCAAAACACCCTCTTCTGCTCTCTCAACCACGCTCTTTTTATTTCCACACATCTCTCTTACCCTTACGTTACTTACTCGATCAAACCACCTCACACCACACATTGTCCTCAAACATCTCATTTCCAGCACATCCATCCTCCTGCGCACAACTCTATCCATAGCCCACGCCTCGCAACCATACAACATTGTTGGAACCACTATTCCTTCAAACATACCCATTTTTGCTTTCCGAGATAATGTTCTCGACTTCCACACATTCTTCAAGGCTCCCAGAATTTTCGCCCCCTCCCCCACCCTATGATCCACTTCCGCTTCCATGGTTCCATCCGCTGCCAGATCCACTCCCGGATATCTAAAACACTTCACTTCCTCCAGTTTTTCTCCATTCAAACTCACCTCCCAATTGACTTGACCCTCAACCCTACTGTACCTAATAACCTTGCTCTTATTCACATTTACTCTTAACTTTCTTCTTTCACACACTTTACCAAACTCAGTCACCAGCTTCTGCAGTTTCTCACATGAATCAGCCACCAGCGCTGTATCATCAGCGAACAACAACTGACTCACTTCCCAAGCACTCTCATCCCCAACAGACTTCATACTTGCCCCTCTTTCCAAAACTCTCGCATTCACCTCCCTAACAACCCCATCCATAAACAAATTAAATAACCATGGAGACATCACACACCCCTGCCGCAAACCTACATTCACTGAGAACCAATCACTTTCCTCTCTTCCTACACGTATACATGCCTTACATCCTCGATAAAAACTTTTCACTGCTTCTAACAACTTGCCTCCCACACCATATATTCTTAATACCTTCCACAGAGCATCTCTATCAACTCTATCATATGCCTTCTCCAGATCCATAAATGCTACATACAAATCCATTTGCTTTTCTAAGTATTTCTCACATACATTCTTCAAAGCAAACACCTGATCCACACATCCTCTACCACTTCTGAAACCACACTGCTCTTCCCCAATCTGATGCTCTGTACATGCCTTCACCCTCTCAATCAATACCCTCCCATATAATTTACCAAGAATACTCAACAAACTTATACCTCTGTAATTTGAGCACTCACTCTTATCCCCTTTGCCTTTGTACAATGGCACTATGCACGCATTCCGCCAATCCTCAGGCACCTCACCATGAGTCATACATACATTAAATAACCTTATCAACCAGTCAACAATACAGTCACCCCCTTTTTTACTAAATTCCACTGCAATACCATCCAAACCTGCTGCCTTGCCGGCTTTCATCTTCCGCAAAGCTTTTACTACCTCTTCTCTGTTTACCAAATCATTTTCCCTAACCCTCTCACTTAGCACACCACCTCGACCAAAACACCCTATATCTGCCACTCTATCATCAAACACATTCAACAAACCTTCAAAATACTAACTCCATCTCCTTCTCACATCACCACTACTTGTTATCACCTCCCCATTTGCACCCTTCACTGAAGTTCCCATTTGCTCCCTTGTCTTACGCACTTTATTTACCTGCTTCCAGAACATCTTTTTATTCTCCCTAAAATTTAATGATACTCTCTCACCCCAACTCTCATTTGCCCTTTTTTTCACCTCTTGCACCTTTCTCTTGACCTCCTGTCTCTTTCTTTTATACATCTCCCACTCACTTGCATTTTTTCCCTGCAAAAATCGTCCAAATGCCTCTCTCTTCTCTTTCACTAATACTCTTACTTCTTCATCCCACCACTCACTACCCTTTCTAATCAACCCACCTCCCACCTCCCACTCTGGCCATCTCTCCTATGTAAGTAGGAGAGATCTCTCCTATGTAAGTAGGAGAGATGGCCAGAGAGCGTTATTGGATTACGTGTTAATTGACAGGCGCGCGAAAGAGAGACTTTTGGATGTTAATGTGCTGAGAGGTGCAACTGGAGGGATGTCTGATCATTATCTTGTGGAGGCTAAGGTGAAGATTTGTATGGGTTTTCAGAAAAGAAGAGTGAATGTTGGGGTGAAGAGGGTGGTGAGAGTAAGTGAGCTTGGGAAGGAGACTTGTGTGAGGAAGTACCAGGAGAGACTGAGTACAGAATGGAAAAAGGTGAGAACAATGGAAGTAACGGGAGTGGGGGAGGAATGGGATGTATTTAGGGAATCAGTGATGGATTGCGCAAAAGATGCTTGTGGCATGGTATTGCAGTGGAATTTATTAAAAAAGGGGGTGACTGTATTGTTGACTGGTTGGTAAGGTTATTTAATGTATGTATGACTCATGGTGAGGTGCCTGAGGATTGGCGGAATGCGTGCATAGTACCATTGTACAAAGGCAAAGGGGATAAGAGTGAGTGCTCAAATTACAGAGGTATAAGTTTGTTGAGTATTCCTGGCAAATTATATGGGAGGGTATTGATTGAGAGGGTGAAGGCATGTACAGAGCATCAGATTGGGGAAGAGCAGTGTGGTTTCAGAAGTGGTAGAGGATGTGTGGATCAGGTGTTTGCTTTGAAGAATGTATGTGAGAAATACTTAGAAAAGCAAATGGATTTGTATGTAGCATTTATGGATCTGGAGAAGGCATATGATAGAGTTGATAGAGATGCTCTGTGGAAGGTATCAAGAATATATGGTGTGGGAGGCAAGTTGTTAGAAGCAGTGAAAAGTTTTTATCGAGGATGTAAGGCATGTGTACGTGTAGGAAGAGAGGAAAGTGATTGGTTCTCAGTGAATGTAGGTTTGCGGCAGGGGTGTGTGATGTCTCCATGGTTGTTTAATTTGTTTATGGATGGGGTTGTTAGGGAGGTGAATGCAAGAGTTTTGGAAAGAGGGGCAAGTATGAAGTCTGTTGGGGATGAGAGAGCTTGAGAAGTGAGTCAGTTGTTGTTCGCTGATGATACAGCGCTGGTGGCTGATTCATGTGAGAAACTGCAGAAGCTGGTGACTGAGTTTGGTAAAGTGTGTGAAAGAAGAAAGTTAAGAGTAAATGTGAATAAGAGCAAGGTTATTAGGTACAGTAGGGTTGAGGGTCAATTCAATTGGGAGGTGAGTTTGAATGGAGAAAAACTGGAGGAAGTGAAGTGTTTTAGATATCTGGGAGTGGATCTGGCAGTGGATGGAACCATGGAAGCGGAAGTGGATCATAGGGTGGGGGAGGGGGCGAAAATTTTGGGAGCCTTGAAGAATGTGTGGAAGTCAAGAACATTATCTCGGAAAGCAAAAATGGGTATGTTTGAAGGAATAGTGGTTTAAACAATGTTGTATGGTTGCGAGGCGTAGACCATGGATAGAGTTGTGCGCAGGAGGATGGATGTGCTGGAAATGAGATGTTTGAGGACAATGTGTGGTGTGAGGTGGTTTGATCGAGTAAGTAACATAAGGGTAAGAGAGATGTGTGGAAATAAAAAGAGCATGGTTGAGAGAGAAGACGAGGGTGTTTTGAAATGGTTTGGTCACATGGAGAGAATGAGTGAGGAAAGATTGACCAAGAGGATATATGTGTCAGAGGTGGAGGGAACGAGGAGAAGAGGGAGACCAAATTGGAGGTGGATAGATGGAGTGAAAAAGATTTTGTGTGATCGGGGCCTGAACATGCAGGAGGGTGAAAGGAGGGCAAAGAATAGAGTGAATTGGAGCGATGTGGTATACCGTGGTTGACGTGCTGTCAGTGGATTGAATCAAGGCATGTGTATGGGGGTGGGTTGGGCCATTTCTTTCGTCTGTTTCCTTGCGCTACCTCGCAAACGCGGGAGACAGCGACAAAGCAAAAAAAAAAAAAAAAAAAATAATAATAATAATAATAATAATAAATTATATGGGAAGGTATTGATTGAGAGGGTGAAGGCATGTACAGAGCATCAGATTGGGGAAGAGCAGTGTGGTTTCAGAAGTGGTAGAGGATGTGTGGATCAGGTGTTTACTTTGAAGAATGTATGTGAGAAATACTTAGAAAAACAAATGGATTTGTATGTAGCATTTATGGATCTGGAGAAGGCATATGATAGAGTTGATAGAGATGCTCTGTGGAAGGTTTTAAGAATATATGGTGTGGGAGGCAAGTTGTTAGAAGCAGTGAAAAGTTTTTATCGAGGATGTAAGGCATGTGTACGTGTAGGAAGAGAGGAAAGAGATTGGTTCTCAGTGAATGTAGGTTTGCGGCAGGGGTGTGTGATGTCTCCATGGTTGTTTAATTTGTTTATGGATGGGGTTGTTAGGGAGGTGAATGCAAGAGTTTTGGAAAGAGGGGCAAGTATGAAGTCTGTTGTGGATGAGAGAGCTTGGGAAGTGAGTCAGTTGTTGTTCGCTGATGATACAGTGCTGGTGGCTGATTCATGTGAGAAACTGCAGAAGCTGGTGACTGAGTTTGGTAAAGTGTGTGAAAGAAGAAAGTTAAGAGTAAATGTGAATAAGAGCAAGGTTATTAGGTACATAGGGTTGAGGGTCAAGTCAATTGGGAGGTAAGTTTGAATGGAGAAAAACTGGGGGAAGTAAAGTGTTTTAGATATCTGGGAGTGGATCTGGCAGCGGATGGAACCATGGAAGCGGAAGTGAATCATAGGGTGGGGGAGGGGGTGAAAATCCTGGGAGCCTTGAAAAATGTGTGGAAGTCGAGAACGTTATCTCGGAAAGCAAAAATGGGTATGTTTGAGGAAATACTGGTTCCAACAATGTTGTATGGTTGCAAGGCGTGGGCTATGGATAGAGTTGTGCGCAGGAGGGTGGATGTGCTGGAAATGAGATGTTTGAGGACAATGTGTGGTGTGAGGTGGTTTGATTGAGTAAGTAATGTAAGGGTAAGAGAGACGTGTGGAAATAAAAAATTGCGTGGTTGAGAGAGCAGAAGAGGGTGTTTTGAAATGGTTTGGGCACATGGAGAGAATGAGTGAGGAAAGATTGACCAAGAGGATATATGTGTCGGAGGTGGAGGGAATGAGGAGAAGTGGAAGACCAAATTGGAAGTGGAAAGATGGAGTGAAAAAGATTTTGTGTGATCGGGGCCTGAACATGCAGGAGGGTGAAAGGAGGGCAAGGAATAGAGTGAATTGGATCGATGTGGTATACCGGGGTTGACGTGCTGTCAGTGGATTGAATCAGGGCATGTGAAGCATCTGGGGTAAACCATGAAAAGTTGTGTGGGGCCTGGATGTGGAAAGGAAGCTGTGGTTTCGGGCATTATTGCATGACAGCTAGAGACTGAGTGTGAACGAATGGGGCCTTTGTTGTCTTTTCCTAGTGCTACCTCGCACACATGAGGGGGGGAGGGGGATGGTATTCAATGTGTGGCGAGGTGGCGATGGGAATGAATAAAGGCAGACAGTGTGAATTGTGTTGATGGGTATATATGTATGTGTCTGTATGTGTATATATATGTGTACATTGAGATGTATAGGTATGTATATTTGCGTGTGTGGACGTGTATGTATATACATTGTGTATGGGGGTGGGTTGGGCCATTTCTTTCGTCTGTTTCCCTGCACTACCTGGCAAACGCGGGAGACAGCGACAAAGCAAAATAAAAAATTAAAAAAATATTATAATAATAATAATAATAATAATAAGAGACTGAGGTGGATAAGAGAAGAGGTAGTAAAAGCTTTGCGGAGGATGAAAGCCAGCAAGGCAGCAGGTTTGGATGGTATTACAGTGGAATTTATTAAAAAAGGGGGTGACTCTATTGTTGACTGGTTGGTAAGGTTATTTAATGTATGTATGACTAATGGTGAGGTGCCTGAGGATTGGCAGAATGCGTGCATAGTGCCATTGTACAAAGGCAAAGGGGATAAGAGTGAGTGCTCAAATTACAGAAGTATAAATTTGTTGAGTATTCCTGGTAAATTATATGGGAGGATATTGATTGAGAGGGTGAAGGCATGTACAGAGCATCAGATTGGGGAAGAGCAGTGTGGTTTCAGAAGTGGTAGAGGATGTGTGGATCAGGTGTTTGCTTTGAAGAATGTATGTAAGAAATACTTAGAAAAGCAAATGGATTTGTATGTAGCATTTATGGATCTGGAGAAGGCATATGATAGAGTTGATAGAGATGCTCTGTGGAAGGTATTAAGAATATATGGTGTGGGAGGCAAGTTGTTAGAAGCAGTGAAAAGTTTTTATCGAGGATGTAAGGCATGTGTACGTGTAGGAAGAGAGGAAAGTGATTGGTTCTCAGTGAATGTAGGTTTGCGGCAGGGGTGTGTGATGTCTCCATGGTTGTTTAATTTGTTTATGGATGGGGTTGTTAGGGAGGTGAATGCAAGAGTTTTGGAAAGAGGGGCAAGTATGAAGTCTGTTGGGGATGAGAGAGCTTGGAAGTGAGTCAGTTGTTGTTCGCTGATGATACAGCGCTGGTGGCTGATTCATGTGAGAAACTGCAGAAGCTGGTGACTGAGTTTGGTAAAGTGTGTGAAAGAAGAAAGTTAAGAGTAAATGTGAATAAGAGCAAGGTTATTAGGTACAGTAGGGTTGAGGGTCAAGTCAATTGGGAGGTGAGTTTGAATGGAGAAAAACTGGAGGAAGTGAAGTGTTTTAGATATCTGGGAGTGGATCTGGCAGCGGATGGAACCATGGAAGCGGAAGTGGATCATAGGGTGGGGGAGGGGGCGAAAATTCTGGGAGCCTTGAAGAATGTGTGGAAGTCAAGAACATTATCTCGGAAAGCAAAAATGGGTATGTTTGAAGGAATAGTGGTTCCAACAATGTTGTATGGTTGCGAGGCGTAGACTATGGATAGAGTTGTGCGCAGGAGGATGGATGTGCTGGAAATGAGATGTTTGAGGACAATGTGTGGTGTGAGGTGGTTTGATCGAGTAAGTAACATAAGGGTAAGAGAGATGTGTGGAAATAAAAAGAGCATGGTTGAGAGAGAAGACGAGGGTGTTTTGAAATGGTTTGGTCACATGGAGAGAATGAGTGAGGAAAGATTGACCAAGAGGATATATGTGTCAGAGGTGGAGGGAACGAGGAGAAGAGGGAGACCAAATTGGAGGTGGATAGATGGAGTGAAAAAGATTTTGTGTGATCGGGGCCTGAACATGCAGGAGGGTGAAAGGAGGGCAAAGAATAGAGTGAATTGGAGCGATGTGGTATACCGTGGTTGACGTGCTGTCAGTGGATTGAATCAAGGCATGTGTATGGGGGTGGGTTGGGCCATTTCTTTCGTCTGTTTCCTTGCGCTACCTCGCAAACGCGGGAGACAGCGACAAAGCAAAAAAAAAAAAAAATAAATAATAATAATAATAATAATAATAAATTATATGGGAAGGTATTGATTGAGAGGGTGAAGGCATGTACAGAGCATCAGATTGGGGAAGAGCAGTGTGGTTTCAGAAGTGGTAGAGGATGTGTGGATCAGGTGTTTACTTTGAAGAATGTATGTGAGAAATACTTAGAAAAACAAATGGATTTGTATGTAGCATTTATGGATCTGGAGAAGGCATATGATAGAGTTGATAGAGATGCTCTGTGGAAGGTTTTAAGAATATATGGTGTGGGAGGCAAGTTGTTAGAAGCAGTGAAAAGTTTTTATCGAGGATGTAAGGCATGTGTACGTGTAGGAAGAGAGGAAAGTGATTGGTTCTCAGTGAATGTAGGTTTGCGGCAGGGGTGTGTGATGTCTCCATGGTTGTTTAATTTGTTATGGATGGGGATGTTAGGGAGGTGAATGCAAGAGTTTTGGAAAGAGGGGCAAGTATGAAGTCTGTTGTGGATGAGAGAGCTTGGGAAGTGAGTCAGTTGTTGTTCGCTGATGATACAGTGCTGGTGGCTGATTCATGTGAGAAACTGCAGAAGCTGGTGACTGAGTTTGGTAAAGTGTGTGAAAGAAGAAAGTTAAGAGTAAATGTGAATAAGAGCAAGGTTATTAGGTACATAGGGTTGAGGGTCAAGTCAATTGGGAGGTAAGTTTGAATGGAGAAAAACTGGGGGAAGTAAAGTGTTTTAGATATCTGGGAGTGGATCTGGCAGCGGATGGAACCATGGAAGCGGAAGTGAATCATAGGGTGGGGGAGGGGGTGAAAATCCTGGGAGCCTTGAAAAATGTGTGGAAGTCGAGAACGTTATCTCGGAAAGCAAAAATGGGTATGTTTGAGGAAATAGTGGTTCCAACAATGTTGTATGGTTGCAAGGCGTGGGCTATGGATAGAGTTGTGTGCAGGAGGGTGGATGTGCTGGAAATGAGATGTTTGAGGACAATGTGTGGTGTGAGGTGGTTTGATTGAGTAAGTAATGTAAGGGTAAGAGAGATGTGTGGAAATAAAAAATTGCGTGGTTGAGAGAGCAGAAGAGGGTGTTTTGAAATGGTTTGGGCACATGGAGAGAATGAGTGAGGAAAGATTGACCAAGAGGATATATGTGTCGGAGGTGGAGGGAATGAGGAGAAGTGGAAGACCAAATTGGAAGTGGAAAGATGGAGTGAAAAAGATTTTGTGTGATCGGGGCCTGAACATGCAGGAGGGTGAAAGGAGGGCAAGGAATAGAGTGAATTGGATCGATGTGGTATACTGGGGTTGACGTGCTGTCAGTGGATTGAATCAGGGCATGTGAAGCATCTGGGGTAAACCATGAAAAGTTGTGTGGGGCCTGGATGTGGAAAGGAAGCTGTGGTTTCGGGCATTATTGCATGACAGCTAGAGACTGAGTGTGAACGAATGGGGCCTTTGTTGTCTTTTCCTAGTGCTACCTCGCACACATGAGGGGGGGAGGGGGATGGTATTCAATGTGTGGCGAGGTGGCGATGGGAATGAATAAAGGCAGACAGTGTGAATTGTGTTGATGGGTATATATGTATGTGTCTGTATGTGTATATATATGTGTACATTGAGATGTATAGGTATGTATATTTGCGTGTGTGGACGTGTATGTATATACATTGTGTATGGGGTGGGTTGGGCCATTTCTTTCGTCTGTTTCCTTGCACTACCTCGCAAACGCGGGAGACAGCGACAAAGCAAAATAAAAAATTAAAAAAATATTATAATAATAATAATAATAATAATAAGAGACTGAGGTGGATAAGAGAAGAGGTAGTAAAAGCTTTGCGGAGGATGAAAGCCGGCAAGGCAGCAGGTTTGGATGGTATTACAGTGGAATTTATTAAAAAAGGGGGTGACTCTATTGTTGACTGGTTGGTAAGGTTATTTAATGTATGTATGACTCATGGTGAGGTGCCTGAGGATTGGCAGAATGCGTGCATAGTGCCATTGTACAAAGGCAAAGGGGATAAGAGTGAGTGCTCAAATTACAGAAGTATAAGTTTGTTGAGTATTCCTGGTAAATTATATGGGAGGATATTGATTGAGAGGGTGAAGGCATGTACAGAGCATCAGATTGGGGAAGAGCAGTGTGGTTTCAGAAGTGGTAGAGGATGTGTGGATCAGGTGTTTGCTTTGAAGAATGTATGTAAGAAATACTTAGAAAAGCAAATGGATTTGTATGTAGCATTTATGGATCTGGAGAAGGCATATGATAGAGTTGATAGAGATGCTCTGTGGAAGGTATTAAGAATATATGGTGTGGGAGGCAAGTTGTTAGAAGCAGTGAAAAGTTTTTATCGAGGATGTAAGGCATGTGTACGTGTAGGAAGAGAGGAAAGTGATTGGGTCTCAGTGAATGTAGGTTTGCGGCAGGGGTGTGTGATGTCTCCATGGTTGTTTAATTTGTTTATGGATGGGGTTGTTAGGGAGGTGAATGCAAGAGTTTTGGAAAGAGGGCCAAGTATGAAGTCTGTTGGGGATGAGAGAGCTTGGGAAGTGAGTCAGTTGTTGTTCGCTGATGATACAGCGCTGGTGGCTGATTCATGTGAGAAACTGCAGAAGCTGGTGACTGAGTTTGGTAAAGTGTGTGAAAGAAGAAAGTTAAGAGTAAATGTGAATAAGAGCAAGGTTATTAGGTACAGTAGGGTTGAGGGTCAAGTCAATTGGGAGGTGAGTTTGAATGGAGAAAAACTGGAGGAAGTGAAGTGTTTTAGATATCTGGGAGTGGATCTGGCAGCGGATGGAACCATGGAAGCGGAAGTGGATCATAGGGTGGGGGAGGGGGCGAAAATTCTGGGAGCCTTGAAGAATGTGTGGAAGTCGAGAACATTATCTCGGAAAGCAAAAATGGGTATGTTTGAAGGAATAGTGGTTCCAACAATGTTGTATGGTTGCGAGACGTGGGCTATGGATAGAGTTGTGCGCAGGAGGATGGATGTGCTGGAAATGAGATGTTTGGGGACAATATGTGGTGTGAGGTGGTTTGATCGAGTAAGTAACGTAAGGGTAAGAGAGATGTGTGGAAATAAAAAGAGCGTGGTTGAGAGAGCAGAAGAGGGTGTTTTGAAATGGTTCAGGCACATGGAGAGAATGAGTGAGGAAAGATTGATCAAGAGAATATATGTGTCGGAGGTGGAGGGAACGAGGAGAAGAGGGAGACCAAATTGGAGGTGGAAAGATGGAGTGAAAAAGATTTTGTGTGATTGGGGCCTGAACATGCAGGAGGGTGAAAGGAGGGCAAGGAATAGAGTGAATTGGAGCGATGTGGTATACCGGGGTTGACGTGCTGTCAGTGGATTGAATCAAGGCATGTGAAGCGTCTGGGGTAAACCATGGAAAGCTGTGTAGGTATGTATATTTGCGTGTGTGGACGTATGTATATACATGTGTATGGGGGTGGGTTGGGCCATTTCTTTCGTCTGTTTCCTTGCACTACCTCGCAAACGCGGGAGACAGCGACAAAGCAAAAAAAAAATAATAATAATAATAAGAGTAAAGATTGACCAAGGGGATATATGTGTCGGAGGTGGAGGGAATGAGGAGAAGTGGGAAGACCAAACTGGAGGTGGAAAGATGGAGTGAAAAAGATTTTGTGTGATCAGGGCCTGAACATGCAGGAGGGTGAAAGGAGGGCAAGGAATAGAGTGAATTGGATCGATGTGGTATACCGGGGTTGACGTGCTGTCAGTGGATTGAATCAGGGCATGTGAAGCGTCTGAGGTAAACCATGAAAAGTTGTGTGGGGCCTGGATGTGGAAAGGAAGCTGTGGTTTCGGGCATTATTGCATGACAGCTAGAGACTGAGTGTGAACGAATGGGGCCTTTGTTGTCTTTTCCTAGTGCTACCTCGCACACATGAGGGGGGAGGGGATGGTATTCCATGTGTGGCGAGGTGGCGATGGGAAAGAATAAAGGCAGACAGTGTGAATTGTGTTTTGGGTATATATGTATGTGTCTGTGTGTGTATATATATGTGTACATTGAGATGTATAGGTATGTATATTTGCGTGTGTGGACGTGTATGTATATACATTGTGTATGGGGGTGGGTTGGGCCATTTCTTTCATCTGTTTCCTTGCACTACCTCGCAAACGCGGGAGACAGCGACAAAGCAAATTAAAAAATAAAAAAAATATAATAATAATAATAATAATAATAATAATAATAATAATAATAATAATAAGAGGAAAGATTGACCAAGAGGATATATGTGTTGGAGGTGGAGGGAATGAGGAGAAGTGGGAGACCAAATTGGAGGTGGAAAGATGGAGTGAAAAAGATTTTGAGTGATCAGGGCCTGAACATGAAGGAGGGTGAAAGGCGGGCAAGGAATAGAGTGAATTAGATCGATGTGGTATACCGGGGTCGACGTGCTGTCAGTGGATTGTATCAGGGCATGTGAAGCGTCTGGGGTAAACCATGGAAAGTCCTGTGGGGCCTGGATGTGGAAAGGGAGCTGTGGTTTCAGGCATTACTGCATGACAGTTAGAGACTGAGTGTGAACGAATGGGGCCTTTGTTGTCTTTTCCTAGTGCTACCTCGCACACATGAGGGGGGAGGGGGATGTTATTCCATGTGTGGCGAGGTGCCGATGGGAATGAATAAAGGCAGACAGTGTGAATAGTGTGCATGTGTATATATGTATGTGTCTGTGTGTGTATATATATGTGTACATTGAGATGTATGGGTATGTATATTTGCGTGTGTAGACGTGTATGTATATACATGTGTATGGGGGTGGGTTGGGCCATTTCTTTCGTCTGTTTCTTTGCGCTACCTCGCTAAAGCGGGAGACAGCGAAAAAGCAAAATAAATTAATGAATAAAAATAATAATAATAGTAATAATAATAATATCCCTGGGGATAGGGGAGCAAGAATACTTCCCACGTATTCCCTGCGTGTCGTAGAAGGCGACTAAAAGGGGAGGGAGCGGGGGGCTGGAAATCTTCCCCTCTCGTTTTTTTTTTTAATTTTCCAAAAGAAGGAACAGAGGATTGGGTCAGGTGAGGGTAGTCCCTCAAAGGCTCAGTCCTCTGTTCTTAGCGCTACCTCGCTAATGCGGGGAATGGCGAATAGTTTGAAAGAAAAATAATAATAATAATAATAATAATAATAATAATAATAATAATAATAATAATAATCCTTCTTTTGGAAAAAAAAAAAAAAAAAAAACGAGAGGGGAGGATTTCCAGCCCCCTGCTCCCTTCCCTTTTAGTCGCCTTCTACGACACGCAGGGAATACGTGGGAAGTATTCTTTTTTTTTTTCCAAAAGAAGGAACAGAGAAGAGGGCCAGGTGAGGATATTCCCTCAAAGGCCCAGTCCTCTGTTCTTAACGCTACCTCGCTATCGCGGGAAATAGCGAATAGTATAAAGAAAAAAAAAAAAAAAAATAATAATAATAATAATAATAATAATAACAATAATAATAATAATAATATATTCTTAAGACCTTGTGGAAGGTCTTAAGAATATATAGTGTGGAAAGCAAGCTGCTACAAGCAATGAAGTTTTTATCAAGGGTGTAAGGCACGTGTACAAGTAGGAAGATAAGAGAGTGTTTGGTTCCCAGTGAAGGTCAGTATGCAGTAGGGGTGTATAATGTCCCCATGGTCAAATAATCAGTTTATGGATGGGGTGGTTAGGGAGGCAAATGTAACAGTTTTGGAGAGAGGGGTGAGTATGCAGTCTGTTGGGGATGAAAGGGCCTAGGAAATGAGTCAATTGTTGTTCACCGATGATACATCACTGGTGGCTGATTTGAGTGACAAACTGCAGAATTTGATGACTGAGTTTGGAAACATGTGCAAAAGATGAAAGTTGAAAGTAAATGTGAATAAGAGCAAGGTTATTAGGTTCTGAAGGGTTGAGGGACATGATAGTTGGGATCTAAGTTTGAATGAAGAAAAATTGGAGGATGTGAAGTGTTTTAGATATCTGGGAGTGGACTTAGCAGTGAATGGAATCATGGAAATGGAAGTGAGTCATAGGGTGGGGTAGGGGGCAAAGGTTGTGGGAGCGATGAATGTGTGGATTGAGAGAACATTATCTCAGAGAGAAAAAATGGGTATGTTTGAAGGCAAAGTAGTTCCAACAACATTATATGGTTGTGAAGCATGGGCTATAGATAATGTTGTGCAGAGGAGGTGGATGTGTTGGAAGTGAACTGTTTGAGGAAAATATGTGGTGTGAGGTGGTTTGATCGAGTAAGTAATAAAAGGGTAAGAGAGATGTGTGGTAATAAAAAGAGTATGGGTGAGAGACCCGAAGAGTGTGCTTAAATGGTTCAGACATATGGTGAGAATGAGAGAGGAAAAATTGACATAGATGATATATGTGTCAGAGGTGGAGGGAACAAGAAGTGGGAGACCATATTGGAAGCAGTACGATGGACTGAATAAGATTTTAAGGAATTGGGGCCTGAACATGCAGGAATGTGAAAGGCGTTCATGGAATAGAGTGAATTGGAACAATGTGGTGTATACTGGGGTTGATGCATTGTCAATGGACTGAACCAGGGCATGTGAAACATCTGGGGTACACCATAGAAAGGTCTGTGGGGCCTGGATGTGGATAGGGGGCAGTGGTTTCAGTGCATTACACATGACAACTAGAGAATAAGTGTAAGTGGATGTGGCCTTCCTCCATCTGTTTCCTGGCGCTATCTTACTGACGCAGGGGGTGCAAGGCTGTTTCCTGTGTGTCGTGGTGGCACTGAGAATGGATAAAGGTGAGTAAGCATATGTACATGTGTATATATGTATGTGTATGTATATACATGTATATAAATATGTTATGTATATGTACATGTCTGTTTATCTATATCTCTGACACCTGTTCCAATTGGAATTCCCTCAAAGGGGTGGCCATGGCAAGAGAAGCTTCATAACTAAAGAACACCAATGCAGCTTCTTAGCCTTTAGTGCCTCATCCTTAATAGGCCACTGGCAGAGGGCAAGTCTCGTGCAGTATTTGCAGAAGCTTCTCTTTAATATTCCTAGTGATTACATCTATCTAATGCTTCTACCTACTACTTCATGTTACTGCCTAATGCTCCAGCTTAAATCTTCCAACCGACTACTTCTATCTATTGCTCGTACCATTTTCCTACAAGGCATGGCTACTGCATAGTGCTCACCGCAGGAAAATCTAGTAACAAAAAATGAGCTCCATGAGTTAGGTGTTGTCAAGTGTTACATATGAGAAGGAGACATTGTATGTTTGTGAACAGAATGCCAGTAGTCCATATGTTATGATGCAGAAAGAAAAGACAGCTACCTGGGTCAGAGGAGTACAACTTGACAACCATTAAAAAGCTGGTTCACTAAGCAGATGTCACTAACCCTCCAGATACCCAGGAGGGTAGCACTGGTAATGCACCTTTCTGGTTGCTGCCTGCCTACCAACTACAATGTGCATGTATGTATATATGTGTATATATGTGTATATACATATGTATATATTCCTTGGGATAGGGGAGAAAGAATACTTCCCACGTATTCCCTGCGTGTCGTAGAAGGCGACTAAAAGGGAAGGGAGTGGGTGGCTGGAAATCCTCCCCCTCTCTTTTTTTTTAATTTTCCAAAAGAAGGATTAGGGAAGGGGGCCAGGTGAGGATATTCCCTCAAAGGCCCAGTCTTCTGTTCTTAACGCTACCTCACTCACGCGGGAAATGGCGAATAGTATGAAAGAAACATATGTATATGTGCATGTGTATGTGTATACATTTGTATGTGGATGGGTTTGGGCCATTCTTTCATCTGTTTCCTTGCGCTACCTTGCTAACGTGGGAGACAGCAACAAAGTATAATAAATAAATATGAGTGGATGGGTCTTTCTTTGTCTGTTTCCTGGCACTACCTCACTAACACAGGAAATGGGGATCAAGTATAAAATAATGAAATAAATAATATCTAAAATGATAGAAGAGATGAGAGGTGGTGAAAGCCTTGTGTAAGTTGAAACGTGGCACACCTGGTGGATTGGATGGTACTGCAGTTGAATTTCTTAAGAGCAACTATTGTTGATCAGTTAGTCAGGATTTTCAATGTATGTGAGGTTCACATTAAAGTTCCTGAGGATTGGCACTGTATAAAGCAATGGGGAAAGAATCAGTGTTCAAACTGCAAAAGTAAAAGTTTGTTGAGTGCATTTGGTAAGTTGCATGGGAGCGTGGTGAATGAGAGGCTGAAGGCATGTGCAGATCATAAGATTAAGCAAAAACAATGTAGTTTCAAGTGGCACAGGGTGAGTAAATCAGGTATTTGCTTTATGGAATGCATGTGAGAAATACTTAAAAGAAACAGGTTTTGTATGTGGCATTTTTGGATCTGGAACAAGAATATGATTGGGTTGATAGATATGCCTTGTAGAAGGTTTTACAAATATATGGTGCCACAGGAAAGCTATCTGAAGCAGTAAGAAGGTTTTATCTAGAGAGTAAGGCATGTGTGTGTGAGTAAGCAGAGAGGAGCGCGAGTGGTTCCAGTTGAAGGTGGGATGTATGTCACCATGGTTATTATATATGTTTAATGATGAGGTGGTTGAGGAAGGTAAATGCAAAGGTCTAGGTAGAGGGGCGAGTATGTAAACTGTAGGGGATGAGGGGCCTGGAATTGTAAATTGTTATTTGCTGATGACAAAGCACTGGTGGCAGATTTGAATGAGAAACTGCAGAAGTTGGTGTATGAGTTTGGGAGTACATACAAAAGGATTGGACTGGATTGGATTATAGAATTTAAGCTTATAAGCCAAGCAATGGAGCTTCTAAGGCTATTCAGTGCTCTGCATATGAAAGGAGGAAATTGAGAATAAACGTGAACAAAAGCAATGTTATAAAGTTTAACAATGCAGAGAGACAAGTTAGTTGGGCTGTGATTTTGAATGGAGAAAATCTAAAGGAAGTGGGGTGTTTTAGATTCCTAGGAGTGGACATGATAATAAATGGAACCATGGAAGCTGTAGTGTCACACAGTAGGTGGGGGGTGAGTGAAAGTTGTGGAAGCACTGAGGAATGCATGGAAAGAGAAGTCATTATATGGGAGGGCAAAAACCGGTGTGTTTGAAGGTATACCAGTCTCAATGCTTCTGTATAGATAGGAGGCATGCACTATGAATGAGAACATGCAGAGAAGTGTGGATGGATTGGATATAAAATGTTTAAGGACAATGTGGTGTGAGTTGTTTTGATAAAGTAATAAATAGTAAGAGAGAGGTATGGTAATAATAAGAGTGTGGTTGAGAGAGCTGAAGAGGGTGTGGTGAAATTGTCTGGACATGTGGATAAATGTCGAGACAATAATAATAATTATTTTCTTAGTCTGCAGTCCATAGATAATGTGCTGATCTAGAACAACGTGCATTTCTGTAAACAAAGTTGTGCAGTTCAGAGATAGGGATATTTCTTTGCATGACAAAGGAAAAATCTAAGAAATACTCCATCAAATAAAGTATAACATTTCTACAAAGTGTTAGTAATGATAATTCCATGTGGGATTCTATTAAGTGATAGTTTCAGTAAGTCAGTCTTTTGAGTCAGAACTCAGACATTTTGAAATTCAGTTTTTTGCTTATTCTCTGAAAAGTTTCTGTTTCTCTATTTCCATCTAATTCATCCTCCAACATATCATTATGTTACTGAGTTGCCTCTGGAAAGATTCCTGTGAAGAAATTTTGTTTTATTCCCTTATGCCTGTTTCATTCCAGCAGTCATCTCCTTCAGCTAGAAGAGTACTGTGGGCTTTTGGTCCCATTCATACAAAGGTGGCAAGTTGTGTACATAGAGATACAGGTTTTCCAACCTGAGACTCCTGAATGATCTGGGGAACTTCAAGAAGATGCTTGACCTAACCATATGCACCTACATCAGCACAGCAAGGTTTTTAGCTAGAATTCTAAAAAGAATTGTTATAACCATCAGACAGAGCTCAGATAAAGCAAGCATATAAACCAAGACCTGACAGCAGCTCTTAAAAACATTTTCCAGACTATCTAGGTCCATTAGCTCTCCATACCTGAGTCCTAACTGCTCTTAGTCCAAATCTGGACAAATGGTGTGATGCATAGCTTTCTGACCTTCATCATGACTCACAGCAACAAATGGTTTGATGATGAATATCATTCTTTCATCAGCCTGAAAACCTATCAAGAATTCTATAAATAAACGGATCACTAAAATCCTGAACGGTTCTTTTCTCCAAGGAGAAGCAGATCAATTAAGTTTATCTCCAAACACATGAAGTTCATTTTTGTCCCTCCAAAATGGCAAGCAACTCCCCAGTTGTTTTCCCATTTCCACAATACATGGTTACATTGTCAAACTGTAAATGCTATTGACAGCATGTAAAAATGAAATGCATATCAGGCAGAATAACAAATAAACTGAGATTTTCAACACTTATTTAGGAATCTTAGGAGTCCACTTGCTTCTTTTACATCAGATTTCTTGAAGACCAACATATGAACATTCCTTGAAAAGAGAATGGCAGTAAAAAGATCAGAGGTGAATTCCTTCCATCTAACTTCAAACGTTCTTGATAGTCACATCAAAGTAAGCTTAGCTATGGCAGATATATCTCTTAACTCTCATGAACATAAACTTGAAGAAGGAACATAATGCAGGAAGACCTTGAAGCATATGACACACTTCTAAGACTAAACTGCAGACTATTTCATAAGCTAAATCTGATCGATAAGCACCACACCAAATTGCTAAAAGGGGGGCCAAGTCTCTCATCTGAACTTGATGTCTCTGTCTGCAGTTGTTTCATCAGTGTTTCTCTACCCTTCAGTGTTTGAACTTAGTACCATCAATGACTAAGGAAGACTTTTTTTTCAAGGTTACCAAAAATAGTACAAATCACATTCAGACAAGCTGACTCAACTGCTGTCAACATACCATTTCCACCTCTTTCATTAGTTTCATCTGTGCCAAGGAAGTAAAAATTTTTCTTTAGCTGCTTTCGTTTCCACATTAGACATTAAAAAAATCTTATCAGCTTGTGTTCGGTCAACACTGCTAGCACAGTGTAACACTGTTGCCAGTGCCCTTCAATATGCTTCTCTGTAATATGAGGTCTGTCACTTTCAACTATGCATTCCAAAAATCATCAGGGACTATTTGTAGATACATACTGGAGACTACCAATGTCAGTAAATTTCTATAACCTAATGCTTTCTAAAACCTAATGTAAATCTGAAGCCATATCAGAAGTAATCATTTTACTAGTAAATCAGTTACCAAACAGGTTTAGCTTCTTGGCATCATGGCAGACCTGAATCATCAAGCTTTGGTTGCTGCATTTCTAACTAAGCTGGAAATCAAGGCTTCTGCTGGTCTTAGTCATATTAGCCACAGTGCCTTCACAGTTTCCTGGTGATCAATCTGCTTCTGATGCTCACATACTGTGGCCTTGTGAAAAATGGTACCACACTCCTGCATTATCAGCGGAATCTTTATCATTGTTAAAAAAAACATCAAACTAAGGGCACTTGAAACAAGGGTCACATCTAAAGTAGTAACAACATTCTCTGCAAAAATAAGAGGAAAAAGTTGTCTAAAACATAAACATATATCTTGCAATTCCTCGTTCTTAGTTTAATGGGGTGCCTCCTACTCTGCATGCTGTTGTTTTTTTAGCTCAGCTTCTGATGCTTCAGGTCATGCTACTGATGCATGTACTTCTGGTGGATCAGAATCTGCTCTTGGCATCCTCTCACTCACAAGCTGAGGTCCTCTACCTACAAGATTTCAATGTTCACCATAAATGATGGTTGAATTCCTCCCATGCAGATGCTGGAGGAACTGAAGCCCTCACGTTCTCCATCATCAATGGTTTAGAGCAAATTATCTACCACCCTAACCATATTCCTGACTGCTGTGGCAACTCTCCTAATATTCTGGATTTGTTTTTCACCTATAGTACATCCAGCTGTAAATACACAATCTCACCCCCAACTGGTTCATCTGATCACACTCCCATAAATGTAGCCCCTTGTAAGCACAAATACTAGCAACTTAACAAAGCTGACTGGAATAACTTACATAATTTCTTCTCTGACTTTCCTTGGGTAAATCACTGTCTCATATGGTGATGCTTTTGTCTACATTAAATGCATAGCAGAGCTTATTCTCACGAGAATGGAAGCATTTATCCCCTCTTCCTCCAAGAAAACCTCTTAATCCAATCCAAGGTTCAACTGTTTCTGTTCTGAGGCCATTCAGGAAAGGGATCAGACATATTGGCTTTGGAAAAATTCTCTTTCCTCTGGCTCCCATTCAGCTTTTATCACTGTCCACAACAGCTGCAAGCATGTAATCCATGAGATAAGTGTTCCTATATTCAAAGGAAGTGCGATAACCTCTCCTCATCATTCACTGATAAGTCTCTCTGGTCTTTAGCTGAGGGCATCTCTAACAACTTCTGTCGCTCTACCTTTCCTTCACTTTTCCATTCTGACGGTCCTATACCCTTGGACAAAGCAACTCTCTTTGGTTCCTGTTTCTCCTCTAACTCCAACTTGGATGACTCTAACATTCCTTCACCTAATGATGCTCCTCTTACTAATCCTATGCCCCTTCCCATAATCTCTTTTCAGACTGTCTGAAAAGCAATTCTTTCTCTGAGCATAAGTAATGCTTCTGTCCTGAAGGCATCCATCCCCGTGTACTGAAAGTGTGCCTCTGAACTTGCACCTGTATTTACTCATCTGTTCCATTTCTGCTTAAAAACCAAAACGTTCCCTTTTCCCTAGAATCATGCATTGATATATCACATCCCTAAGAAGGGTGACTGTTCTGACCCCACTAACTATCATCCTATTACTCTTACATCTACCATCTCCAAAGTCTTTGAATCTTTCCTCAATTCCCATATCCTCAGACACCCCCAAAATCACAGTCTTCTCTCTGATCAACAGTATGGCTTCTGTAAGGCGAGATCCACTAGCATATTCTTTCCTTTCTGAAGTCTAGTCATCATCCCTGAAAGATTTTGGTAAGTTATGTGTAACTGAACTTGACATATCTAAGGTTTTTGACAGGGTGTGGTATCAGGGTCCCATCTCTAAGCTCCCTTCTTCTGGCCTCTCTCCCTCACTTTGCTCCTTCGTATTTAGCTCCCTCTCTGGCCGATCTATCTCTGCAGTTGTTGATGGATCAACCTCATCCCTTATCTTCATCAACAGCAGCGTCCCTCAAAGTTCTGTCCTGTCCTCTAAACTTTCTCTCCTTTTTTTCAACAATTTCCTCTGCTCTTAAAAATCAAATGTACTCATGCATTGAAGACTCAACACTGCATTCATCCACATACTTAAATTTTGCTCCTTCTTCTCTCACTCGAACTGCATCTCATCTTGACACAGCTTCCTCATTAAACTCAGACTTGGACAGGATATTTCAGTGGGGTACACAAAATCTTGTTAAGTTTAAGGCATCCAAGACCAAGTTTCTACTCATCTCTCAACTGAAAACTCCTCACAAGTCTCATCTCTCCTTTGATGGTTCTGTAATTCCACCTTTAGACTCAATGAACAATCTTGGTATTACTGTAACATCCACTTTTTCTTGGAAACCCTACATTACAGGAATAGGAAAGTCTACCTCTAAGAAACTGGGTGTCCTGTTTAGATGTCGAAACTTCTTTTCTGAACAGTTGCTCCATTTATACAAGGGCTTGATTCAACCTTGTATAAAGTACTGCTCTCACATTTTGGGTGATTCTAGCTCTGCATCCTCAGTTGCCAGAGTCCAAAGCAGTCCGATTTATGAACTGTCCCAGGCTAGCTTCCAAACTTGACCCTCTTGGTTTTTGCTCCTGAGAGCTGGCTGCTTGTGTGCCCATACCACTAGTTAGACCACACAATACTCAGCAAGCTGCTGTGTCACGTGATTATTGTGTGGCCATCGGCAACTCAAGGATGGGCTGTTTTGATACCTGCTTCTTTCTCTACGCGTACAAGCTTTGATACTCTCTACCCTCTCATGTCTTTCCAAATAACTATAACCTGGCACATTTAAAAAACAGGTTTTTCACTACCTCCAAAATTTGTATATACTTTCCCTTGTCTTTTCTTTTTTTGTTTCATAATTCTCTCTATATTTCAATCAAGGCCCAGCATTGATGTGGACTTTTGTCTGTGATCAGTTGACCATTGGCAACTCAAGGTTGGGCTGTTTTGATCCCTGCTTCTTTCTCTACATGTTGAAGCTTTCATGTCTCTACCTTCTCATGTCTTTCCCAATAACTATAACCTGGCACATTTAAAAAACAGGTTTTTCACTACCTCCAAAATTTGTATATACTTTCCCTTGTCTTTTCCTTTTTTTGTTTCATAATTCTCTCTATATTTCAATTAAGGCCCAGTATTGATGTGGACTTTTGTCTGTGATCAGCCTTCAAAGAGAGAGACAGAGAGAGACAGATGTGATATGAGAGAGTTTCAGAAAAATGTGCAGTAGATGATCTTTTTCCAAAGCAACGCAAAATGGTGAAATGATGACATAAAGAGGTGTATGGTGTCTATGAAAGAATCACATAAGAAACTTAAAAGAGACCAGTAAAAAACATGATAGAGCAAGTAAAACTGCATACAACTGAATTCAAACAGTAACAGACCACTGAGTCCTAATGAGAATGTCTGTGATAGTGGAAGAGAACAGAAACTCATGGAGTAATGTGCAAGATGCAGAGATAGAGGTTTTTCAAAGAAAGAGGTCTTGTAAACTTATTTTATAGCTATGGAGGTGCAAATAATGTCTGCAATGGATTTAAGGAAAAAATATCTATTGTCTATGCTTGAATATATTTATAGTACTGCTTTCAACAATTCTAATTGGTAAATCATTCCACATTTTACCAATCCTGTTGAAGGAAAAGTACTTTGCCCTCGACATAATATCCATTAATCGGATGAATCTATACATAAGAAGTGTGTAATACCGAGATTATTGAAACCTTTAATAATTCTGAATACTTGTGTTAGGCTGCCTCTTATCCTTTTCTTTTCCAAGTGTAATAAATTCATTTGTTTAGTTGGCTCTCACAGGATTTGTTTCTCAGGCTGGGAATCATACTGGTACCTTGCCTTAGTACTCTCTCTATTCTGTATATGTCATTTCTCAAGTAGGGTGACCAAAACTGAACGCAATATTCAAGTTGGGGATGCAACAGTGACTTATAGAGATAATATTTTCCCTGGAATTAAAGCAGATACCCTTACATAAAAATTCAAGAATTTTGTTTGCCCTTTTAAATGTTTCTGTCTACTTCTAACTAGGCTTCAGATCACCTGAGATTATTACACTACTTTAGATCACCATTACAGCACCTCAATAAGCTTTAGATCACCATTATGGCACCTCACTAAGCTTTAGATCACCAGAGACTATTACACTAGTCTTTTTCCTTATTCACCTTTTACAGACCAAGAGAATTCGTACTGTAACTTACCTTTGCATTCTTGCTACTGATATGTAAAACTTTGCACTTAATAATAAAATTCATTTGCCACCTGTTTGTCCAGTCAATCGGTTTGTCTATATCCATTTGAAGATGGATATAGACATTTGAGTTTTAGATATATTTCCCAACTTAGTATCATCAGCAAACCTTAACATCTTACAATGCAGCCCATTATCACTATCATTATAATTATCATTATCACTATGGCTGATTCACATGAGAAACTGCAGAAGCTGGTGACTGAGTTTGGTAAAGTGTGTGAAAGAAGAAAGTTAAGAGTAAATGTGAATAAGAGCAAGGTTATTAGGTACAGTAGGGTTGAGGGTAAAGTCAACTGGGAGGTAAGTTTGAATGGAGAAAAACTGGAGGAAGTAAAGTGTTTTAGATATCTGGGAGTGGATCTGGCAGCAGATGGAACCATGGAAGCGGAAGTGAATCATAGGGTGGGGGAGGGGGCGAAAATCCTGGGAGCCTTGAAGAATGTGTGGAAGTAGAGAACATTATCTCAGAAAGCAAAAATGGGTATGTTTGAAGGAATAGTGGTTCCAACAATGTTGTATGGTTGCGAGGCGTGGGCTATGGATAGAGTTCTGCGCAGGAGGGTGGATGTGCTGGAAATGAGATGTTTGAGGACAATGTGTGGTGTGAGGTGGTTTGATCGAGTAAGTAATGTTAGGGTAAGAGAGATGTGTGGAAATAAAAAGAGCGTGGTTGAGAGAGCAGAAGAGGGTGTTTTGAAATGGTTTGGTCACATGGAGAGAATGAGTGAGGAAAGATTGACCAAGAGGATATATGTGTCAGAGGTGGAGGGAACAAGGAGAAGTGGGAGACCAAATTGGAGGTGGAAAGATGGAGTGAAAAAGATTTTGAGTGATCGGGGCCTGAACATGCAGGAGGGTGAAAGGAGGGTAAGGAATAGAGTGAATTGGATCGATGTGGTATACCGGGGTTGACGTGCTGTCAGTGGATTGAATCAGGGCATGTGAAGTGTCTGGGGTAAACCATGGAAAGTTGTGTGGGGCCTGGATGTGGAAAGGGAGCTGTGGTTTCGGGCATTATTGCATGATAGCTAGAGACTGAGTGTGAACGAACGGGGCCTTTGTTGTCTTTTCCTAGTGCTACCTCGCACACATGAGGGGGGAGGGGGATGGTATTCCATGTGTGGCGAGGTGGCGATGGGAATGAATAAAAGCAGACAGTGTGAATTGTGTACATGGGTATATATGTATGTGTCTGTGTGTGTATATATATGTGTACATTGAGATGTATAGGTATGTATATTTGCGTGTGTGGACGTGTATGTATATACATTGTGTATGGGGGTGGGTTGGGCCATTTCTTTCGTCTGTTTCCTTGCGCTACCTCGCAAACGCGGGAGACAGCGACAAAGCAAATAAATATAAATAAATAAATATTTATATTTATCATAATTTGTCGCTGTCTCCCGCGTTAGCGAGGTAGCGCAAGGAAACAGACGAAACAATGACCCAACCCACCTAAATACACATGTATATACATACACATCCACACACACACATAAACATACCTATACATCTCAATGTATCCATACATATACACACACAGACATACATTTACACACATGTACATAATTCATACTGCCTGCCCTTATTAATTCCCACTGCCACCTCGCCACACATGGAATAACAACCCCCTCCCCCCCATGTGTGCGAGGTAGCGCTAGGAAAAGACAACAAAGGCCCCATTCGTTCACACTCAGTCTCTAGCTGTCACGTAATAATGCACTGAAACCACAGCTCCCTTTCCAAATCCAGGACCAACACAACTTTCCATGGTTTACCCCAGATGCTTCACATGCCTGGTTCAATCCACTGACAGCACATCGACCCCGGTATACCACATCGTTCCAATTCACTCTATTCCTTGCCCGCTTTTCAACCTCCTACATGTTCAGGCCCCGATCACTCAAAATCTTTTTCACTCCATCTTTCCACCTTCAATTTGGTCTCCTACTTCTCCTCGTTCCCTCCACCTCTGACACATATATCCTCTTGGTCAAACTTTCCTCACTCATTCTCTCCATGTGACCAAACCATTTCAAAACACCCTCTTCTGCTCTCTCAACCACACTCTTTTTATTTCCACATATCTCTCTCACCCTTACATTACTTACTCAATCAAAACACCTCACACTACATATTGTCCTCAAACATCTCATTTCCAGCACATCCACCCTCCTGCGCACAACTCTATCCATAGCCCACGCCTTGCAACCATACAACATTGTTGGAACCACTATTCCTACAAACATAGCCATTTTTGCTTTCCGAGATAATGTTCTCTACTTCCACACATTCTTCAATGCTCCCAGAATTTTTGCCCCCTTCCCCACCCTATGATTTACTTTCATGGTTCCATGGTTCCATAGTTCCATCCGCTGCCAAATCCACTCCCAGATATCTAAAACACTTCACTTCCTCCAGTTTTTCTCTATTCAAATGCAACTCCCAATTGACTTGACCCTCAACCCTACTGTACCTAATAACCTTGCTCTTATTCACATTTACTCTTAACTTTCTTCTTTCACACACTTTACCAAACTCAGTCACCAGCTTCTGCAGTTTCTCACATGAATCAGCCACCAATGCTGTATCATCAGCGAACTACAACTGACTCACTTCCCAAGCTCTCTCATCCACAACAGACTGCATACTTGCCCCTCTTTCCAAAACTCTTGCATTCACCTCCCTAACAACCCCATCCATAAACAAATTAAACAACCATGGAAACATCACACACCCCTGCCACAAACCTGCATTCACTGAGAACCAATCACTTTCCTCTCTTCCTACACGTACACATGCCTTACATCCTCAATAAAAACTTTTCACTGCTTCTAACAACTTGCCTCCCACACCATATATTCTTAATACCTTCCACAGAGCATATCTATCAACTCTATCATATGCCTTCTCCAGATCCATAAATGCTACATACAAATCCATTTGCTTTTCTAAGTATTTCTCACATACATTCTTCAAGGCAAATACCTGATCCACATATCCTCTACCACTTCTGAAACCACACTGCTCTTCCCCAATCTGATGCTCTGTACATGCCTTCACCCTCTCAATAAATACCCTCACATATAATTTCCCAGGAATACTCAACAAACTTCTTTCTTTTTCTTTCAAACTATTCGCCATTTCCCGCATTAGCGAGGTAGCGTTAAGAACAGATGACTGGGCCTTTGAGGGACTACACTCACCTGGCCCAATTCTCTGTTCCTTCTTTTGGAAAATTAAAAAAAAAAAAAAAAACGAGAGGGGAGGATTTCCAGCCCCCCGCTCCCTCCCCTTTTAGTCGCCTTCTACGACATGCAGGGAATACGTGGGAAGTATTCTTGCTCCCCTATCCCCAGGGACAAACTTATACCTCTGTAATTTGAGCACTCACTCTTATCCCCTTTGCCTTTGTACAATGGCACTATGCAAGCATTCCGCCTATCCTCAGGCACCTCACTATGAATCATACATACATTAAATAACCTTACCAACCAGTCAACAATACAGTCACCCCTTTTTTTTAATAAATTCCACTGCAATACCATCCAAATCCACTGCCTTGCCAGCTTTCATCTTCCACATTGCTTTTACTACCTCTTCTCTGTTTACCAAATCGTTTTCCCTCACCCTCTCACTTTGCACACCACCTCGACCAAAATACCCTACATCTGCCACTCTATCATCAAACACATTCAACAAACCTTCAAAATACTCACTCCATCTCCTTCTCACATCACCAGTACTTGCTATCACCTCCCCGTTAGCTCCCTCCACTGAAGTTCCCATTTGTTCCCTTGTCTTACGCACTTTATTTACCTAATTCCAAAACATCTTTTTATTTTCCCTAAAATTCAAAGATACTCTCTCACCCCATCTCTCATTTGCCCTCTTTATCACCTCTTGCACCTTTCTCTTGACCTCCTGCCTCTTTCTTTTAAACATCTCCCACTCATTTCCATTATTTCCCTGCAAAAATCATCCAAATGCCTCTCTTTTCTCTTTCACTAACAATCTTACTTCTTCATCCAACCACTCACTACCCTTTCAAATCTGCCCACCTCCCACGCTTCTCATACCACAAGCATCTTTTGCGCAAGCCATCACTGCTTCCCTATATACATCTCATTCCTTTAAAACTCGCCTTACCTCCATTGTTCTCACCTTTTTCCATTCTGTACTCAGTCTCTCCTGGTACTTCCTCACACAAGTCTCCTTCCCAAGCTCACTTACTCTCACCACTCTCTTCACCCCAACATTCTCTCTTCTTTTCTGAAAACCTCTACAAATCTTCACCTTCACCTCCACAAGATAATGATCAGACATCCCTCCAGTTGCACCTCTCAGCACATTAACATCCAAAAGTCTCTTTCGCGCGCCTATCAATTAACACGTAATCCAAAAACACTCTCTGGCCATCTCTCCTACTTACATACGTATACTTATGTATATCTCTCTTTTTAAACCAGGTATTCCCAATCACCAGTCCTTTTTCAGCACATAAATCTACAAGCTCTTCACCATTTCCATTTACAACACTGAACACCCCATGTATACCAATTATTCCCTCTGCTGCCACATTGCTCACCTTTGCATTCAAATCACCCATCACGATAACCCGGTCTTGTGCATCAAAACCACTAACACACTCATTCAGCTGCTCCCAAAACACTTGCCTCTCATGATCTTTCATGCCCAGGTGCATATGCACCAATAATCACCCATCTCTCTCCATCAACTTTCAGTTTTACCCATATCAATCTAGAGTTTACTTTCTTACACTCTATCACATACTCCCACCACTCCTGTTTCACATATATATATAAATACATGTTTATCGATTTTGCTTTGTCGCTGTCTCCTGCGTTAGCGAGGTAGGGCAAGGAAATAGACGAAAAATGGCCCAACCCACCCACATACACATGTATATACATACACGTCCACTCACGCAAATGCACATGGTTACATCTAAACGTATACATATACATACACACAAAGACCTATACATATATATACACGTGTACATAATTCATACTGTCCGCCTTTATTGATTCCCATCGCCACCCCGCCACACATGCAATAACAACCCCCTCCCCCGCATGTGCGTGAGGTACGCTAGGAAAAGACAACAAAGGCCACATTCATTCACACTCAGTCTCTAGCTGTCATGTATAATGCACTGAAACCACAGCTCCCTTTCCACATCCAGGCCCCACAGAACTTTCCATATAGTGATGAGTGATTTGAATGCAAAGGTGAGTAATGTGGCAGTTGAGGGAATAACTGGTATACATGGGGTGTTCAGTGTTGTAAATGGAAATGGTGAGGAGCTTGTAGATTTATGTGCTGACAAAGGACTGGTGATTGGGAATACCTGGTTTAAAAAGAGAGATATACATAAGTATACGTATGTAAGTAGGAGAGATGGCCAGAGAGCGTTATTGGATTACGTGTTAATTGATAGGCGTGGGAAAGAGAGACTTTTGGATGTTAATGTGCTGAGAGGTGCAACTGGAGGGATGTCTGATCATTATTTTGTGGAGGCGAAAGTGAAGATTTGTAGAGGTTTTCAGAAAAGAAGAGAGAATGTTGGGGTGAAGAGAGTGGTGAGAGTATGTGAGCTTGGGAAGGTGACGTGTGTGAGGAAGTACCAGGAGAGACTGAGTACAAAATGGAAAAAGGTAATAACAAAGGAGGTAAGGGGAGTGGGGGAGGAATGGGATGTATTTAGGGAAGCAGTGATGGCTTGCACAAAAGATGCTTGTGGCATGAGAAGCGTGGGAGGTGGGTTGATTAGAAAGGGCAGTGAGTGGTGGGATGAAGAAGTAACATTATTAGTGAAAGAGAAGAGAGAGGCATTTGGACAATTTTTACAGGGAAAAAATGCAAATGAGAAGGAGATGTTTAAAAGAAAGAGGCAGGAGGTCATGAGAAAGGTGCAAGAGGTGAAAAAGAGGGCAAATGAGAGTTGGGGTGAGAGAGTATCATTAAATTTTAGGGAGAATAAAAAGATGTTCTGGAAGGAGGTAAATAAAGTGCATAAGACAAGGGAGCAAATGGGAAATTCAGTGAAGGGGGCTAATGGGGAGGTGATAACAAGTAGTGTTGATGTGAGAAGGAGGCGTGAGTATTTTGAAGGTTTGTTGAATGTGTTTGATGATAGAGTGGCAGATGCAGGGTGTTTTGGTCGAGGTAGTGTGCAAAGTGAGAGGGTTAGGGAAAACGATTTTGTAAACAGAGAAGAGGTAGTAAAAGCAATGTGGAAGATGAAAGCCAGCAAGGCAGCGGATTTGGATGGTATTGCAGTGGAATTTATCAAAAAAGGGGGTGACTGTATTGTTGACTGGTTGGTAAGGTTATTCAATGTATGTATGATTCATGGTGAGGTGCCTGAGGATTGGCGGAATGCTTGCATAGTGCCATTGTACAAAGGCAAAGGGGATAAGAGTGAGTGCTCAAATTACAGAGGTATAAGTTTGTTGAGTATTCCTGGGATATTATATGGGAGGGTATTGATTGAGAGGGTGAAGGCATGTACAGAGCATCAGATTGAGGAAGAGCAGTGTGGTTTCAGAAGTGGTAGAGGATGTGTGGATCAGGTGTTTGCTTTGAAGAATGTATGTGAGAAATACTTAGAAAAGTAAATGGATTTGTATGTAGCATTTTGGATCTGGAGAAGGCATATGATAGAGTTGATAGAGATGCTCTGTGGAAGGCATTAAGAATATATGGTGTGGGAGGCAAGTTGTTAGAAGCAGTGAAAAGTTTTTATCGAGGATGTAAGGCATGTGTACGTGTAGGAAGAGAGGAAAGTGATTGGTTCTCAGTGAATGTAGGTTTGCGGCAGGGGTGTGTGATGTCTCCATGGTTGTTTAATTTGTTTATGGATGGGGTTGTTAGGAAGGTGAATGCAAGAGTTTTGGAAAGAGGGGCAAGTATGCAGTCTGTTGTGGATGAGAGAGCTTGGGAAGTGAGTCAGTTGTTGTTCGCTGATGATACAACGCTGGTGGCTGATTCATGTGAGAAACTGCAGAAGCTGGTGACTGAGTTTGGTAAAGTGTGTGAAAGAAGAAAGTTAAGAGTAAATGTGAATAAGAGCAAGGTTATTAGGTACAGTAGGGTTGAGAGTCAAGTCAATTGGGAGGTAAGTTTGAATGGAGAAAAACTGGAGGAAGTAAAGTGTTTTAGATATCTGGGAGTGGATCTGGCAGCAGATGGAACCATGGAAGCGGAAGTGAATCATAGGGTGGGGGAGGGGGCGAAAATCCTGGGAGCCTTGAAGAATGTGTGGAAGTAGAGAACATTATCTCAGAAAGCAAAAATGGGTATGTTTGAAGGAATAGTGGTTCCAACAATGTTGTATGGTTGCGAGGCGTGGGCTATGGATAGAGTTCTGTGCAGGAGGATGGATGTGCTGGAAATGAGATGTTTGAGGACAATGTGTGGTGTGAGGTGGTTTGATCGAGTAAGTAATGTTAGGGTAAGAGAGATGTGTGGAAATAAAAAGAGCGTGGTTGAGAGAGCAGAAGAGGGTGTTTTGAAATGGTTTGGTCACATGGAGAGAATGAGTGAGGAAAGATTGACCAAGAGGATATATGTGTCAGAGGTGGAGGGAACGAGGAGAAGTGGGAGACAAAAGTGGAGGTGGAAAGATGGAGTGAAAAAGATTTTGAGTGATCGGGGCCTGAACATGTAGGAGGGTGAAAGGCGTGCAATACAGTGAATCGGAACGATGTGGTATACCGCGGTCGACGTGCTGTCAATGGATTGAACCAGGGCATGTGAAGTGTCTGGGGTAAACCATGGAAAGTTCTGTGGGGCCTGGATGTGGAGAGGGAGCTGTGGTTTCAGTGCATTATTACATGACAGCTAGAGACTGAGTGTGAACGAATGGGGCCTTTGTTGTCTTTTCCTAGTGCTGCCTCACACACATGAGGGGGGAGGGGGATGTTATTCCATGTGTGGTGAGGTGGCGATGGGAATGAATAAAGGCAGACAAAGTGAATTGTGTGCATAGGTATATATGTATGTGTCTGTGTGTGTATATATATGTGTACATTGAGATGTATAGGTATGTATATTTGCGTGTGTGGACGTGTATGTATATACATGTGTATGGGGGTGGGTTGGGCCATTTCCTTCGTCTGTTTCCTTGCGCTACCTCGCAAACGCGGGAGACAGCGACAAAGCAAAATAATAATAATAATAATAATAATAATAATAATAATAATAATAATAATAAAAATGGGTATGTTTGAGGGAATAGTGGTTCCAACAATGTTGTATGGTTGCGAGGCGTGGGCTATGGATAGAGATGTGCGCAGGAGGATGGATGTGCTGGAAATGAGATGTTTGAGGACAATGTGTGGTGTGAGGTGGTTTGATCGAGTAAGTAACGTAAGGGTAAGAGAGATGTGTGGAAATAAAAAGAGCGTGGTTGAGAGAGCAGAAGAGGGTGTTTTGAAATGGTTTGGGCACATGGAGAGAATGAGTGAGGAGAGATTGACCAAGAGGATATATGTGTCGGAGGGGAGGGAACGAGGAGAAGAGGGAGACCAAATTGGAGGTGGAAAGATGGAGTGAAAAAGATTTTGTGTGATCGGGGCCTGAACATGCAGGAGGGTGAAAGGAGGGCAAGGAATAGAGTGAATTGGATTGATGTGGTATACCAGGGTTGACGTGCTGTCAGTGGATTGAATCAAGGCATGTGAAGCGTCTGGGGTAAACCATGGAAAGCTGTGTAGGTATGTATATTTGCGTGTGTGGACGTGTGTATGTACATGTGTATGGGGGGGGGGGGTTGGGCCATTTCTTTCGTCTGTTTCCTTGCGCTACCTCGCAAACGCGGGAGACAGCGACAAAGTATAAAAAAAAAAAAAAAAAAAAAAAAAAAAATAATAATAATAATAATAATATTTTTTTTTTTTGCTTTGTCGCTGTCTCCCGCGTTTGCGAGGTAGCGCAAGGAAACAGACGAAAGAAATGGCCCAACCCACCCCCATACACATGTATATACATACGTCCACACACGCAAATATACATAACCTACACAGCTTTCCATGGTTTACCCCAGACGCTTCACATGCCCTGATTCAATCCACTGACAGCACGTCAACCCTGGTATACCACATCAATCCAATTCACTCTATTCCTTGCTCTCCTTTCACCCTCCTGCATGTTCAGGCCACGATCACTCAGAATCTTTTTCACTCCATCTTTCCACCTCCAATTTGGTCTCCCACTTCTCCTCGTTCCCTCCACCTCCGACACATATACCCTCTTGGTCAATCTTTCCTCACTCATTCTCTCCATGTGCCCAAACCATTTCAAAATACCCTCTTCTGCTCTCTCAACCACGCTCTTTTTATTTCCACACATCTCTCTTACCCTTACGTTACTTACTCGATCAAACCACCTCACACCACACATTGTCCTCAAACATCTCATTTCCAGCACATCCATCCTCCTGCGCACAACTCTATCCATAGCCCACGCCTCACAACCATACAACATTGTTGGAACCACTATTCCTTCAAACATACCCATTTTTGCTTTCCGAGATAATGTTCTCGACTTCCACACATTCTTCAAGGCTCCCAGGATTTTCGCCCCCTCCCCCACCTATGATCCACTTCCGCTTCCATGGTTCCATCCGCTGCCAGACCCACTCCCAGATATCTAAAACACTTTACTTCCTCCAGTTTTTCTCCATTCAAACTTACCTCCCAACTGACTTGACCCTCAACCCTACTGTACCTAATAACCTTGCTCTTATTCACATTTACTCTTAACTTTCTTCTTTCACACACTTTACCAAACTCAGTCACCAGCTTCTGCAGTTTCTCACATGAATCAGCCACCAGCGCTGTATCATCAGCGAACAACAACTGACTCACTTCCCAAGCTCTCTCATCTCCAACAGACTTCATACTTGCCCCTCTTTCCAAAACTCTTGCATTCACCTCCCTAACAACCCCATCCATAAACAAATTAAACAACCATGGAGACATCACACACCCCTGCCGCAAACCCACATTCACTGAGAACCAATCACTTTCCTCTCTTCCTACACGTACACATGCCTTACATCCTCGATAAAAACTTTTCACTGCTTCTAACAACTTGCCTCCCACACCATATATTCTTAATACCTTCCACAGAGCATCTCTATCAACTCTATCATATGCCTTCTCCAGATCCATAAATGCTACATACAAATCCATTTACTTTTCTAAGTATTTCTCACATACATTCTTCAAGGCAAACACCTGATTCACACACATATATATATATATATATATATATATATATATATATATATATATATATATATATATATATGTTCTGGAAGGAGGTAAATAAAGTGCGTAAGACAAGGGAGCAAATGGGAACTTCAGTGAAGGGCGCAAATGGGGAGGTGATAACAAGTAGTGGTGATGTGAGAAGGAGATGGAGTGAGTATTTTGAAGGTTTGTTGAATGTGTTTGATGATAGAGTGGCAGATATAGGGTGTTTTGGTCGAGGTGGTGTGCAAAGTGAGAGGGTTAGGGAAAATGATTTGGTAAAAAGAGAAGAGGTAGTGAAAGATTTACGGAAGATGAAAGCCCGCAAGGCAGCAGGTTTGGATGGTATTGCAGTGGAATTTATTAAAAAAGGGGGTGACTGTATTGTTGACTGGTTGGTAAGGCTATTTAATGTATGTATGACTCATGGTGAGGTGCCTGAGGATTGGCGGAATGCGTGCATAGTGCCATTGTACAAAGGCAAAGGGGATAAGGGTGAGTGCTCAAATTACAGAGGTATAAGTTTGTTGAGTATTCCTGGTAAATTATATGGGAGGGTATTGATTGAGAGGGTGAAGGCATGTACAGAGCATCAGATTGGGGAAGAGCAGTGTGGTTTCAGAAGTGGTAGAGGATGTGTAGATCAGGTGTTTGCTTTGAAGAATGTATGTGAGAAATACTTAGAAAAGCAAATGGATTTGTATGTAGCATTTATGGATCTGGAGAAGGCATATGATAGAGTTGATAGAGATGCTCTGTGGAAGGTATTAAAAATATATGGTGTGGGAGGAAAGTTGTTAGAAGCAGTGAAAAGTTTTTATCGAGGATGTAAGGCATGTGTACGTGTAGGAAGAGAGGAAAGTGATTGGTTCTCAGTGAATGTAGGTTTGCGGCAGAGGTGTGTGATGTCTCCATGGTTGTTTAATTTGTTTATGGATGGGGTTGTTAGGGAGGTGAATGCAAGAGTTTTGGAAAGAGGGGCAAGTATGAAGTCTGTTGGGGATGAGAGAGCTTGGGAAGTGAGTCAGTTGTTGTTCGCTGATGATACAGCGCTGGTGGCTGTTTCATGTGAGAAACTGCAGAAGCTGGTGACTGAGTTTGGTAAAGTGTGTGAAAGAAGAAAGCTAAGAGTAAATGTGAATAAGAGCAAGGTTATTAGGTACAGTAGGGTTGAGGGTCAAGTCAATTGGGAGGTGAGTTTGAATGGAGAAAAACTGGAGGAAGTGAAGTGTTTTAGATATCTGGGAGTGGATCTGGCAACAGATGGAACCATGGAAGCGGAAGTGGATCATAGGGTGGGGGAGGGGGCGAAAATTCTGGGAGCCTTGAAGAATGTGTGGAAGTCGAGAACATTATCTCGGAAAGCAAAAATGGGTATGTTTGAAGGAATAGTGGTTCCAACAATGTTGTATGGTTGCGAGGCGTGGGCTATGGATAGAGTGGTGCGCAGGAGGATGGATGTGCTGGAAATGAGATGTTTGAGGACAATGTGTGGTGTGAGGTGGTTTGATCGAGTAAGTAACGTAAGGGTAAGAGAGATGTGTGGAAATAAAAAGAGCGTGGTTGAGAGAGCAGAAGAGGGTGTTTTGAAATGGTTTGGGCACATGGAGAGAATGAGTGAGGAAAGATTGACCAAGAGGATATATGTGTCGGAGGTGGAGGGAACGAGGAGAAGAGGGAGACCAAATTGGAGGTGGAAAGATGGAGTGAAGAAGATTTTGTGTGATCGGGGCCTGAACATGCAGGAGGGTGAAAGGAGGGCAAGGAATAGAGTGAATTGGAGCGATGTGGTATACCGGGGTTGACGTGCTGTCAGTGGATTGAATCAGGGCATGTGAAGTGTCTGGGGTAAACCATGGAAAGCTGTGTAGGTATGTATATTTGCGTGTGTGGACGTATGTATATACATGTGTATGGGGGTGGGTTTGGCCATTTCTTTCGTCTGTTTCCTTGCGCTACCTCGCAAACACAGGAGACAGTGACAAAGCAAAAAAAAAAAAAATATATATATATATATATACACTACAAAATTAATTTTATTATATAATGTACAAAGAATTCTAGTAAATGAATGCAAAAAATAAGCTTAACTCCAAAACTTACATTTAGTCCTATTCCTGAATTCCTTGCTGGTGTTGATGGTGACAGAGAGGAGGTAAGTAGATTTACTGGGGATGGAAATAATCTGGGTCAGATGACAAAGTTGGCAAAGGTGGTGGTCATGGTTAAGTGGGTTCAACTATTACGATGCTAGATGTTGATGGCTGGTCCTCCTTACTAGTGACCTTTTTCTTTCTCACATTGGGTTTCTTTACAGCACCTGATATCAGCTTGGCATTTCAGGACACTTTTAATTTGGATTCATACTTATGAAATCTAACCAGAGCAAGGTTGCTATGGCAAAATGCTTCAGCTAACCTCTTATTTGGGAGAGAACACACCTAGTTGACCTCCCTTTTTGCTACCACCTCCTCCTGGCAGAGCTTCTTCTCCAACTGAAGTTTTTTATAAGTGGGCTCTTTCTCATGCAATTCTGGCAACTCCTCCACATCACCCTCCTCAACCTCATCAAAGTCATCAAACTTTTTTTGCCATTTCTACAATGCATGCATGCATTCTCAACACATCAGTGTATCATCAAAACCCTGAAATCCATGATCATACCAAAGGCAATGCTTCCCCTACACTCTGTTCATACAAACACTGGTGACATACTACCAGGCCTCACTAATGATCATGACAGCATCCCCGACAATGACGGTCTTCCAGAATCCCTTCAGAATCACTTCACCATTTTCTGTAGCCTTCACAAGCTTTGCAAATGTTCTCTGTAAACAATAGGCCTTCAAAGTCAATATGAAAAGACAAATGAAAGACTGCTTAGATGTTCTCACTAAGGTCAAGTCTTGAAGATGGATGACTATGGGCATTATTATTTAAGAGAACCTTGAAACTTATGTTATCCTTCACACAGTAATCCTTCAACTCTACACAGTTCTGCATTGAAATAACAACATAAAACTTCATCTGTTACCCAATCCCTCAATGCAAAATAATGATACACAACCAAAAATTGCTTCACATATCCCTCAAGATCCCTGGGATTTTCCATATAGAGTTAATTAATAGTATAAGCTTGCAATCATCTTCGGAGTTTACCACACAAACAGAATGAAGAGATCCTTGATAGCTTTAAATCTGGTGCAGCCTTCTCTTCTTAGGAAATGTACATTCTCAAAGGCATGCTCTCCAAGATAATCTGTTATCTTTCAAGTTAAGAATCTGCTTAAGGGTATAACTGCCTTCACTGATGATGGTCTGAAGAGTCCCCTGGAAATTTATTTGCAGCAATGACATCATCAAAAGCAGCCTCACTAGTCATCTTAATGTTGTGGCAATTGTGTAATTTTGTAAAAATTTGTGAACCAACTAGATCTTGCTTGAATGTCTTTGATACTCCTTCTTCTGCCACCAAGTCATCATATATACGCTGGGCATTTTCTTACATCACAAGCAAGCCAATGGGAACATTTTCATGCATTTGGTGCTTAATCCATATGCTCAACATTCATTCCATTCTCTCCATAATTAAATAAGTTAAGGAATATGAGCTCTTAGATACTCAGATGAATGTTCCACTCTTGGCACTCTCCTTGATCTTCTCTGCACTATCACAAATAGCTGCTCATTCACATCTCATAGTATTTAAGCATATCCATCTTAATCTCAATGGTGATGGCCTTATGCTCCTTACACAATTGGTACTAGAACTTAGCAGACACTTTTGTGGTATGATGCAAAGGGCAAAACATGTGCAATTTACTGTGTAATGCAGCACAAAATACTGCAGCACTTCTTGACTATAGACTGTATCTATGCAATGAGGACTGCAAGGTAGGAAGATACGCAACTCGTGCAGTGCTGGCAATGCCAAACCACTGAACTGCCAGCCTAATGATAATTGCTTCATATAATCCAAACAAACATAAGTAAATATTAAAAAAAAAAGGTGTAAATGGACTGTGATGATTATCCTAATAAATGGTGTAAATGAAAAGCGTGTATATCAGTCTTAGTTTTACAATGTAGACTCATATAATTTGCTAAACCCTGCTGGTTATTGGTCTCTTTGAGTTCATTATGTGCAGTTTTTTAGCCAACAGGCACTTCATTATGTCACTGTTCCATGAGGTTTTGCAATGGAAAAAGACTGTTTACTACACATTGTAGTATCCCTGGGGATAGGGGAGAAAGAATACTTCCCACGTATTCCCTGCGTGTCGTAGAAGGCGACTAAAAGGGGAGGGAGCGGGGGGCTGGAAATCCTCCCCTCTCATTATTTTTTTTTTTTAATTTTCCAAAAGAAGGAACAGAGAAGGGGGCCAGGTGATGATATTCCCTCAAAGGCCCAGTTCTCTGTTCTTAACGCTACCTCGCTAATGCGGGAAATGGCGAATAGTTTGAAAAAAAAAAAAAAAACTACACATTGTCACATACGTTTCCTTCAGTGCTTTCAAAAATTTACTGATGCTCTCCTAAGCTATGTCCATATCATTTTCATTAATATCATACCAAGGGTGTAAGGCATGTGCACGAGTAGGAAGAGAGGAAAGTGAGTGGTTCCCAGTGGATGTCGGTTTGCGGCAGGGGTGTGTGATGTCTCCATGGCTGTTTAATTTGTTTATGGATGAGGTGGTTAGGGAGGCGAAAGCATGAGTTTTGGAGAGAGGGGCAAGTATGCAGTCTGTTGTGGACGAAAGGGCTTGGGAAGCGAGTCAATTGTTGTTCACTGATGATACAGCACTGGTGGCTGATTCAAGTGGGAAACTGCAGAAGTTGGTGACTGAGGTGGTAAAGTGTGTGAAAGAAAGAAGCTGAGAGTAAATGTGAATAAGAGGAAGGTTATTAGGTTCAGTAGGGTTGAGGGACAAGTAAACTGGGAGGTAAGTTTGAATGGAGAAAAACTGGAGGAAGTGATGTGTTTTAGATACCTAAGAGTGGATAAAGCAGCAGATGGAACCATGGAAGCGGAAGTGAGTCACAGGGTGAGGGAGGGGGCGAAGGTTCTGGGAGCATTGAAGAATGAGTGGAAGGCAAGAACATTATCTCAGAGCAAAAATGGGTGTTTGAAGGAACAGTGGTTCCAACAATGTTATATGGTTACGAGGCATGGGCTATAGATAGGGTTGTGTGGAGCAGGGTGGATGTGTTGGAAAGTAAATGTTTGAGGACAATATGTGGTGTGAGGTGGTTTGATCGAGTAAGCAATGAAAGGGTAAGAGAGATGTATGGTAATAAAAAGAGTGTGGATGAGAGAGCATAAGAGGGTGTATTGAAACGATTTGGTCACATGGAGAGAATGAGAGGAAAGATTGATAAAGAGGATATATGTGCCAGAGGTGGAGGGAACGAGGAGAAGTGGGAGACCAAATTGGAGGTGGAAGGATGGAGTGAAAAAGATTTTGAGCAATCAGGGCCTGAACATGCTGTCAATGGATTGAACCAGGGCAAGTGAAGCATCTGGGGCAAACCACGGAAAGTTTTGTGGGGCATGGATGTGGAAAGGGAGCCGTGGTTTCAGTGCATTACACATGACAGCTAGAGACTGAGAGTGAACGAATGTGGCCTTTGTTGTCTTTTCCTAGCACTACCTCATGCGTGGGTGGGGGGGGGGTGCGCTATTTCATGTGTTTCAGGGTGGCGACAGGAATGGATGAAGGCAGCAAGTATGAATATGTGCATATGTATATATGTATATGTCTGTGTATGTATATGTATGTATACGTTGAAATGTATAGGTATGTATATGTGCGTGTGTGGGCATTTACGTATATACATGTGTATGTGGTTGGGTTGGGCCATTCTTTTGTCTGTTTCCTCGCACTAACGCATGAGACAGCAACTAAGTATAACAATAAATAAAAAGTAATTTGCTGGTGATCACCTGTACCAAACTTTTCTCATACCTTACCACTGTTAATGAGATCCTTATTTGAAGTTAGAACTTAAATCTAATATGCTTTTGTTGGAAGTTTCTGGGTAGAAGAAATGAGTGTGTCTTTCCACCTTAATCTTCTCTAGAGTAAATAAGCCTTGCTGATATTTTTAAATGCTAATTAGATTTAGAGGTGACATATGCCTCAAATTAGTGATGGAAGCAAATGATCCTTCAAATGAAGATGGAAAAAATTTGGTCTGCAACTGCTGTAAGATTCATTCATACCAGGCTCTAGCAACCATTGCAAGGATAGTCCTGATAGTGTTGCACAGGCTAGGAATGTAAGCCATGGAAAAAACCCTGGGGTACTTTGTTGCAACACTGGTTCCTAAGGAAGAACTATTGATATATTTTTCTTTTCACCTGTAGAGGAAAGACCTCAAAGAATTATTTTTATTCCTTTCCTTCTCAGTTCACATTTCTTGTGAGCAAAGACTTCTCATGAAAACCCCAAAAAGGACCCAGGGTAAGAGAGATTCAGCTGAAAGTCTGATAGAATTGGTTGGTGTTGGAAGTCAGGCACTCTAAGAATGTATACCTCCACTACTGAATACATAAATGCTACATACAAATCCATACATATGCATACACAGACAGACATATATACAGATGTACATATTCATACTTGCTTGTCTTCATCCATTCCTATCACTAACCTGCCACACAGGAAATAGCATTCCCCTCTCCCCCTTCAGCGAGGTAGCACCAGGAAAAAAAAAAAAAAAAAAAAAAAAAAAAAAAAAAAACACCACATTCATTCACACTCAGTCTCTAGCTGTCATGTGTAATGCAATGAAACCACAGACCTCTCCCTATTATTCTAATTCACTCTATTCCCTTCACGCCTTTCACCTTCCTGTATGTTCAGGCCACGATCACTCAAAATCTTTTTCACCCCATCCTTTCATCTCCAATTTGGTCTCTTGCTTCCCTTTGTTCCCTCCACCTCTGACACATATATCCTCTTTGTCAATCTTTCCTCACTCATTCTCTCCATATGCCCAAACTATTTCAACACACCCTCTTCTGCTCTCTCAACCACACTTTTCATTTCCACACATCTCTCTTACCTTTTCATTACTTACTCGATCAAACCACCTCACATCACATATTGTCCTCAAACATTTCATTTTCCACACACCCACCCTCCTCTGTACAACCCTATCTACATCCCATGCCTTGCAACCACGTAACACTGTTGGACCTAATATTCCTTCAAAAATACCCATTTTTGCTCTCCAAGATAATGTTCTCTCCTTCCACACATTCTTCATCACTTGTAGAACCTTCACCCCATCCCCTACCCTGTGACTCACTTCCGCTTCCATGGTTCCATCTGCTGCTAAGTCCACTCCCACACATCTAAACAGTCCACTTCCTAAAATTTTTCTCCATTACATCCCAATTAACTTGTCTCTCAACCCTACTTAACCTAATAATGTTGCTCTTATTCACAGTTAATCTCAACTTTCTCCTTTCACACATTTTTCCAAACTCATTCACCAACTTCTGCAGTTTCTCACACGAATCAGCAGTTACTATATTTCTTTAAATGTTCTAACAATGCCCATGAGATGGACTGCAGATCTGGAGAGAAAATAAAAGGACAAATGGTCTTATGCAGAGTATGTGTTAAGAAGTGCACGTAGGAATTACTAAGACTAAACATAAGTTGGTGGGTAAAAATTTACAATTAAAGAGTTACATGAATCAGTACATTAAACCTTTAGCACAAACATTTCAGCAAAATACCATCTGAAGATGACTGGACTACATTCTGAAAATTTCTAATAACCTGTAACAAAATGATTAATGAAAATGGTGTGTGATTAAATGTGACATGTAGTAGAAACTTGGGAGTTATCCTCAAACATATGTAAGATTAAATATGACATGCAGTATTGTTCTTGTGACCTCCAACAAACTTGGGAGTTATCCTCAAACACATGTAAGAGCTCAGCCCATCTACCATACAAACAAAAAGATAACAATGCTCATATAAAAATATCCTGTTTTACAATCTAATTTCCCTAATCTAATAATATAGTCTTAGTTTATATGTACTAAATCTAATAATCTGGGCAAGTTGCACTATGAATACTTCTGGGGTTAAGAATGTATTCTAAGTGAATTCTGCTGTAGAGCAGACATTTATGGGAACTAAACCATACCCCTCCCGAGATAAGTTCCAGACCTTTAAGAATCAATATTTATTTCAATGACCAAAATATTCAACCAACCGTCTCATCTTCTGACAGTGGACATCCTATTTCATCTACAGAGAAGTTGATGAAGGCAAGAGTTCCATCTTTAGACACAGCCATCAAGTATCGTCCACAGCTGCTCCATGAGAGATCAAGAACCTGAGCAAATACCATACATAAATTAATATAAAAAAAATGTAAGAACATATGTTAAGGTTAAGAAACCTTCTAGCTGAGTAAACTTTCATTCTATTATCAAAAACTTAAGATAGCATTTCTCTGAATAGATATGAAAAAAAATGTGAAACATACCTAGTATTCATCTGCATATATTTTCAGAAAGGCACTTGTCAGTGCAGTAAAGATTATGTGAAATGAAGTCAATTTTATTCAAATTTCAAGAGTTCATTACAACCATGGTCATAAATACCATAAGTATTCAACCAATTATAAGAGTGCAACAAATTACACAATGGGCAGGTGTGGTTTGTTTCTCAATGGCATATCTCAGGAGTGCAGTTCTAATTTATACTCCTCACGAAAACAAGCAAATTATATTCATCCAATACATTCCTCAGTCTGTCATAAAAAGATCCCTAAGGGTCAACAAAAAGATCTCTAAGAACCCCAAGAAATGGAATACAAATCAAAATACTGGAAGCAAACCAATCCATTACTTAGGACCTAAAAAGGTCGCGCAGGGGTTGTCACCCAACTTACCCGACAGGACCTAAAAAGGGTGCACAGGGGCTGTCACCCAACTTACCCGACCACTTCACTGACCAATTAGCTTCAAGTAAGTCTAATAACTGGACTGACACAAGAAAGCCATATGTGGGCAAAATGAGCTACAGTTGAACACAAACTAAAAAGTATGCCTCTCATCTTTTAACCCTGTCTCCCTATATAAGAAATCTACTGTACTTTGTCACTGTCTCCCGCATCAGTGAGGTAGCGCAAAGAAACAGACAGAAGAATGGCCTAACTCCTTCAAATATACCCATTTTTTGCTTTCTGAGATAATGTTTTTGCCTTCCACACTTTCTTCAACACTCCCAGAACCTTCGCACCCTCCCCAATCTGTGACTCACCTCCACTTCCATGGTTCCATCCACTGTTAAATCCACTCCCAGATATCTAAGACACTTGCTTCCTCCAGTTTTTCTCCATTCAAACTTACCTCTCAATTGACTTGTCCCTCAACCCTACTCTTGCTCTTATTCACATCTACTCTCAGCTTTCTTCTTTCCCATACTTTACCAAACACAGTCACCAACTTCAGCAGTTTCTCACTCGAATCAGCCACCAGCGCTGTATCATCAGTGAACAAAAACTGACTCACTTCCCAATCCCTCTCATCCACAACAGACTGCAGACTTGCCCCTCTCTCCAAAACTCTTGCATTCACCTCCCAAACAACACCATCCATAAACAAATTAAATAACCATGGAGACATCACGCACCCCTGCCACAAACCGACATTCGCTGGGAACCAATCACTTTCCTCTCTTCCTACTCACACACATGCCTTACATCCTCGGTAAAACTTTTCTCTGCTTCTAGCAACTTGCCTCCCACACCATATACTCTTAATACTTTCCACAGATCATCTCTATCAACTCTATCATACGCCTTCTCCAGATCCATAAATGCTACATACAAATCCATTTGTTTTTCTAAGTATTTTTCACATACATTCTTCAAAGCAAACACCTGATCCATACATCCTCTATCACTTATGAATCCCACTGCTCTTCCCCAACCTGATGCTCTGTACATGCCTTCACCCTCTCAATCAATACCCTCCCATATAATTTCCCAGGAATACTCAACAAACTTATACCTCTGTAATTTGAACTCTAACCTTTAGCCCCTGTGCCTTTGCATGCATTCCACCAATCCTCAGGTACTTCACCATGACTCATACATACATTGAATATCCCCACCAACCAGTCAACAACAAAGTCACCCCCTTTTTTAATAAATTCCACTGCAATAACATCCAAACCCGCCAACTTGCTGGATTTCATCTTCGCAAAGCTTTCACTATCTCTTCCCTGTTTACCAAACCATTCTCCCTTACCCTCTCACTTCACACACCACCTCGACCAAAACACATTATATCTGCCACTCTATCACCTAACACGTTCAACAAACCTTCAAAATACTCACTCCATCTCCATCTCAATTCACCACTACTTGTTATCACCTCCCCATTAGCCCCCTTTGCCGATGTTCCCATTTGTTCTCTTGTCTTAAGCACTTTATTTACCTAATTCCAAAACATCTTTTTATTCTCCCTAAAATCTAATGATACTCTCTCATCCCAACTCTCATTTGCCCTCTTTTTCACCTCTTGCACCTTTCTCATGACCTACTGCCTCTTTCTTTTATACATCTCCCACTCATTTGCACTATTTCCCTGCAAAAATCGTCCAATTACCTCTCTCTTCTCTTTCTCTTATAATCTTACTTCTTCATACCACCACTCACTACCCTTTCTAATCTGCCCACCTCCCACCTTTCTCATGACACAAACATCTTTTGCACAAGCCATCACTGCTTACCTAAATACATCCCATTCCTCCCCCATTCCCCTAACATCCTTTGCTCTCACCTTTTTCCATTCTGCACTCAGTCTCTCCTGGTACTTCCTCACACAAGTCTCCTTTCCAAGCTCACTTACTCTCACCACTTTCTTCACCCCAACATTCTCTCTTCTGTTCTAAAAACCTCTACAAATCTTCACCTTAGCCTCCACAAGCTTATGATCAGACATCCCTCCAGTTGCACCTCTCAGCACATTAACATCCAAAAGTCTCTCTTTCACACACCTATCAATTAACACATAGTCCAATAATGCTCTCTGGCCATCTTTCCTACTTACATAAGTATACTTATGTATATCTCTCTTTTTAAACCAGGTATTCCCAATCACCAGTCCTTTTTCAGCATACAAATCTACAAGCTCTTCACTATTTCCATTTACAACACTGTATACCCCATGTACACCAATTATTCCCTCAATTGTCACATTACTCACCTTTGCATTCAAACATCCATCACTATAACCCGGTCTCATGCATCAAATCTGCTAACACACTCACTGAGCTGCTCCCAAAACACTTGCCTCTCATGATCTTCTCATGACTAGGTGCATAGGCACCAATAATCACCCATCTCTCTCCATCAACTTTCACTTTTACCTATATCAATCTAGAGTTTACTTTCTTACACTCTATCACATACTCCCACAACTCCTGTTTCAGGAGTAGGGCTACTCCTTCCTTTGCTCTTGTCCTCTTACCAACCCCTGACTTTACTCCCAAAACATTCCCAAACCACTCTTCCCCTTTACCCTTGATCTTCATTTCACTTAGAGCCAAAACATCCAGGTTCCTTTCCTCAAACATACTATCTATCTCTCCTTTTTTCTCATCTTGCTTACATCCACACACATTTAGACACCCCCAATCTGAGCCTTCGAGAAGGATGAGTACTCCCCGCACGACTCCTTCCTTTAATTCCCCTTTAAGAAAGTTAAAATACAAGGAGGGGAGGGTTTCTAGCCCCCTGCTCCTGCCCCCTTTAGTCGCCTCCTATGACACGCGGGGAATGCATGGGAAGTATTATTTTGCCCCTGTCCCCTGTGAACCAAAAATATCCTTAAACAGCATCATTATGGCCAATACACATAGTTCTGACCCAAATGAGACCCACCTTATTTTCAATATTATAAATTTTTTCTTTTCATGCAAGTTTGCCATTTGCAGTCCTAGCAAGGAGTCATCATGAACAAATGTAGAAATATACTCATTTGCTTACATCTGCTCTTAATGTTGTGTACTGGTACACCACCGATTTTCCAGCAACTGATGGTTTGGCACCTTCTTTATTCCAACAAAATTAAGGTGGCCACCAGACTAGTTTACTGGGCGGCCACAGATGGTGCTGTGTGTGGGGCATGCATATTTACATTCTTTACACTGCACTTGTTGGTGGTGATACCACAAATCTGTGAGATTCTTAGCATATTTTGCTTAAACTTAACCCTAGCTATAGCTTCTAAGACATAAGAGAGTGTCAGTCGTGGTGTCAAATGTAAACATCAGTCCATATCAATCCAAGATAAAGTAGAGCTGTTGAAAAAAATGGACCGTGGTGTTTTGGTGTGTAAACTGTGTGACATCTACAGTAATGGTTCATCAACTGTTTATGATATATAGAAGCAAAGGGAAAAAATATTGAAATTCTATGCTGACAGCAATTCCAAGAAGCAAATGATGATTAGGAAAACTATGAAAGATGGTAAGAGTACAGAGCACGATCGAGTGATGATGGAATGGTTTCGACAGCGTCAGAGTGATGGAGTGGACTTGTCAGGTAGCATGATAATGAACCAGGCTAAGTTGTTCCATAAAGAACTTAAATTACAACATGAGTGTGACGATAGTGAAGGATGGCTTCAAAGATTCAAGAAGTGTCATGGAATTTCCATGAATAAAGTGTGGGGAGAAAAGCGGTCTGCAAACCACGAAGGAGCTACCGAGTATGTGGACGAATTTACGAAACTCGTAGCTGACAAGCACCTCAGTCCTGAGCAGGTGTATAATGCAGATGAAACTGCATTATTCTGGCGATGCACACCTAGGAAAACACTAACAACAAATGATGAAGAAAACCCCACAGGATTCAAACAATCTAAGGACAATCTTACCATCTTAGGGTGCTCATACATTTTTGTTTAATTTTAATTTCTAGCAGTCCATGGTATACTTTTGACACATGGGAGATGTATAATTAGTGGGTAAGAGGTGTATTGATAAATTATTATTGTTACCACAGTTGGTCTGGCAAAATGGTTAATCCTGCCAGGCTTTGGGACCAAGAGTGCCGGAAAATCGGTGGTAAACCTGTATAATGCACCAAAACCATAGCCCCCCATCCACAATCTGGCTCTACAGACCCTTACATGGATTCCTTTGACAACTTTAAATGGTCTGGCTCAACCCATCAACAGCTAGCTGTCCATACCACTCCAATTCACTCTACCCCTTGCACATCTCCCAACCTCCACGATGTTCAGGCCCCCATCCTTCAAACCATCTTTCAACCCATTCTTCCACCTCCTCCTTAGTTCCCTGTGGTGAATACCTGGTTTAGTCTTCAAAGTCTTCACCACTACAGCCCAGGCTGGGCTCAGGCTGCTGGATTGGATCACTGGTCAACCAAGCTGTTGGAAATCGAAGCCCTTTGGTCCAAACAAGCCCTACAACTTGTCTGGTCTGATGCACTTTGTAGATACTTGCACAGCATACTCTTGAACTTCTCCACCTTGCATCCCATACTGTTCCCGATGATGGATGGCAAGGTGCTGAATAGTCTTGGGCCCCAGATATTTAGAGTGTTCTCTCTTTTTGTGCATATTGCATATTTGGATTTCAGAGGTGTATTTCATAAAGTTTTCCATGCTTGTCATGCCAGTAAGATGTTTCTTCTGAATGTGCGTTGTGAACAATAGCTTCCAGGATTTTCCAGGTATAGATGATGATATCCCTGGGGATAGGGGAGAAAGAATACTTCCCGCACATTCCCCACGTGTCGTAGAAGGCGACTAAAGGGGACAGGAGTGAGGGGCTAGAAACCCTCCCCTCATTGTATTTCAACTTTCTGAAAGGGGAAACAGAAGAAGGAGTGATGCAAGGAGTGCTCATCCTCCTCGAAGGCTCAGACTGGGGTGTCTAAATGTGTGTGGATGTAACCAAGATGAGAAAAAAGGAGAGATAGATAGTATGTTTGAGGAAAGGAACCTGGATGTTTTGGCTCTGAGAGAAACAAAGCTCAAGGGTAAAGGGGAAGAGTGGTTTGGAAATGTTTTGGGAGTGAAGTCAGGGGTTGGTGAGAAGACAAGAGCAAAGGAAGGAGTGGCACTAGTCTTGAAAAAGGAGTTGTGGGAGTATGTGATAGAGTGTAAGAAAGTAAACTCTAGACTGATATGGGTAAAAGTGAAAGTGGATGGAGAGAGATGGGTGATTATTGGTGCCTATGCACCTGGGCATGAGAAGAAAGATTATGAGAGGCAAGTGTTTTGGGAGCAGCTGAGTGAGGGTGTTAGTAGTTTTGATGAACGAGACTGGGTTATAGTGAAAGGTGATTTGAATGCAAAGTTGAGTAATGTGGGGTGTTCAGTGTTGTAAATGGAAATGGTGAAGAGCTTGTAGAATTGTGTGCTGAAAAAGGACTGGTACTTGGGAATACCTGGTTTAAAATGAGAGATATACATAAGTATACTTATGTAAGTAGGAGAGATGGCCAAAGAGCGTTATTGGATTACGTATCAATTGACAGGCGTGCTAAAGAGAGACTTTTGGATGTTAATGTGCTGAGAGGAGCAACAGGAGGGATGTCTGATCATTATCTTGTGGAGGTGAAGGTGAAGATTTGTAGAGGTTTTCAGACAAAAAGAGATAATGGGCTGAAGAGAGTGGTGAGAGTAGGTGAGCTTGCGAAGGAGACCTGCATGAGGAAGTACCAGGAGAGACTGAGTGCAGAATGGAAAAAGGTGATAGCAAAGGACGTAAGGGGAGTGGGGGAGGAATGGGATGAATTTAGGGAAGCAGTGATGGCTTGCGCAAAAGATGCTTGTGCCATGAGAAGCCTGGGAGGTGGGCAGATTAGAAAGGGTAGTGAGTGGTGGGATGAAGAAGTATGAGTATTAGCAAAGGAGAAGAGATAGGCATCTGGATGAGTTTTGCAGGGAAATAGTGCAAATGATTGGGAGATGTGTAAAAGAAAGAGGCAGGAGGTCAACAGAAAGGTGCAAGAGGTGAAAAAGAGGGCAAATGAGAGTTAAGGTGAGAGAGTATCATTGAATTTTAGGGAGAATAAAAAGATGTTCTGGAAGGAGGTAAATAAAGTGCGTACGACAAGAGAAGAAATGGGAACATTGGTGAAGGTGGCTAATGGGGAGGTAATTACAAGTAGTGGTGATGTGAGAAGGAGATGTAGTGAGTATTTTGAAGGTTTGTTAATGTGTTAGATGACAGAGTGGCAGATATTGGGTGTTTTGGTCGAGGTGGTGTTTGTTTAATACTCCCGGGGAAATTATATGGGAGGGTATTGATTGAGAGGGTGAAGGCATGTACAGAGCATCAGGTTGGGAAAGAGCAGTGTAGTTTCAGAAGTGGTAGAGGATGTGTGGTTCAGGTGTTTGCTTTGAAGAATGTATGTGAGAAATACTTAGAAGAGCAAATGGATTTGTATGTAGCATTTATGGATTTGGAGAAGGCATATGATAAGAGTTGAGAGAGATATTCTGTGGAAGGTATTAAGAGTATATGGTGAGAGAGGCAAGTTGCTAGAAGCAGTGAAAAGTTTTCATCAAGGATGTATGAGTAGGAAGAAAGGAAAGTGATGGTTCCCAGTGAATGTCGGTTTGTGGCATGGGTGAGTGATGTCTCCATGGTTGTTTAATTTATTTATGGAAGGGGTTGTTAGGGAGGTGGATGCAAGAGTTTTGGAGAGAGGGGCAAGTATGCAGTCTGTTGTGGATGAGAGGGCTTGGGAAATGAGTCAGTTGTTGTTCACTGATGATACAGCGCTGGTGGCTGATTCAGGTGGGAAACTGCAGAAGCTGGTGACTGAGTTTGGTAAAGTGTGTGAAAGAAGAAAGCTGAGAGTAAATATGAATAAGAGCAAGGTTATTAGGCACAGTACGGTTGAGGGACAAGTCAATTGGGAGGTAAGTTTGAATGGAGAAAAACTGGAGGAAGTGAAGTGTTTTAGATATCTGGGAGTGGATTTGGTAGCAGAAGAAACCATGGAAGTGGAAGTGAGTCACAGGGTGGGGGAGGGGGCGAAGGTTCAGGGAGCATTGACGAATGTGTGGAAGGCGTAAACATTATTTCGGAAAGCAAAAATGGGTATGTTTGAAGGAATAGTGGTTCCAACAATGTTATATGGTTGTGAGGCATGGGCAATAGATAGGGTTGTGTGGAGGAGGGTGGATGTTTTGGAAATGAGATGTTTTAGGACAATATGTGGTGTGAGGTGGATCGATCAATTAAGTAATGAAAGGGTAAGAGAGATGTGTGGTAATAAAAAGTGTGGTTGAGAGAGCAGAAGAGGATGCATCAAAATGGTTTGGTCACATGGAGAGAATGAGTGAGGAAAGACTGACAAAGAAGATATATGTGTCAGAGGTGGAGGGAATGAGGAGAAGTGGGAGACCAAATTGGAGGTGGAAGGATGCAGTGAAAAAGATTTTGAGTGATCAGGGCCTGAACATGCAGGAGGGTGAAAGCCATGCAAGGAATAGAGTGAATTGGAATGATGTGGTACACCAGGGTCGACATGATGTCAGTGCATTGAACCAGGGCATGTCAAGCGTCTGGGTAAACAATGGAAAGTTTTATGGGGCCTGGATGTGGAAAGGGAGCTGTGGTTTTGGTGCATTATACATGACAGCTAGAGATTGAGTGTGAATGAATGTGGCTTTTGTTGTCTTTTCCTAGCACTACCTCGCACACGTGCGGGGGTAGGGGGTGTCATTTCATGTGTGGCGGGGTGGCGATGGGAATGAATAAAGGCAGCAAGTATGAATTATGTACATGTGTATATGTGTAGATGTCTATGTATATATATGTATGTATATGTTGAAATGTATAGGTATGTATATGTATGTATACATTGAAATGTATAGGTATGTATATGTGCGTGTGTGGACATGTATGTATATACATGTGTATGTGGGTAGGTTGGGCCATTCTTTCGTCTGTTTCCTTACGCTACCTCACTAACGCGGGTGACAGTGACAAAGTATAATAATATAATATAGATGATGATATACCTCTCCTGCCTGTACTCCAGTTAGTATAGCCTCAGAGATTACAGCTATTCCCAGCCATTCAATTACTTTACCACATTAATATGGGCTAAGTAAGATTTCTGAACACTTTCTAATGCCACAATTTTGCCCACCTTACTGTAGGGTGATGTTAGGACACAGATATATAATTCGTGAAAGAATTCCTGCCTTGAATAGTACCATCATTGGTTTTTCTTCCCTTGTCTTGAAGGTCCACAGGATCCAGCCTGTCATCCTTCTGCATGAAGCAACCACTGTTTTTGCATATGTTGAAGGTAAGATAAGGTCATTAGATATCATTACACATTACTCAATTAGTTTATAATAGCATTTATGTCTGTCCGATGTTCTGTGTTGTTTCTGATTTCTTTATTTTCCCCATACACAGAGGTTGAAACTTGTCTACATTGAAAAGCATGTTGTTTTAGGTTACCCAGTTAAAAGACTTCGTTTACGTCTCTTTGTTGCCTTTTGACATCATTCTTGTATCATCTGCAAAGGATGATGTGTGACTGTTGCTCATGTTTGCATCAAAGTCAGATATAAGAATGAGGAACAGGAGGGGTGCAAGTACAGTTCCTTGGGGGAATAAGCGTTTTAATGAGGAGGCAGTGGAGATGGTATGGTTTACAACTACGTTTTATGATCAAATAGTTAAACAGTTACATATCCTTCCCTCAATTTTTCTGGTTATTTCCATCTTTCACATTCTATGCGCTATGACACCATGGTCACATTTGTTAAATGCTTCTGCAAAGTCTGTGTAAATCACATCAACCTTTTCTTTGTTTTCCTGAACATCAACAATCCCATCATAGTAGTCATGCAAGATCTACCTGCCCTGAAACCATCTTGTCCTCAGTTATGCAGACTGTTCACTTCCATAAATTCATTCAGCTTGCTTCTTAGGACTCTCAAAAATGTTAAATATGTAATTATGTTACCAGTCAAAAGTGTTCTTGACTGCTTTGCTTCCACTTTTGTGGAATGGATCGATGTGGATTAGTTTCAGACTCTCCAAAATAATGCCAGAATCTAGAGATTTACTCAAGAGGATATTTAGTGGACACAGAGTTGTCTTGTATTTCTTTTGAAGTCTGAGTTCCATGAATGTGAGCCTGGGGCTGAATGCATGGGCATGCTCTTAATGGCCCTCTCAAAATCTTCTGTTGAGGTATATTGCTATGAGTACACCTGGAGGATTACTGTATACAATAAAGACTGTTGAGTCATTCATCCTAAATGTTTTTGTCTCACTGAATACTAATTCATATTACCTATTTAGAATTTCTGGGCATACATTTGTAAAACGTAAATGTGAATAAGAGCAAGGTTATTAGGTACAGTAGGGTTGAGGGTCAAGTCAATTGGGAGGTGAGTTTGAATGGAGAAAAACTGGAGGAAGTGAAGTGTTTTAGATATCTGGGAGTGGATCTGGCAGCGGATGGAACCATGGAAGCGGAAGTGGATCATAGGGTGGGGGAGGGGGCGAAAATTCTGGGAGCCTTGAAGAATGTGTGGAAGTCAAGAACATTATCTCTGAAAGCAAAAATGGGTATGTTTGAAGGAATAGTGGTTCCAACAATGTTGTATGGTTGTGAGGCGTGGGCTATGGATAGAGTTGTGCGCAGGAGGATGGATGTGCTGGAAATGAGATGTTTGAGGACAATGTGTGGTGTGAGGTGGTTTGATCGAGTAAGTAACGTAAGGGTAAGAGAGATGTGTGGAAATAAAAAGAGCGTGGTTGAGAGAGCAGAAGAGGGTGTTTTGAAATGGTTTGGGCACATGGAGAGAATGAGTGAGGAAAGATTGACCAAGAGGATATATGTGTCGGAGGTGGAGGGAACGAGGAGAAGAGGGAGACCAAATTGGAGGTGGAAGGATGGAGTGAAAAAGATTTTGTGTGATCGGGGCCTAAACATGCAGGAGGGTGAAAGGAGGGCAAGGAATAGAGTGAATTGGAGCGATAAGGTATACCGGGGTTGACGTGCTGTCAGTGGATTGAATCGGGGCATGTGAAGCGTCTGGGGTAAACCATGGAAAGCTGTGTAGGTATGTATATTTGCGTGTGTGGAAGTATGTATATACATGTGTATGGGGGTGGGTTGGGCCATTTCTTTCGTCTGTTTCCTTGCGCTACCTCGCAAACGCGGGAGACAGCGGCAAAAAAAAAACATTTGTAAAAATACCTTCTGTTTTAAGTGGTCCAACAGAGTTTTTGTTCCTAGACTTGCATTTTGCATACAAGTAAAAGTATTTTGGGCTTATTTCATTCATGACCCTTTCCTTGTTCCTTCTACGTCTGACATGTATATCTTTTCTAACAGCCTTTCCTTCCTCTTCCTCTTCAAATCTCTAAACCATTTCAGAGCATCCTCTTAAGCTTACTCGAACATACTCCTATTACTACCACACCCCTCCTCTTACCCTATAATTTCTCATTCAATCATCCCCTCTTTCACCACAAACTGTCCTCAAATATTTCATTTCCAACACATTTACCTAACCATTACATTTTTCTGTTAGACCCACAGCTTGCATGCTCACAACACCAACAGGACTACTATAACATCAGGCATACCCATCTTTGCCCTCAATGAAAGTGAACTCTGCTTTCACAATATACTCAAGATCGTCATCCTGTCACCCACCATATAACTCACATCAGCTACCATGGTTCCATTCAATGGCATATCCACTCCCAGGTATCTAAAGCATTTCACTTCCTCCTAGTTCTCTCTATTCAAACTTACATTCCAAATAACCTGTCTCCTCTCACTGCTTAACCTAATAACTATGCTCTTCTTCACATTTGTTCTCAACTCTCTCCTTTCACACACTCTCCACACTCAGCCACCAGCTTCTGCAGTTTCTCACCTGAATCTGACATCAGCACCATATCATCAGTAAGCAAATGACACAACCCTTTCTTCAGCTTAATCATTGTCAAATAGTTCAAGATCATCTGCTGGTACTCTATATCAAGCTAAATGTTGCTCAATTTCCATCCTAGAAAAATCACGAAAATGTGCTTTCAGTGGCATGGTTAAAGGATGACTAACTGCAGAGAGATATTATTGCGCACTGCCACCTCAGCCACCACTTACGCTTTGCACATTGTCCTGAAACTGAGGTGCAAAATTCATTACAACTATACCTGTCTAAAAGCACCACCCACGTTGCATGAAATTCTATCTGAAGAAGTTAAGGAGTCCTGCTAGTAGATTTACAAGTACCTTCAAAAACTACCAGATTCTTAATGGAAAAAAATATAAGAAATGAAACACAACATTTACAAAAATTATGTTCAGTACCAAGTACACAAAAATATAAGAAATGAAACACAACATTTACAAAAATTATGTTCAGTACCAAGTACACCAAGTTAAATTATTTCAATTAACCACAGCATACACATTTAAAAGTGCATGAAATCAACAAGAATTTTTATAAGTATCATCAATATTGTTTATATGAAAAGGAGAAAATATCTATCAATGAAAGAAAATTTGCATCCACAAACATAAATCAATCAGTGAAATTAGTATTTCTGTAAAGTAAATTAAATCTTTCGATTGTATAAAGCTAATGATATTTGATTTCATTCACTCCATGTATGAATAAAATGAAAAATAAATGAAAATCAATAAACAATATCAATTAATATCAATGTAATACTTACAGAATCATCAAAAATATCATGAACTACCACCAGCGGTCTCTTCAGTGAAGTAAACCAAATTGAAATGGATCTGTCACGAGAACCAATGGCTACGCAGCAGTACTGTACAGACTTCCCTGTCTTGGAATCCACTTTCTTCAAGATGTTTGGGTTGAACCGCTGCAAAAGTTATAAATCATCAGATACTGCCTAGCTCACCCTTATCCTGAATAACTTTTCCTATCACAAATGCCAAAAGTAAAAGCATAACTGCCTGTACTCAAAATTGTAATTATACATGTTAAAACATCCCTTAATACCTTTTTTGTTCATGTACTGACTTACTCCATCCTTCTTCAGCTTCCTCCTACACCTGTTCCCTCTTGTCTCTCTAAGGCACTTAATCATCTTTTCTAAAAGTAGCAATGAAACTTAATATCGTATATGATAACACGATCCAAATTAATTTGACTTTTACCTCCCACATCTATTTCTTTGGCAATAACAGGGGCCCATCAATTACATGGAAAAGTTGTTGATGCTATCAATGGAAGATCAAATTCAAAAACATGTACCACCAAGCTTGTTAACAATTCAAGTGAAGGAGGAAGTCTTTTTAAGACTTTGAAGGAGTGAGTGGGAGAGGATTACATCACAAACTTCACAGCAAATAATAGATGGTTAAACAGATTTAAAAGAAGATATAGGTTGCAACATTTGAGTCACAGGTATAGCAACAAGTGCTGACAAAGGAACTGCCAAAAAGTTCAAGGAAGGTTTGGATGAATCAATCCGTGAACTAAAGAATCTTAAATAAAAGGAAAAAAGAAACTACAGAATTATATAATAAAGATGGTTGATAAAAAAAGGAGATAATCATTATAGAAACTGAGTAGGATAAAGAATGCTGTACATGTATATGATTTCTACATGCCGTGCTGACATACGTCCATTTCAAGATCTGACTGGTTCATCAGAATGGAACTCGGATGTAAGTTGAAAGCGTATAAAGGAGACTGTTCAAATTACAGAGGTATAAGCTTATTGAGTATTCCTGGGAAATCATATGGCAGGGTATTGACTGAGAGGGTCAAGGCATGTACAGAGCATCAGATTGGGGAAGAGCAGTGTGGTTTAAGAAGTGGTAGAGGATGTGTGGATCAGGTGTTTGCTTTGAAGAATGTATGTCAGAAATACTTAGAAAAACAAATGGATTTGTATGTAGCATTTATGGATCTGGAGAAGGCCTATGATAGAGTTGACAGAGATGCTCTGTGGAAGGTATTAAGAGTAACTGGTGTGGGAGGAGAGTTGCTAGAAGCAGTGAATAATTTTTATCGAGGATGTAAGGCATGCGTACGAGAAGGAAGAGAGGAAAGTGATGGGTTCTCAGTGAATGTCAGTTTGCAGCAGGGGTGCATGATGTCTCCATGGTTGTTCAATTTGTTTATGGATGGGGTAGTTTGGGAGGTGAATGTAAGAGTTTTGGAGAGAGGGGCAAGTACGCAGTCTGTTACGAATGAGAGGGCTTGGGAAGTGAGTCAGTTGTTGTTCACTGATGATACAGCGCTGGTGGCTGATTCAAGTGAGAAACTGCAGAAGCTGGTGACTGAGTTTGGTAAAGTGTATGAAAGAAGAAAGCTGAGAGTAAATGTGAATAAGAGCAGGGTTATTAGGTACAGTAGGGTTGAGGGACAAGTCAATTGAAAGGTAAGTCTGGAGAAAAACTGGAGTAAGTGAAGTGTTTTAGATATCTGGGAGTGGATTTGGCAGCGGATGGAACCATAAAAACGGAAGCGAGTCACAGGGTGTGGGAGGGGGCAAAGGTTTTGGGAGCGTTGAAAAATTTGTGGAAGGTGAGAACATTATCTCTAAAAGTAAAAATGGGTATGTTTGAAGGAATTGTAGTTCCAACAATGTTATATGCTTGTGAGAGGTAGGCTATAGCTAGGGTTGTGCAGTGGAGGGTGGATGTGTTGGAAATAAGATGTTTGAGGATAATATGTGGTGTGAAGTGGTTTGATCGAGTATGTAATGAAAGGGTAAGAGAGATATGTGGTAATAAAAGGGCTGTGGTTGAGAGAGCAGAAGAGGGTGTATTGAAATGGTTTGGTCACATGGAGAGAATGAGTGAGGAAAGATTGACAAAGAGGATATATGTGTCAGAGGTGGAGGGAACGAGGAGAAGTGGGAGACCAATTGGAGGTGGAAGGATGGAGTGAAAAAGATTTTGAGCGTTCGGGGCCTGAACATGCAGGAGGCACCTCTGTGCCTCATTCCATGTCCATGTTTTGGCTGCACAGGTCAAGGTTGGGAGGAATATGCTGTCCCTTGACAGCTCCCAGACACTTACATTTCCTCACTTCTTCAAGTCTTTTTCCTCTTATATCCACAGCAAAATTTAGTACACTTTCCTCTTTCACTTTATATAGTTTCACAAAATCTATACTTTCACTCTGCTTCCTTTTACACCATTACTTAACTTCTGCTTGCTGTTATTTTCAATCTCCTACACTTACACCACCATAAAACACACAACCTTCTGCAACTCCTCTTCACTCTCTGCAAACAAGACAGTGTTATCTATAAACAGGCTTGCCACTTGCCACCATATCTCACTGCCACACTCCATCTCTGCACCCCTTTTCCCTAGTTCTGCTTTCATCTCTCTTATCATGCCATTCATATATATATATATATATATATATATATATATATATAAAAGAGCCACAGTGACATCACACAGCCCTGCTCACACCTATATGTATCCCGAAACTTTTGCTCAGCTCTCCACCTATATGTATCCCGAAACTTTTGCTCAGCTCTCCACCCACTCTTACACATGCATTTGCTCCTGTATAGAAGGATTTTACACCATCTAACAGGTGTCCCCCTATACCATATATCCTTAACACATCCCACAAAGCATTCCACTCACCTCTGTCATATGCTTTCTCCAGATGCATTAAAGCTGCGTGCAACTTCATACTTTTCATTAAATACTTTTCCACAGTCATCTTTATTACAAAACTCTGATCCATATATCCCCTACCTTTCCTAAAAAAAAGCCTTTGATCCATATATCCCCTATCTTTCCTAAAAAAAGCCTTGTCCTTCACCTATTCTGCATTCAGTCACTTCCATCACTCTGTCAATTAACATTCTTGCATACACTTTTCCTGATATACTTACCAGACTTACTTCCATGTAATTGCTACATGCATCCTTAGCACCTTTTCCTTTGAATAAAGGAACAATGATAGCTTCAGCTTCACCCAATCCTCAGGCACAAATTTCTGTTTCCATGCTAAATTACATATAAGATACATCCATTTTATCACACTTTTTCTTCCATACTTCAGCATTTCAGTCGTAATCCCATCCACTCCAGGTGCCTTTCCTACCTTCAGCCTCATTATCACCCTTTTTGCCTCCCTTTTTGCTACAGGCCCCTGCACTTGTATCTTCTTCCTTCCATCCTCCTTACCCATGCAAGTAACAACTGCTGCCTTCCCTTCTCCCACATGCATCAGTTATTCAAAACACTCTTTCCATCTTCCTTTCACTTCCTCCTTCTGATTTAGTAATTCCCCTTCCTTGCCTCTCACATAAACATTTCCACTCTTACATCCACCTCTTTCTTTTTTCACATCCTTCCAGTACAGTTTCTTATCATGCCAAAACTTTTCACTCAACTTTCTTCCAAAATCTTAATCTACTCTGTCTTTGCTTTCCTCTATCAGCTTCTTAACATTCCACTTACAAATTTTGTATTCTTTCCTCCTCTTTTGCTGAACTTCCACTGGTGCATTCCTACTGAGCAATCTACCAAATGCCTTTTTCTTCTTTTCCACAGCATTTCTAATCTCTTCTGTCCACCATGCACTGCCCTTGTTATTCCTGTATCTCACTACCTTGTATCCAACTAATGATTCTATAACCTTTACTAGTATTTCTCCAAACATTCTAAACACCCCATTCACACATTACTGCATTCCTATATTCGATGCACTTCCATCTAAGCTTTCAGTTACCCTCCTTTCATACTCCTCCCTGTATTTTTCCCAATTCATCTTCCTGCCTGCCAACATTTTTACCTCTCCATTTTTCCTTACACCGTACCTCCACTTCTCCCTGATCCTCATTCTCACAAGAACCAAGAAATCGTCAGTCTCCAAAGAATCCTCTCACAACTCTAGCTTCCAGTGCAACCTTTCTCGATCTTTCATCCACTGCCACGTAGTCAATCAAGGCTTTTTGCTCTTCTCTTCCATCATTCCTCATCCATGTACATCTGTAGATTATCTTGTGCTGAGAAAAGGTGTTTGGAACGAATAAACCCCTCTTTGCACAAATATCCACGAGACAGCTTCCATTCTCATCTACTCCAGGCACTCTCCATTTACCAACTATCTCACCAATTTCACCACATCCCACTTTTGCATTCATATCACCCAATACGACCATGTTTCTATCATTCTCAAAACCGTTTATACAGTCATTTGAATTTCTCAAGAAAAGCTTCATTTCATCCTTATCTTATACAGTCTTCATATTCACAGGTGCATGTACACATACCCATGCCTACTTCAAAATCCCAATCTTCCTTTCATCCACACTATTCTTGATCCATTCCATCCATGATCTGTAACACCCTCCCATACTCTTGGTGATAGAAGAATTGAACATCCTTCTCTTCCTCTTCCCTGAAAATTTACATCCATTCCCATCCATACCACATCTCCTTCCATATCCTACCATGAATTGCATTCATCATTCCCATTTTCACTCCAACACCCTGCCCAAGGATATGGGTTTCCATGCTACAACTATTAAACCTCTCCACAATCTCCCTCCTTTTACTCTCACCAGTCATACATCTCATTACTTTCTTTATTCATCATACCATAAACTCCTCTCAAAAAACTCATTTACACAGCCTGGATTCTTGACCTCTGACTCACCCCATGGCCATGTTTTGGCTGCATGGGTCAGGAGGATTATGCCATCCCTTAATCCTTTCTTCAATTCCATACTAACACCTCTACCCTTCATTATCTATAAAGGGACCCAATAACTGGTATCCTATACTGCTTTCTCACTTATCTCTCCTTTCACATCAACAAACTTACCCAAGATGGCTCCTAAATACTTAAATTCTGCCACCTCTTTCAGCCTTTCTCCCCCATATATATAACAAAAGTTTAGTACACTTTCTCCTCTCATTCTATAGGGCTTTGCAAAATCTACATTTCTACTCTGTTTCCTTTCAAACACCGTTACTTTACTTTTACTTGCATTTACCTTCAATCGCCTATGCATATACATATAAAACACACAACCTTCTGCACATCCTCTTCACTCTCAGCAAACAACAGAGTATCACCCACATGCAGGGTTGTCACTAACCACCACATCTTGTCATCACACTCCATCTATATGCCCATTTTCCCTAATTTTGCTGTCATCTCTCTAATCACTCCAACCACACACATGTTAAAAAGCTAAGGTGACATCACACAGCCCTACTTCACAACCAAAAGTATACAGGATAAGCCTCTTTAATTCAGCAACCTTGGGACCTGGCCACTGCCGGACCACAGAAAATGCAGGAAAACAGAATTTAATCCCTAAGGGAACCCCCTATGTAAACATATTCCCAACCCCTAGTCGTGCCAGCTCAATCAACATACATACTGCTGAGTCATCTAAGGTAAGACAAAAGCTTAAAACAGGAAATAATACAACTATTAATGCTTCCAAACAAGGTTTTTATTGTTTTACCAGATTACATAAGAAGTACCCCTAGATGGAAGCTCTTCAGTATCTTGGGCAAGGGTTTTTCATGGCATATGATGCCATTACAAGGCAGATTCATCAGCATTATACACCTGTTCTGGGGCTACGCCACTGCCACAAGCTATTCCAACTCATCCACAAACTCTGTCTCAGCTTCGTGATGAGTAGTTAATGAACAAATGAAAATAGGTTGATAGTTGGCTTTGGTACTCCTGTTATTATTGATTTATCATCATCATCAAGGCAGCCATCCTGCTCTGCATCAGTCCCAGCCAGGCACCTACCTTGTACAATCTCTCTTGCCCTGTACATATTGCTGTTGGTTATTTAGTAGAGAATTGGAGTTTTTATCAATTCTATTAATATGTCCTTACACTACAAGCTTCCATGTCAGCTCTATGCTTTTCACCGCACACACTATGTACTGAAATTCCACATCTCCACTTAAACTTGTGTAACCATCCTTGTGAATATTAACAATCATAGTCTAGCTTTAGTTCTTTATGAAAAACTTTGGCTTGCTCAACAAGCATCTTCCAGAAATGCTTACACCTTCATTACATGGGAGCTTAAACTGCTGTCTAATTCTGTACTCCTAGCTCCTTTCAAAATTTTCTGAAACTTTAAGCTTTTCTGGTTATCATTTTCAGCAAAAAAACAAATATAAGATATCAAGAGGACTGTTAATTAGCTTAGCTGCAGTGTAAATAGATTTCTGCACTTTAACTCTGCAAAAAGCACCACCCTGCTGGCAGATTGACAAACTAATAACGACAGATTCAAAACGTGCCGGACCATGGGAGTTACCAGACCACAGAGTGTCAGATTAGAGAGGTTCAAACTGTACCAAAACTTTCACTCAACTCTCTATCCACTGAAAAAATGCATTCACTACATTCTATGAGGCTTTCACATCATCCAAAAGTTGTGTGCTTCTACCCCATATATCCTTCACACATCCCACAAAACATTCCACTCAATTCTTGTCATACACTTTTTCCAAATCCATAAAAGCCACATACAGCTTCTTACATGACATTAATGCCAACTAAAAATCCTTCTGTTTCTCTAGGTGTTCTACATACATTTTCATCAAAACAAGCAATTGATCCACATATCCTCTGCCACTCCTGCAGCCACACTATTCCTTCCCCAGTCTGATGCTCTATGCATGTCACACACTTAATCATCACTCTCCCATAGAACTTAACAAATACTCAACAAATGTACAACACTGTAACTTGAAAATTCATTTTGTACCCCTTGTCTTTATACAACGACATTTCTTATACATTCTGCCAATCCCTAGTCACTTCAACATGACCCAAAAATAATTTAAAAATCCTAACTGCCTAATCAACAGGACACTCACTTCCTTGCTTGAGAAAGTCATTGAAAATCCCGTCCACTCCAGCTGCCTTGCCACACTTCATCTTATCGAAGACTTTCACCACATGGACTTACGAAAATGTTCCAAAAATCATCTCATTTGGATAGCTACAAAAAGTACTTAACTGGTCAGGCTGGTGTAGGTTCTTAAGATGACAGCTGGACTGACCAGAGAAGCAACAGATAGTTTAGTCAAATACTGAGCTGCTGTAAGCAGACAAGCCACTGGAACTGATGTAACATACAGCATATGAATATAAAGGTATTTTACAGTCGATAAAAGGGGGAAACTTACCACACATGTTATAGGTTTCCGATGCCCAACAAAATCCTTATCAGTATTCCATCCATCTCGTTCAATAATTTGTGCTGTTGGGCCACCATTGTTCATCGCATGAGCTGAGACCAAGTATTGGCCATCTGGAGACCAACTTGGACGCAAAACAGTAGTTGTACCACCACACTGTTAAAAAATCAAAAAATACTTTAGAGTTAATACAGTAAAATTAAAGATATCCCCTTATAAAATAAACATTCATATTTTATTCAGTCAGCTACACTCTGGAAACCTTTAGCTTTTCCTGCCTTTTCTAAGAACAGCTATTTACCGTCTTTAAAAGGGCAATGATGTTTCAAACTAACTTGTTCCATCTTCAAGCTGGATCTGTTGGTTCTTTCATAGGTAGCTACTTATAAGGAAACTATACATAAGAAAATAAATAAAGGAGCTTTGGAGAGAGGAGCAAGAATGCAGTCTGTTGTGGATGAGAGGGCTTGGGAAGTGAGTCCATTGTTGTTTGCTGATGATACAGCGCTGGTAGCTGATTCGGAAGAGTAACTACAAAGGTTGGTGACTGAGTTTGGTAAGATGTGTGAGAGTTCAAAGTAAATGCAAAAAAGAGCAAGGTATTACGTTCAACAGGGTTGAGGTAAAAGTTAATTAGGAGGTAAGATTGAATGGAGAAAAACTGGAGGAAGTGAAGTGTTTTAGATATCTGTGAGTGGACTTAGGAGCGGATGGAACAATTGAAGCAGAAGTGAGTCACAGGGTGCATGAGGAGGCAAAGGTTCTGGGAGCATTTAAGACTGTGTGAAGGCGGGAACGTTATCTCGGAGAGCAAAAATGGGTATGTTTGAAGGAATAGTGGTTCCAACAATGTTATATGCTTGTGAGGCATGGGCTATAGATAGGGTTGTGTGAAGCAGGGTGGATGTGATGGAAATGAAATATTTGAGGACAATATGTGGTGTGAGGTTTGATCAAGTAAGTAATGAAAGGGTAAGAGACATGTGTGGTAATAAAAAGTGTGGTTGAGAGAGAAGAAAAAGGTGTGTTGAAATGGTTTGGACACATGGAGAGAATGAGTGAGAAAAGATTGACCACGAGGATATATGTGTCAGAGGTGGAGGGAACATGAAGAAGCATGAGACCAAATTGGAGGTGGAAGGTTGGAGTGAAAAAGATTTCGAGCGACCGGGGCCTGAACATTCAAGAGGGTGAAAGGCGTGCAAGGAATAGAGTGAATTGGAATGATGTGGTATACTGGGGTCAATGTGCCGTCAATGGATTGAACCGGGGCATGTATAGCGTCTGGGGTAAACCATGGAAAGGTCTGTGGGGCCTGGATGTGGAAAGAATGCTGTGGTTTCGGTGCATTACACATGACAGCTAGAGACTGAGTGTGAATGAATGTGGCTTTCTTTGCCTTCCTGGCACTACCTCGCTGATGGTGAGGGTGGGGGTGGGGTGGGGTGGGTTGGGTTGAGTGGGTGGGGCGGGGGATGATATTCCATGTGTGGCAGGGTGGTGACGGGAATGGATGAAGGCAGAAAGTATGAACATGTAAATGTGTACATATGTATATGTCTGTGTATGTATATGTATGAATATGCTGAAATGTATATGTATATGTGCATGTATAAGCGTTTATGTATATATATGTGTACGCAGGTGTGTTGGGCCATTCCTCATCTGTTTCCTTGCGCTACCTCACTGACGTGGGAGACAGTGGTTAAGTACAATACAAAAAAAATAATATATATATTCTTTATTATAACCAATCACCACTTCCCACATCAACAAGGTAGCACAAGGAAAAAAATGAAAAAATGGCCTAACCCACCTAAATACACAGGTACATACATAAATGCCCATACACACACTTAAACATATATATATATATATATATACATTTCAAAGTACACATACATAAACATACACAGACGTACACATATATACACATGTACATATTCATACTTGCTACCTTCACCCATTCCCATCGCCACACCGCCACACACAAAATAGCATCACCCCCTCCCAGCAAGGCAGCGCCAGGAAAAGACAAAAACACCACATTCGTTCACGCTCACTCTCTAGCTGTCAAGTGTAATACACCAAAACCATAGCTCCCTTTCCACATCCAGGATCCCCAGACCTATCCATGGTTTATCCCAGATGTTTCACATGACCTAGTTCAATCCATCGACAGTATGTCCACCTCAGGATACCAAATAATTCCAATTCACTCTATTCCTTGTATGCCTTTCACCTTCTTGTCTGTTCAAACCCCAATTGCTCAGAATCTTTTTCACACTAACCTTCCACCTCCAATTTGGTCTCCCACTTCTCCTTGTTCTCTCCACCTCTAACACATATATCCTATTTGTCAATCTTTCCTCACTCATTCTCTCCATGTGTCAAAACCATTTCAATACACCCTCTTCCACTCTCTCAACCACACTCTTCCTATTACCACACATCTCTCTTACCTTTTCATTACTTACTCGGTCAAACCACCTCACACCACATACTGTACTCAAACATTTCATTTTCAACACATCCACCCTCCCCCGCACAACCCTATCTATAGCCCATGCCTCGCAACCAAACAATATTGTTGGAACCACAATTCCTTCTAACATACCCATTTTTACTCTCCGAGATAACATTCTCACCTTCCACACATTCTTCAATGCTCCTAGAACCTTCGCCCCCTCTCCAACCCCGTGACTCACTTCCACTTTCATTGTTCTATTCGCTGCTAAGTCTACTCCCAGATATCTAAAACATTTCACTTCCTCCAGTTTTTCTCCATTAAAACTTCCCTCCCAATCAACTTGCCCCTCAACCCTACTGAATCTATTCACACTTACTTTCAACTTTCTCCTTTCACACACTTTACCAAACTCAGTCATACACATTGGACCTTTCCCACATTAATGAGGTAGCGTTAAGAACAGAGGAATGAGCCTGAGGGGGAATATTCTCACTTGGCCCCCTTCTCTGTTCCTTCTTTTGGAAAAGAAAATACTGGAGGGGAGCATTTCCAGACCCCCCTCTCCCTCCCCTTTTAGTCACCTCTTTTTCCCCTATCCCCACAGACAGGTGAGAGGACAAGAGCTAAGGAAGGAGTAGCATTACACCAGAAGCAGGAGTAATGGTAGTATGTGACAGAGTGTAAGAAAATAAATTCTAGATTGATGTGGGTTAGACTGAAAAAGGATGGAGAAAAATGGGTGATTATTGGTGCTTATGCACCTGGAAATGGTGAAGAGCTTGTGGATTTGTGTGCTGGAAAACGACTAGTGATTGGGAATACATGGTTTAAAAAGAGATACACATAAGTATACATATTTGAGTAGGAGAGATGGTTAAAGGGCATTATTGGACTATGTGTTGATAGGCATGTAAGAGAGAGACTTTTGGATGTTAATGTGCTAAGAGGGGCAGCTAGAGGAATGTTTGATCACTATCTTGGGAGACAAAGGTGAAGATTTATAGAGGCTTTCAAAAAAGGAGAGAATGTTGGGGATAAGAGAGTGGTGAGAGTAAGTAAACTTAGAAAGGAGACTTCCATGAGGAAGTACCAGGAGAGATTGAGTGTATAAAGGCAAAAGGTGAGAACAAATGACATAAAGGGAGTGGGTGAGGAATGAGATTTATTTGAGGAAGATGTGATGGATTGTGCAAAAGATACATGTGATAAGAGAAAGATGGGAGTTGGGCGGATTAGAAAGGGTAGTGACTGGTGGGATGAAGTAGTAAGATTGTTAGTGAAAGAGAAAAGAGAGGCGTTTGGACAATATTTGCAGGGAAATTGTGCAAATGACTGGGAGATGTATAAAAGAAAGCAGCAAGAGGTCAAGAGAAAGGTGCAAGAGTTGAAAAAGAGGGCAAATGAGAGTTGGGGTGAGAGTATCATTAAATTTTAGGGAGAATAAAAAGATGTTTTAGAAGGAGGTAAATAACATGCGCAAGACATGAGAACAATGGGAACATCGGTGAAGGGAGCAAATGTTGAAGTGATAACAGATAGTGATAGAGTGAGAAGGAGATAGAGTGAGTATTTTGAAGGTTTGTAGAATGTGTTTGATGATATAGTACTAAGTGAGAGGGTCTGGGAGAATGATTTGGTGAAGAGAGAAGAGGTAGTGAAAGCTTTGCAGAATATGAAATCTGGCAAGGTGGCAGTTTTGGATGGTATTCCAGTGGAATTCATTATAAAAGAGGGTGACTGTGTTGTTGATTGGTTGGTAAGGATATTCAATGTATGTATGGATCATGGTAAAGTGCCTGAGGATTAGAGGAATGCATGCATAGTGTCATAGTACAAAGGCAAAGGGGATAAAGATGAGTGTTCAAAATACAGATATATAAGTTTGTTGAGTACATCCTGGGGATAGGGGAGAAAGAATACTTCCCATGTATTCCCTGCATGTTGTAGAAGGTGACTAAAAGGGGAGGGAGTGGGGGGCTGGAAATCCTCCCCTCTCGTTTTTTTTTTTTTTTTTTAATTTTCCAAAAGAAGGAACGGAGAAGGGGGCCAGGTGAGGATATTCCCTCAAGGGCCCAGTCCTCTGTTCTTAACGCTACCTCGCTAACGCGGGAAATGGCGAATAGTTGAAAAAAAGAAAAAGAAAAAGTTTGTTGAGTATTCCTGGGAAATTATATGGTAGGGTATTGACTGAGAGAGTAAAGGCATGTACAGAGCATCAGATTGGGGGAAAGCAGCATGGTTTCAGAAGTGATAGAGGGTGTGTGGATCAGGTGTTTGCTTTAAAGAATCTATGTGAGAAATACTTAAAAAAAAAAAAAATAGGTTTGTATGTAGCATCTATGGATCAGGAGAAGGCATATGATAGGGTTGACAGAGATGCTTTGTGGAAGGCTTTAAGAGTACATGGTGTGGTAGGTAAGTTACTGGAAGTAAAGATTTTACCAAGGATGTAAGACATATGTACGACTAGGAAGAGAGGAGAGTGATTGGTTCCCAGTGAATGTCAGTCTGCAGCAAGGGTGTGTGACGTCCACATAGTTGTTAAATTTCTTTATGGATAGGGTGGTTAAGGAGGTAAATGCAAGAGTTTTGGAGAGAGGGGCGAGAATGCAGTCTGTTAAGGATGAGAGAGCCTAAGAAGCAAGTCACTTGCTGTTGTCAATGAGACTGCTCTGATGGTTGATTTGTGTGAGAAACTGCAGAGGTTGGTGACTGAGTTTGGAAGTGTGTCAAAGGAGAAAGTTGAGAGTAAATGTAAATAAGAGCAATGTTATTAAGTTCAGTAGGGTTGAGGGACCAGTTAACTGGGATGTAAGTTTGAATGGAGAGAAATTGGAGGAAGTGAAGTATTTTAGATATCTGGGAGTGAACTTCACAGCTGATGGAACCATGGAAGCAGAAGTGATCACATGGTGGGGGAAGGGCAAAGGTTTTGGGAGCGATGAAGAATGTGTGGAAAGCGAGAACGTCATCTTGGAAAGCAAAAATGGGTATGTTTGAAGGAATAGTAGTTCCAACATTGCTATATGGTTCTGAGGCATGGCCTATAGATACGGTTGTGCGGAGGAAGGTGGATGTGTTGGATATGAAATATCTGAGGGCAATATGTGGTGTGAGGTACTTTGATTAAGTAAGTAATGAAAGGATAAGAAAGATGTGTGGTAATAAAAAGTGTGGTTGAGAGAACAGAAGAGGGTGTATTGAAATGCTTTGGACACATGGAGAGAATGAGTGAGGAAAGATTGACAAAGAGGATATATGTATAACAGGTGCATGGAGCAAGGAGAAGCAGGAGACCAAATTGGAAGTGGAAAAATGGAGTGAAAAAGATTTTGAGAGATCAGAGCCTCAACGTACAGGGGGTGAAAGGCATGCAAGGAATAGAATGAACTGGAACGATGTGGTATGCTGGGGTCGACTTGCTGTCAATAGATTGAACTAGGGCATGTGAAGCATCAGGCCAAACCATGGAAAGGTCTGTGGAGCCTGGATATGGAAAGGGAGCTGTGGTTTTGGTGTATTACACATGACACCTAAAGAGTGAGTGTGAAAGAATGTGGCCTTTTTCTGTCTTTACCTGCCGCTTCCTCGCTGGAAGGTAGGAGGATGCTGTTTCATACATGGCAGGGTGGCAACAGGAATGGATGAAGGCAGCAAGTATGAATATGTACATGTGTATATATGTATATATCTATATGTGTATATGTATGTATACGTTGAAATGTATATGTATGTATATGTGCATGTGTGGGTATGTATGTATATACATGTGTATGTGGGTGAGTTGGGTCATTCCTAGTCTGTTTCCTTGTGCTACCTTGCTAACGCGGGAGATGGCGATTAACTATAATAAAAAAATATATACGTATATAAAAGGCAAATGAGAGTTGGGGTGAGAGAGTATCATTAAAATTTTAGGGAGAATAAAAAGATGTTCTGGAAGGAGGTAAATAAAGTGCGTAAGACAAGGGAGCAAATGGGAACTTCAGTGAAGGGCGCAAATGGGGAGGTGATAACAAGTAGTGGTGATGTGAGAAGGAGATGGAGTGAGTATTTTGAAGGTTTGTTGAATGTGTTTGATGATAGAGTGGCAGACATAGGGTGTTTTGGTCGAGGTGGTGTGCAAAGTGAGAGGGTTAGGGAAAATGATTTGGTAAACAGAGAAGAGGTAGTAAAACCTTTGCGGAAGATGAAAGCCGGCAAGGCAGCAGGTTTGGATGGTATTGCAGTGGAATTTATTAAAAAAGGGGGTGACTGCATTGTTGACTGGTTGGTAAGGTTATTTAATGTATGTATGACTCATGGTGAGGTGCCTGAGGATTGGCGGATTGCGTGCATAGTGCCATTGTACAAAGGCAAAGGGGATAAGAGTGAGTGCTCAAATTACAGAAGTATAAGTTTGTTGAGTATTCCTGGTAAATTATATGGGAGGGTATTGATTGAGAGGGTGAAGGCATGTACAGAGCATCAGATTGGGGAAGAGCAGTATGGTTTCAGAAGTGGTAGAGGATGTGTGGATCAGGTGTTTGCTTTGAAGAATGTATGTGAGAAATACTTAGAAAAGCAAATGGATTTGTATGTAGCATTTATGGATCTGGAGAAGGCATATGATAGAGTTGATAGAGATGCTCTGTGGAAGGTATTAAGAATATATGGTGTGGGAGGCAAGTTGTTAGAAGCAGTGAAAAGTTTTTATCGAGGATGTAAGGCTTGTGTACGTGTAGGAAGAGAGGAAAGTGATTGGTTCTCAGTGAATGTATGTTTGCGGCAGGGGTGTGTGATGTCTCCATGGTTGTTTAATTTGTTTATGGATGATGTTGTTAGGGAGGTAAATGCAAGAGTTTTGGAAAGAGGGGCAAGTATGAAGTCTGTTGGGGATGAGAGAGCTTGGGAAGTGAGTCAGTTGTTGTTCGCTGATGATACAGCGCTGGTGGCTGATTCATGTGAGAAACTGCAGAAGCTGGTGACTGAGTTTGGTAAAGTGTGTGAAAGAAGAAAGTTAAAAGTAAATGTGAATAAGAGCAAGGTTATTAGGTACAGTAGGGTTGAGGGTCAAGTCAATTGGGAGGTGAGTTTGAATGGAGAAAAACTGGAGGAAGTAAAGTGTTTTAGATATCTGGGAGTGGATCTGGCAGCGGATGAAACCATGGAAGCGGAAGTGGATCATAGGGTGGGGGAGGGGGCGAAAATTCTGGGAGCCTTGAAGAATGTGTGGAAGTCGAGAACATTATCTCGGAAAGCAAAAATGGGTATGTTTGAAGGAATAGTGGTTCCAACAATGTTGTATGGTTGCGAGGCGTGGGCTATGGATAGAGTGGTGCGCAGGAGGATGGATGTGCTGGAAATGAGATGTTTGAGGACAATGTGTGGTGTGAGGTGGTTTGATCGAGTAAGTAACGTAAGGGTAAGAGAGATGTGTGGAAATAAAAAGAGCGTGGTTGAGAGAGCAGAAGAGGGTGTTTTGAAATGGTTTGGGCACATGGAGAGAATGAGTGAGGAAAGATTGACCAAGAGGATATATGTGTCGGAGGTGGAGGGAACGAGGAGAAGAGGGAGACCAAATTGGAGGTGGAAAGATGGAGTGAAAAAGATTTTGTGTGATCGGGGCCTGAACATGCAGGAGGGTGAAAGGAGGGCAAGGAATAGAGTGAATTGGAGCGATGTGGTATACCGGGGTTGACGTGCTGTCAGTGGATTGAATCAGGGCATGTGAAGCGTCTGGGGTAAACCATGGAAAGCTGTGTAGGTATGTATATTTGCGTGTGTGGACGTATGTATATACAGTGTGTATGGGGGTGGGTTGGGCCATTTCTTTCGTCTGTTTCCTTGCGCTACCTCGCAAACGCGGGAGACAGCGACAAAAAAAAAAAAAAATATATATATATATATATATATATATATATATATATATATATATATATATATATATATATATCTTTCTTTCTTTTAAACTATTCGCCATTTCCCGCGTTAGCGAGGTAGCGTTAGGAATAGAGGACTGGGCCTTTTTTGGAATATCCTCACCTGGCCCCCTCTGTTCCTTCTTTTGGAAAAAAAAAAACGAGAGGGGAGGATTTCCAGCCCCCCGCTCCCTCCCCTTTTAGTCGCCTTCTACGACACGCAGGGAATACGTGGGAAGTATTCTTAATCCCCTATCCCCAGGGATAATATATATATATATATATATATATATATATATATATATATATATATATATATATATATATATATATATATTTATATATATTTATTATACTTTGTCGCTGTCTCCCGCGTTTGCGAGGTAGCGCAAGGAAACAGACGAAAGAAATGGCCCAACCCACCCCCATACACATGTATATACATACGTCCACACATGCAAATATACATACCTACACAGCTTTCCTTGGTTTACCCCATACGCTTCACATGCCCCGATTCAATCCACTGACAGCACGTCAACCCCGGTATACCACATCGCTCCAATTCACTCTATTCCTTGCCCTCCTTTCACCCTCCTGCATGTTCAGGCCCTGATCACACAAAATCTTTTTCACTCCATCTTTCCACCTCCAATTTGGTCTCCCTCTTCTCCTCGTTCCCTCCACCTCCGACACATATATCCTCTTGGTCAATCTTTCCTCACTCATTCTCTCCATGTGCCCAAACCATTTCAAAACACCCTCTTCTGCTCTCCCAACCACGCTCTTTTTATTTCCACACATCTCTCTTACCCTTACGTTACTTACTCGATCAAACCACCTCACACCACACATTGTCCTCAAACATCTCATTTCCAGCACATCCATCCTCCTGCGCACAACTCTATCCATAGCCCACGCCTCACAACCATACAACATTGTTGGAACCACTATTCCTTCAAACATACCCATTTTTGCTTTCCGAGATAATGTTCTCGACTTCCACACATTCTTCAAGGCTCCCAGAATTTTCGCCCCCTCCCCCACCCTATGATCCACTTCCGCTTCCATGGTTCCATCCGCTGCCAGATCCACTCCCAGATATCAAAAACACTTCACTTCCTCCAGTTTTTCTCCATTCAAACTCACCTCCCAATTGACTTGACCCTCAACCCTACTGTACCTAATAACCTTGCTCTTATTCACATTTACTCTTAACTTTCTTCTTCCACACACTTTACCAAACTCAGTCACCAGCTTCTGCAGTTTCTCACATGAATCAGCCACCAGCGCTGTATCATCAGCGAACAACAACTGACTCACTTCCCAAGCTCTCTCATCCCCAACAGACTTCATACTTGCCCCTCTTTCCAAAACTCTTGCATTCACCTCCCTAACAACCCCATCCATAAACAAATTAAACAACCAAGGAGACATCACACACCCCTGCCGCAAACCTACATTCACTGAGAACCAATCACTTTCCTCTCTTCCTACACGTACACATGCCTTACATCCTCGATAAAAACTTTTCACTGCTTCTAACAACTTGCCTCCCACACCATATATTCTTAATACCTTCCACAGAGCATCTCTATCAACTCTATCATATGCCTTCTCCAGATCCATAAATGCTACATACAAATCCATTTGCTTTTCTAAGTATTTCTCACATACATTCTTCAAAGCAAACACCTGATCCACACATCCTCTACCACTTCTGAAACCACACTGCTCTTCCCCAATCTGATGCTCTGTACATGCTTTCACCCTCTCAATCAATACCCTCCCATATAATTTACCAGGAATACTCAACAAACTTATACCTCTGTAATTTGAGCACTCACTCTTATCCCCTTTGCCTTTGTACAATGGCACTATGCACGCATTCCGCCAATCCTCAGGCACCTCACCGTGAGTCATACATACATTAAATAACCTTACCAACCAGTCAACAATAAGGTGAAGATTTGTATGGGTTTTCAGAAAAAAAGAGTGAATGTTGGGGTGAAGAGTGTGGTGAGAGTAAATGAGCTTGGGAAGGAGACTTGTGTGAGGAAGTACCAGGAGAGACTGAGTACAGAATGGAAAAAGGTGAGAACAATGGAAATAAGGGGAGTGGGGGAGGAATGGGATGTATTTAGGGAATCAGTGATGGATTGCGCAAAAGATGCTTGTGGCATGAGAAGAGTGGGAGGTGGGTTGATTAGAAAAGGTAGTGAGTGGTGGGATGAAGAAGTAAGAGTATTAGTGAAAGAGAAGAGAGAGGCATTTGGACGGATTTTGCAGGGAAAAAATGCAGTTGAGTGGGAGACGTATAAAAGAAAGAGACAGGAGGTCAAGAGAAAGGTGCAAGAGGTGAAAAAAAGGGCAAATGAGAGTTGGGGTGAGAGAGTATCATTAAATTTTAGGGAGAATAAAAAGATGTTCTGGAAGGAGGTAAATAAAGTGCGTAAGACAAGGGAGCAAATGGGAACTTCAGTGAAGGGCGCAAATGGGGAGGTGATAAAAAGTAGTGGTGATGTGAGAAGGAGATGGAGTGAGTATTTTGAAGGTTTGTTGAATGTGTTTGATGATAGAGTGGCAGATATAGGGTGCTTTGGTCGAGGTGGTGTGCAAAGTGAGAGGGTTAGGGAAAATGATTTGGTAAACAGAGAAGAGGTAGTAAAAGCTTTGCGGAAGATGAAAGCCGGCAAGGCAGCAGGTTTGGATGGTATTGCAGTGGAATTTATTAAATATATATATATATATTTCTTTCTTTCTTTTCTTTCAAACTATTCGCCATTTCCCGCATTAGCGAGGTAGCGTTAAGAACAGAGGCCTGGGCCTTTGAGGGAATACCCTCACCTGGCCCAATTCTCTGTTCCTTCTTTTGGAAAATTAAAAAAAAATGAGAGGGGAGGATTTCCAGCCCCCCGCTCCCTCCCCTTTTAGTCGCCTTCTACGACACGCAGGGAATACGTGGGAAGTATTCTTTCTCCCCTATCCCCAGGGGGAATATATATATATATATATATATATATATATATATATATTTATTTATTTATTATACTTTGTCGCTGTCTCCCGCGTTTGCGAGGTAGCGCAAGGAAACAGACGAAAGAAATGGCCCAACCCCCCCCCATACACATGTATATACATACATCCACACACGCAAATATACATACCTACACAGCTTTCCATGGTTTACCCCAGACGCTTCACATGCCTTGATTCAATCCACTGACAGCACGTCAACCCCGGTATACCACATCGATCCAATTCACTCTATTCCTTGTCCGCATTTCACCCTCCTGCATGTTCAAGCCCCAATCACACAATATCTTTTTCACTCCATCTTTCCACCTCCAATTTGGTCTCCCACTTCTCCTCGTTCCCTCCACCTCCGACACATATATCCTCTTGGTTAATCTTTCCTCACTCATTCTCTCCATGAGCCCAAACCATTTCATAACACCCTCTTCTGCTCTCTCAACCACGCTCTTTTTATTTCCACACATCTCTCTTACCCTTACATTACTTACTCGATCAAACCACCTCACACCACATATTGTCCTCAAACATCTCATTTCCAGCACATCCACCCTCCTGAGCACAACTCTATCCATAGCCCATGCCTCGCAACCATACAACATTGTTGGAACCACTATTCCTTCAAACATACCCATTTTTGCTTTCCGAGATAATGTTCTCAACTTCAACACATTCTTCAAGGCTCCCAGGATTTTCGCCCCCTCCCCCACCCTATGATCCACTTCTGCTTCCATGGTTCCATCTGCTGCCAGATCCACTCCCAGATATCTAAAACACTTTACTTCCTCCAGTTTTTCTCAATTCAAACTTACCTCCCAGTTGACTTGACCCTCAACCCTACTGTACCTAATAACCTTGCTCTTATTCACATTTACTCTTAACTTTCTTCTTTCACACACTTTACCAAACTGTCACCAGCTTCTGCAGTTTCTCACATGAATCAGCCACCAGCACTATATCATCAGCGAACAACAACTGACTCACTTCCCAAGCTCTCTCATCCACAACAGACTGCATACTTGTCCCTCTTTCCAAAACTCTTGCATTCACCTCCCTAACAACCCCATCCATAAACAAATTAAACAACCATGAGACATCACACACCCCTGCCGCAAACCTACATTCACTGAGAACCAATCACCTTTCCTCTCTTCCTACACGTACACATGCCTTACATCCTCGATAAAAACTTTTCACTGCTTCTAACAACTTTCCTCCCACACCACATATTCTTAATACCTTCCACAGAGCATCTCTATCAACTCTATCATATGCCTTCTCCAGATCCATAAATGCTACATACAAATCCAAGAATGTATGAGAGAAATACTCAGAAAATTAAAAGCACTTGTATGTGGTATATATATATATATATATATATATATATATATATATATATATATATATATATATATATATATATATTTTTTTTTTTTTGCCGGTCCGCATTTGCGAGGTAGCGCAAGGAAACAGACGAAAGAAATGGCCCAACCCACCCCCATACACATGTATATGCATACACGTCCACACAAGCAAATATACATACCTACACAGCTTTCCATGGTTTACCCCAGACGCTTCACATGCCCTGATTCAATCCACTGACAGCACGTCAACCCCGGTATACCACATCGATCCAATTCACTCTATTCCTTGTCCGCATTTCACCCTCCTGCATGGGTTAAAGGCCCAATCACAAAAATTTTTTTTTTTCCCCAAATCTTTCACCTCCATTTTGGTCTCCACTTTCCTTTTCCCCTCCACCCCCACACTTTATTTCCTTTGGGTTTAAATTTTCTTTCCTCACTCATTCTTCATGACCCCAAACATTCTTTACCCCCTCTTCTGTTTCTCAAACCACGCTTTTTTTTATTTTCCCCATCTTTTTTTTACCTTACTTTTACTTACTCGTTCAACCCACCTCCCCCAAATTTTTATTGTCCCCCAAACATCTCATTTCCAGCCATCCCCTCCTGAGCAACAAACTTTTTCCCCCAAAAAGCCCTTCCCTCAAAAACCATTACAAAAATTGTTGGAACCATTTTCCTTCAACTTTCCTTTTTTTGTTTCGGAAATTAATGTTCTCAACTCAACATTCTTAAAGGGGTCCCAGGATTTTCCCCCCCCTCCCCCCCCCTATGATCCATTTTCTGCTTCCATGTTCCCAATTGCGCCAGATCACTCCAAATTACCCTTAAAAACCCCCCTTTACTTCTCAGTTTTTTTTCAATTCAACTTACCCCGGGTTGACTTAAACCTAAACCCCCTTAATGTAAATTTTACTTGTTTATTCATTTTTTCTTACTTTCTTCTTTCCACATTTACAAAATTTGTAACCCCCAGCTTCTGCAGTTTTTAACTTGAATCACCCCACCAGCACTATATCATCAGCAAACAACAATGCCCTTCACTTCCCAGCTCCCCCTCACCAAAACAACAGACTCCCTTTCTTGCCCCCTCTTTCCAAACTCTTGCATTCACCTCCCCTAAAACCCCATCCTAAAAAAAATTTTTACAACCATGGGGGACATACACACCCTGCCAAAAACCCTTTTTTTTTTTCACTGGAACCAAATCACTTTACTCTCTTCCTCCACATACACATTACCTTACCTCGATTTAAACATGAGTATTCAACATAAAAAACTTCCCAAAACAGTCAACAATACATACCCCCTTTTTTATAAATTCCACTGCAATACCATAAAACCTGCTGCCTTGCCGGCATTCTTTTTTTCCCGCAAAGCTTTTAAAAACCTCTTTTTGTTTACCAAACCCTTTTCCCCTACCCCTCCACTTTGCACACCACTTCGCCCCCAAAAACCCCCCTATATCTGCCACTTTTAATCATCAACACATTCAACAAACCTTCAAATACTCACTCCATCTCCTTTTCATACCACATTTTGTTATCATTTCCCCCTTTAGCCCCCCCCTTCACTGAATTTCCCCTTTGCCCCCTTTCTTACGCACTTTATTTACCCCCTTTCGGGAAAACATCTTTTTATTCCCTTAAATTTTAATGATACTCTCTACCCAACTCTATTTTTCCTCTTTTTTTACCCCTTTTTACCTTTTTCTTGCCTCCCGTTTTTCTTTTTTTTTATACTCTCCCAAAATCAAATTTCATTTTTCCTAAAAAAAATGTCCAAATGCCTCTTAAACTTCTCTTTCACTAATAATCTTACTTCTTCAAACCCACCACTCACTACCCTTTTCTAATCAACCCCCCCCACTCTTTTTTCTTTCACAAGCATTTTTTCACACTGCATCATGTTTCCTTTTAAAAACTTCCATTTCCCCCCCCCACTCCCCCACTTCCCTTGTTTTTATTTTTTCATTCTGTATTCGTCTCTCTGGTACTTCTCACACAAGTCTCCTTCAAAATTTACTTACTTCACCCCCTCTTCCCCCCCACATTTTACTCTTCTTTTCTGAAAACCACTACCCAAAACTTCACTTTGCTCCCCAAGTAATGATAAAATATCCCTCCAGTATATTTTTATATTATTTTTTTATTATTTTATTCAATTTCTTTTTTTTCCCCTGTCTCCGGGTTTGGGGAGGTTTGCGCAAAGGAAACAGCGAAAAAAAAAAAGGCCCCCCCAAACCCCCCATACAAAGTATTAATTCGTCCACACACCAAATATAAATACCCACACAGCTTTCCATGGTTTACCCCGGACAATTCACTTTCCCCGATTCAACAATGAAAAGCACGTTTAAAACCGGGGGATCCACATCGCTCCAATTAAATCTATTCTGCCCTCTTTCACCCCTGCATTTCAGGCCCCGATCACAAAATCTTTTTTTACTCCATCTTTCACCTCCAATTGGGTCTCCCTCTTCTCCTTCGTTCCCTCCACCTCCGACATATCATTATCCTCTTGGTCAATCTTCTTTCCTCACTAATTCTCTCCAGATGTGCCCAAACCACTTCTATAACACCCTCTTCCTGCTCTCTCAACCTCGCTCTTTTTTATTTCCCACATCGCTATTACCCTTACGGTATCACTCGATCATCCACATCACACCACTACATGGTGTCCTCAAAACTTTCATTTTCCAGGCAACATCCATCATCCTGCGCCACAACTCTATCCATAGCCCACGCCTCGCAACCATACAATTTGTTTGGAAATAACCAGAATTGCACCCAGAATTTTTCGCCACCCTCCCCCACACTATGATCCTATATATATATATATTTATATTATTATATATATATATATATATTTATATCTTCTTTCTTTCAAACTATTAGCCATTTCCCGCTATTAGCAAGGGTTGCGTTTTATAAGAAAGAGGACCTGGGCCTTTGAGGGAATATCCTCACCTGGCCCCCCTTCTCTATTCCTTCTTTTGGAAAATTATAATAAGGAAAAAAAAAAAAAAGTAAAAAAAACGTATGAGGGGAGGGGATTTCCAGCCCCCGCTCCACTCCCCTTTTAGTCGCCTTCTACGGACACGCAGGGAATACGTGGGAAGTTATTCTTCCTCCCTTTTCCCCTAGGAATTATATATATATTTGATATATATATTATTATATATTATATATATTTATAGAAGGAGATTGGAATGAGTATTTTGACAGGTTTGTTGATATGTGGTCTGATGACAGATGGCAGATATAGGGTGTTTCGGTCGAGGTGGTGTGCAAAAGGGATGGAGGGTTATGGAAAATGATTTGGTAAACAGAGAAGAAGTAGTTAAAGCTTTTATGCGGAAGATTGAAGCCTGGCCAACGGCGGCAGCAGGTTTTGGATGGTATTGCATGGAATTTATTAAAACAAGGGGGGTGACTTGTATTTGTTGGACTGGTTGGTAAGGTTATTTAATGTATGTATGGACTCATGGTGAGGTGCACTGAGGTATTGGCGGAATGCGTTTAAATAGTGCCATTGTACAAAGGCAATAAAGTGGGAAAATAAGATGAATAAGAAAAGTGGAGTGATTTTGGAATAAGGAATGGAAAGGAAAATGGAGTTGTACGAATGAAATTAAGATGCTTATAAATATTTTGATATATAATATAAGTTGATTTAAGTGTTGATAAAGAAAAAGTGACAATGATATAGGAATATGATGAGGATGAATTGATATATATAATAATAAGTGATATTCGGGAAATCAAATTATTCGTGTGAATATGTGATTGTTAATACGGTGAATAGGACTGATAAGTTGATAATCGGAATAAATTATGATTAGGAAAAATTGGATCGAAGGGTGGGAGGGGATAAAAAATGACCGAGAGATGAATACTTTGAATGTCTGAAATGTATAAGATTTGAGAGGGAAATGTAGGGAATGTTTTCGGGTCGAATAAGTTTTAACGATGGGAGGAAAATGGATAGAAATAAAAAGATGATAAAAATATGTGGGGAGGATGAGACGGATAATTGAAAATGAGAATAATGGAACTAGTGTTTGTATAAGATAGTGATGTGGTGAATGAGATAGTGAGAAAATGATGTATTGATAATTTGCGATAATAAGAAATTTGAGAATGAATTGATAGAAAAAAAATGAATTGTAAAGAAGAAATATAATATAAGGTTTAGAAATTGGATGGTCAAAAAATATAGAATCGATAAATAATAAATATGGGGAGAACATGAAAAATTTAAATATAATTTGAATAGAGATAAGAAATATGTATATGAGGGAGTTGCTAAATGGATCCGAATTGAAAATTGAGATAAGTTATAAGGGGAGGGGATAGGAGATAGAATAAGTAGAATTAATGTATAAGAGATAAGAAATAAAGAAATAATGTATTGTGATTTCGAATATTATAAGATAGACGGAAATCATTATAACGAATGAGCGAATAATAATATAGTTGATAAGTAGTGAGTGCTCAAATTACAAGAGGGTATAAGTTTGTTGAGTATTCATGGTAAATTATATGGTGTGGGTATTGATTGAGAGGGTGAAGGCATTGTACAGAGCATCTGTTTGGGGGGGAAGTGTTTAGAGCGGTTTCAGAAGTGGTAGAGGATGTGTGGATCAGGTGTTTGCTTTGAAGTATGTTATGTGAGATATAATTACTTAGAAAGCAAAATGGGTTTGTATTAGCATTTATGGATCTGGAGAAGGCCAATATGTTAGAGTTGTTGATAGAGATGCTTTGTGGAAGGTATTAAGAATATATGGTGTGGGAGGAAAGTTGTTAGAAGCAGCGAAAAGTTTTTATCGAGGATGTAAGGCATGTGTACGTGTAGGAAGAGAGGAAAGTGATTGGTTCTCAGTGAATGTAGGTTTGCGGCAGGGATGTGTGATGTCTCCATGGTTGTTTAATTTGTTTATGGATGGGGTTGTAAGGGAGGTAAATGCAAGAGTCCTGGAAAGAGGGGCAAGTATGAAGTCTGTTGGGGATGAGAGAGCTTGGGAAGTGAGTCAGTTGTTGTTCGCTGATGATACAGCGCTGGTGGCTGATTCATGTGAGAAACTGCAGAAGCTGGTGACTGAGTTTGGTAAAGTGTGTGGAAGAAGAAAGTTGAGAGTAAATGTGAATAAGAGCAAGGTTATTAGGTACAGTAGGGTTGAGGGTCAAGTCAATTGGGAGGTGAGTTTGAATGGAGAAAAACTGGAGGAAGTGAAGTGTTTTAGATATCTGGGAGTGGATCTGTCAGCGGATGGAACCATGGAAGCGGAAGTGGATCATAGGGTGGGGGAGGGGGCGAAAATTTTGGGAGCCTTGAAAAATGTGTGGAAGTCGAGAACATTATCTCGGAAAGCAAAAATGGGTATGTTTGAGGGAATAGTGGTTCCAGCAATGTTGTATGGTTGCGAGGCGTGGGCTATGGATAGAGATGTGCGCAGGAGGATGGATGTGCTGGAAATGAGATGTTTGAGGACAATGTGTGGTGTGAGGTGGTTTGATCGAGTGAGTAACGTAAGGGTAAGAGAGATGTGTGGAAATAAAAAGAGCGTGGTTGAGAGAGCAGAAGAGGGTGTTTTGAAGTGGTTTCGGCACATGGAGAGGATGAGTGAGGAAAGATTGACCAAGAGGATATATGTGTCGGAGGTGGAGGGAGCAAGGAGAAGAGGGAGACCAAATTGAAGGTGGAAAGATGGACTGAAAAAGATTGTGTGTGATCGGGGCCTGAACATGCAGGAGGGTGAAAGGAGGGCAAGGAATAGAGTGAATTGGAGCGATGTGGTATACCGGGGTTGACATGCTGTGAGTGGATTGAATCAAGGCATGTGAAGCGTCTGGGGTAAACCATGGAAAGCTGTGTAGGTATGTATATTTGCGTGTGTGGACGTATGTATATACATGTGTATGGGGGGGTTGGGCCATTTCTTTCGTCTGTTTCCTTGCGCTACCTCGCAAACGCGGGAGACAGCGACAAAGTATAAAAAAAAAAAAGAAAATATACATTTTTTGCAGGGAAAAAATGCAATTGAGTGGGAGATGTATAAAAGAGACAGGAGGTCAAGAGAAAGGTGCAAGAGGTGAAAAGAGGGCAAATGAGAGTTGGGGTGAGAGAGTATCATTAAATTTTAGGGAGAATAAAAAGATGTTCTGGAAGGAGGTAAATAAAGTGCGTAAGACAAGGGAGCAAATGGGAACTTCAATGAAGGGCGCAAATGGGGAGGTGATAACAAGTAGTGGTGACGTGAGAAAGAGATGGAGTGAGTATTTTGAAGGTTTGTTGAATGTGTTTGATGATAGAGTGGCAGATATAGGGTGTTTTGGTCAAGGTGGTGTGCAAAGTGAGAGGGTTAGGGAAAATGATTTGGTAAACAGAGAAGAGGTAGCAAAAGCTTTGCGGAAGATGAAAGCCGGCAAGGCAGCAGTTTTGGATGGTATTGCAGTGGAATTTATTAAAAATGGGGGTGACTGTATTATTGACTGGTTGGTAAGGTTATTTAATGTATGTATGACTCATGGTGAGGTGCCTGAGGATTGGCGGAATGCGTGCATAGTGCCATTGTACAAAGGCAAAGGGGATAAGAGTGAGTGCTCAAATTACAGAGGTATAAGTTAGTTGAGTATTCCTGGTAAATTATATGGGAGGGTATTGATTGAGAGGGTGAAGGCATGTACAGAGCATCAGATTGGGGAATAGAAGTGTGGTTTCAGAAGTGGTAGAGGATGTGTGAATCAGGTGTTTGCTTTGAAGAATGTATGTGAGAAATACTTAGAAAAGCAAATGGATTAATATGTAGCACTTATGGATCTGGAGAAGGCATATGATAGAGTTGATAGAGATGCTCTGTGGAAGGTATTAAGAATATATGGTGTGGAAGGCAAGTTGTTAGAAGCAGTGAAAAGTTTTTATCGAGGATGTAAGGCATGTGTACGTGTAGGAAGAGAGGAAAATGACTGGTTCTCAGTGAATGTAGGTTTGCGGCAGGGGTGTGTGATGTCTCCATGGTTGTTTAATTTGTTTATGGATGGGGTTGTTAGGGAGGTGAATGCAAGAGTTTTGGAAAAAGGGGCAAGTATAAAGTCTGTTGGGGATGAGAGAGCTTGGGAAGTGAGTCAGTTGTGGTTCGCTGATGATACAGCGCTGGTGGCTGATTCATGTGAGAAACTGCAGAAGCTGGTGACTGAGTATGGTAAAGTGTGTGAAAGAAGAAAATTAAGAGTAAATGTGAATAAGAGCAAGGTTATTAAGTACAGTAGGGTTGAGGGTCAAGTCAATTGGGAGGTAAGTTTGAATGGAGAAAAACTGGAGAAAGTAAAGTGTTTTAGATATCTGGGAGTGGATCTGGCAGCGAATGGAACTGTGGAAGCGGAAGTGGATCATAGGTTGGGGGAGGGGGCGAAAATCCTGGGAGCCTTGAAGAATGTGTGGAAGTCGAGAACATTATCTCGGAATGCAAAAATGGGTATGTTTGAAGGAATAGTAGTTCCAACAATGTTGTATGGTTGCGAGGCGTGGGCTATGGATAGAGTTGTGCGCAGGAGGATGGATGTGCTGGAAATGAGATGTTTGAGGACAATGTGTGGTGTGAGGTGGTTTGATCGAGTAAGTAACGTAAGGGTAAGAGAGATGTGTGGAAATAAAAAGGGCGTGGTTGAGAGAGCAGAAGAGGGTGTTTTGAAATGGTTTGGGCACATGGAGAGAATGAGTGAGGAAAGATTGACCAAGAGGATATATGTGTCGGAGGTGGAAGGAACGAGGAGAAGTGGGAGACCAAATTGGAGGTGGAAAGATGGATTGAAAAAGATTTTGTGTGATCGGGGCCTGAACATGCAGGAGGGTGAAAGGAGGGCAAGGAATAGAGTGAATTGGATCGATGTGGTATACCGGGGTTGACGTGCTGTGAGTGGATTGAATCAGGGCATGTGAAGCGTCTGGGGTAAACCATGGAAAGCTGTGTAGGTATCTATATTTGCGTGTGTGGACGTATGTATAAACATATGTATGGGGGTGGGTTGGGCCCTTTCTTTCGTCTGTTTCCTTGCGCTACCTCGCAAACGCGGGAGACAGTGGCAAAAAAAAAAAAAAAATATATATATATATATATATATATATATATATATATATATATATATATATATATATATGAGAGGCAAGTGTTTCGGGAGCAGCTGAATGAGTGTGTTAGTGGTTTTGATGCACGAGACCGGGTTATAGTGATGGATTTGAATGCAAAGGTGAGTAATGTGGCAGTTGAGGGAATAATTGGTATACATGGGGTGTTCAGTGTTGTAAATGGAAAAGGTGAAGAGCTTGTAGATTTATGTGCTGAAAAAGGACTGGTGATTGGGAATACCTGGTTTAAAAAGCGAGATATACATAAGTATAAGTATGTAAGTAGGAGAGATGGCCAGAGAACGTTATTGGATTACGTGTTAATTGAGAGGTGTGCGAAAGAGAGACTTTTGGATGTTAATGTGTTGAGAGGTGCAACTGGAGGGATGTCTGATCATTATCTTGTGGAGGCAAAGGTGAAGATTTGTATGGGTTTTCAGAAAAGAAGAGTGAATGTTGGGGTGAAGAGGGTGGTGAGAGTAAGTGAGCTTGGGAAGGAGACTTGTGTGAGGCAGTACTAGGAGAGACTGAGTACAGAATGGAAAAACGGTGAGAACAAAGGAAGTAAGGGGAGTGGGGGAGGAATGGGGTGTATTTAGGGAATAAGTGATGGATTGCACAAAAGATGCTTGTGGCATGAGAAGAGTGGGAGGTGGGTTGATTAGAAAGGGTAGTGAGTGGTGGGATGAAGAAGTAAGATTATTAGTGAAAGAGAAGAGAGAGGCATTTGGACGATTTTTGCAGGGAAAAAATGCAATTGAGTGGGAGATGTATAAAAGAAAGAGACAGGAGGTCAAGAGAAAGGTGCAAGAGGTGAAAAAGAGGGCAAATGAGAGTTGGGGTGAGAGAGTATCATTAAACTTTAGGGAGAATAAAAAGATGTTCTGGAAGGAGGTAAATAAAGTGCGTAAGATAGGGGAGCAAATGGGAACTTCAGTGAAGGGCGCAAATGAGGAGGTGATAACAAGTAGTGGTGATGTGAGAAGGAGATGGAGTGAGTATTTTGAAGGTTTGTTGAATGTGTTTGATGATAGAGTGGCGGATGTGGGGTGTTTTGGTCGAGGTGGTGTGCAAGGTGAGAGGGTTGGGGAAAGTGATTTGGTGGACAGAGAGGGGGTGGTAGAGGCTTTGCGGAGGATGAAAGCCGGCAAGGCAGCAGTTTTGGATGGTATTGCAGTGGAATTTATTAAAAAAGGGGGTGACTGTATTATTGACTGGTTGGTAAGGTTATTTAATGTATGTATGACTCATGGTGAGGTGCCTGAGGATTGGCGGAATGCGTGCATTGTGCCATTGTACAAAGGCAAAGGGGATAAGAGTGAGTGCTCAAATTACAGAGGTTTAAGTTTGCTGAGTATTCCTGGTAAATTATATGGGAGAGTATTGATTGAGAGGGTGAAGGCATGTACAGAGCATCAGATTGGGGAAGAGGAGTGTGGTTTCAGAAGTGGTAGAGGATGTATGGATCAGGTGTTTGCTTTGAAGAATGTATGTGAGAAATACTTAGAAAAGCAAATGGATTTGTATGTAGCATTTATGGATCTGGAGAAGGCATATGATAGAGTTGATAGAGATGCTCTGTGGAAGGTATTAAGAATATATGGCGTGGGAGGCAAGTTCTTAGAAGCAGTGAAAAGTTTTTATCGAGGATGTAAGGCATGTGTATGTGCAGGAAGAGAGGAAAGTGATTGGTTCTCAGTGAATGTAGGTTTGCGGCAGGGGTGTGTGATGTCTCCATGGTTGTTTAATTTGTTTATGGATGGGGTTGTTAGGGAGGTGAATGCAAGAGTTTTGGAAAGAGGGGCAAGTATGAAGTCTGTTGGGGATGAGAGAGCTTGGGAAGTGAGTCAGTTGTTGTTCGCTGATGATACAGCACTGGTGGCTGATTCATGTGAGAAACTGCAGAAGCTGGTGACTGAGTTTGGTAAAGTGTGTGAAAGAAGAAAGTTAAGAGTAAATGTGAATAAGAGCAAGGTTATTAGGTACAGTAGGGTTGAGGGTCAAGTCAATTGGGAGGTAAGTTTGAATGGAGAAAAACTGGAGGAAGTAAAGTATTTTAGATATCTGGGAGTGGATCTGGAAGCAGATGGAACCATGGAAGCGGAAGTGGATCATAGGGTGGGGGAGGGGGCGAAAATCCTGGGAGCCTTGAAGAATGTGTGGAAGTCAAGAACATTATCTCGGAAAGCAAAAATGGGCATGTTTGAAGGAATAGTGGTTCCAACAATGTTGTATGGCTGCGAGGCGTGGGCTATGGATAGAGTTGTGCGCAGGAGGATGGATGTGCTGGAAATGAGATGTTTGAGGACAATGTGTGGTGTGAGGTGTTTTGATCGAGTAAGTAACGTAAGGGTAAGAGAGATGTGTGGAAATAAAAAGAGCGTGGTTGAGAGAGCAGAAGAGGGTGTTTTGAAATGGTTTGGGCACATGGAGAGAATGAGTGAGGAGAGACTGACCAAGAGGATATATGTGTCGGAGGTGGAGGGAATGAGGAGAAGTGGGAGACCAAATTGGAGGTGGAAAGATGGAGTGAAAAAGATTTTGTGTGATGGGGGCCTGAACATGCAGGAGGGTGAAAGGAGGGCAAGGAATAGAGTGAATTGGATCGATGTGGTATACCGGGGTTTACGTGCTGTCAGTGGATTGAATAAGGGCATGTGAAGTGTCTGGGGTAAACCATGGAAAGCTGTGTAGGTATGTATATTTGCGTGTGTGGACGTATGTATATACATGTGTATGGGGGTGGGTTGGGCCATTTCTTTCGTCTGTTTCCTTGCGCTACCTCGCAAATGCGGGAGACAGCGACAAAGCAAAAAAAAAATATATATATATATATATATATATATATATATATATATATATATATATATATATATATATATATTTCTTTTTTTCTTTTAAACTATTCGCCATTTCCCGCGTTAGCGATGTAGCGTTAGGAACAGAGGAATGGGCCTTTTTTGGAATACCCTCACCTGGCCCCCTCTGTTCCTTCTTTTGGGAAAAAAAATATATATATATATATATATATATATATATATATATATATATATATATATATATATATATATATATATATATATATATATATTTTTTTTTTTTTTTTCAAACTTTGTCGCTGTCTCCCGCGTTTGCGAGGTAGCGCAAGGAAACAGACGAAAGAAATGGCCCAACCCCCCCCATACACATGTATATACATACGTCCACACACGCAAATATACATACCTACACAGCTTTCCATGGTTTACCCCAGACGCTTCACATGCCTTGATTCAATCCACTGACAGCACGTCAACCCCGGTATACCACATCGCTCCAATTCACTCTATTCCTTGCCCTCCTTTCACCCTCCTGCATGTTCAGGCCCCGATCACACAAAATCTTTTTCACTCCATCTTTCCACCTCCAATTAGGTCTCCCTCTTCTCCTCGTTCCCTCCACCTCCGACACATATATCCTCTTGGTCAATCTTTCCTCACTCATTCTCTCCATGTGCCCAAACCACTTCAAAACACCCTCTTCTGCTCTCTCAACTACGCTCTTTTTATTTCCACACATCTCTCTTACCCTTACGTTACTCACTCGATCAAACCACCTCACACCACACATTGTCCTCAAACATCTCATTTCCAGCACATCCATCCTCCTGCGCACAACTCTATCCATAGCCCACGCCTCGCAACCATACAACATTGTTGGAACCACTATTCCTTCAAACATACCAATTTTTGCTTTCCGAGATAATGTTCTCGACTTCCACACATTCTTCAAGGCCCCCAGAATTTTCGCCCCCTCCCCCACCCTATGATCCACTTCCGCTTCCATGGTTCCATCCGCTGCCAGATCCACTCCCAGATATCTAAAACACTTCACTTCCTCCAGTTTTTCTCCATTCAAACTCACCTCCCAATTGACTTGACCCTCAACCCTACTGTACCTAATAACCTTGCTCTTATTCACATTTACTCTTAACTTTCTTCTTCCACACACTTTACCAAACTCAGTCACCAGCTTCTGCAGTTTCTCACATGAATCAGCCACCAGCGCTGTATCATCAGCGAACAACAACTGACTCACTTCCCAAGCTCCCTCATCCCCAACAGACTTCCTACTTGCCCCTCTTTCCAAAACTCTTGCATTTACCTCCCTAACAACCCCATCCATAAACAAATTAAACAACCATGGAGACATCACACACCCCTGCCGCAAACCTACATTCACTGAGAACCAATCACTTTCCTCTCTTCCTACACGTACACATGCCTTACATCCTCGATAAAAACTTTTCACTGCTTCTAACAACTTTCCTCCCACACCATATATTCTTAATACCTTCCACAGAGCATCTCTATCAACTCTATCATATGCCTTCTCCAGATCCATAAATGCTACATACAAATCCATTTGCTTTTCTAAGTATTTCTCACATACATTCTTCAAAGCAAACACCTGATCCACACATCCTCTACCACTTCTGAAACCACACTCCTCTTCCCCAATCTGATGCTCTGTACATGCCTTCACCCTCTCAATCAATACCCTCCCATATAATTTACCAGGAATACTCAACAAACTTATACCTCTGTAATTTGAGCACTCACTCTTATCCCCTTTGCCTTTGTACAATGGCACTATGCACGCATTCTGCCAATCCTCAGGCACCTCACCATGAGTCATACATACATATATATATATATATATATATATATATATATATATATATATATATATTTTTTTTTTATACTTTGTCGCTGTCCCCCGCGTTTGCGAGGTAGCGCAAGGAAACAGACGAAAGAAATAGCCCAACCCCCCCCATACACATGTATATACATACGTCCACACACGCTAATATCCATATCTACACAGCTTTCCATGGTTTACCCCAGACTCTATCCATAGCCTACGCCTTGCAACCATACAACATTGTTGGAACCACAATTCCTTCAAACATACCCATTTTTGCTTTCCGAGATAATGTTCTCGACTTCCACACATTCTTCAAGTCCCCCAGAATTTTCGCCCCCTCCCCCACCCTATGATCCACTTCCGCTTCCATGGTTCCATCCGTTGCCAGATCCACTCCCAGATATCTAAAACACTTCACTTCCTCCAGTTTTTCTCCATTCAAACTCACCTCCCAATTGACTTGACCCTCAACCCTACTGTACCTAATAACCTTGCTCTTATATATATATATATATATATATATATATATATATATATATAAGTATGAAAAAAAAAAAAAAAAAAAATATATATATATATAGATATATATATATATATATATATATATATTTTTTTTTTTTTATACTTTGTCGCTGTCTCCCGCGTTTGCGAGGTAGCGCAAGGAAACAGACGAAAGAAATGGCCCTACCCACCCCCATACACATGTACATACACACGTCCACACACGCAAATATACATACCTACACAGCTTTCCATGGTTTACCCCGGACGCTTCACATGCCTTGATTCAATCCACTGACAGCACGTCAACCCCTGTATACCACATCGCTCCAATTCACTCTATTTCTTGCCCTCCTTTCACCCTCCTGCATGTTCAGGCCCCGATCACACAAAATCCTTTTCACTCCATCTTTCCACCTCCAATTTGGTCTCCCTCTTCTCCTCGTTCCCTCCACCTCCGACACATATATCCTCTTGGTCAATCTTTCCTCACTCATTCTCTCCATGTGCCCAAACCATTTCAAAACACCCTCTTCTGCTCTCTCAACCACGCTCTTTTTATTTCCACACATCTCTCTTACCCTTACGTTACTTACTCGATCAAACCACCTCACACCACACATTGTCCTCAAACATCTCATTTCCAACACATCCATCCTCCTGCGCACAACTCTATCCATAGCCCACGCCTCGCAACCATACAACATTGTTGGAACCACTATTCCTTCAAACATACCCATTTTTGCTTTCCGGGATAATGTTCTCGACTTCCACACATTTTTCAAGGCTCCCAAAATTTTCGCCCCCTCCCCCACCCTATGATCCACTTCCGCTTCCATGGTTCCATCCGCTGACAGATCCACTCCCAGATATCTAAAACACTTCACTTCCTCCAATTTTTCTCCATTCAAACTCACCTCCCAATTGACTTGACCCTCAACCCTACTGTACCTAATAACCTTGCTCTTATTCACATTTACTCTTAACTTTCTTCTTCCACACACTTTACTAAACTCCGTCACCAGCTTCTGCAGTTTCTCACATGAATCCGCCACCAGCGCTGTATCATCAGCGAACAACAACTGACTCACTTCCCAAGCTCTCTCATCCCAACAGACTTCATACTTGCCCCTCTTTCCAAAACTCTTGCATTTACCTCCTTAACAACCCCATCCGTAAACAAATTAAACAACCATGGAGACATCACACACCCCTGCCGCAAACCTACATTCACTGAGAACCAATCACTTTCCTCTCTTCCTACACGTACACATGCCTTACATCCTCGATAAAAACTTTTCACTGCTTCTAACAACTTGCCTCCCACACCATATATTCTTAATACCTTCCACAGAGCATCTCTATCAACTCTATCATATGCCTTCTCCAGATCCATAAATGCTACATACAAATCCATTTGCTTTTCTAAGTATTTCTCACATACATTCTTCAAAGCAAACACCTGATCCACACATCCTCTACCACTTCTGAAACCACACTGCTCTTCCCCAATCTGATGCTCTGTACATGCCTTCACCCTCTCAATCAATACCCTCCCATATAATTTACCAGGAATACTCAACAAACTTATACCTCTGTAATTTGAGCACTCACTCTTATCCCCTTTGCCTTTGTACAATGGCACTATGCACGCATTCCGCCAATCCTCAGGCACCTCACCATGAGTCATACATACATTAAATAGCCTTACCAACCAGTCAACAATACAGTCACCCCCTTTTTTAATAAATTCCACTGCAATACCATCCAAACCTGCTGCCTTGCCGGCTTTCATCTTCCGCAAAGCTTTTACTACCTCTTCTCTGTTTACCAAATCATTTTCCCTAACCCTCTCACTTTGCACACCACCTCGACCAAAACACCCTATATCTGCCACTCTGTCATCAGACACATTCAACAAACCTTCAAAATACTCATTCCATCTCCTTCTCACATCACCACTACTTGTTATCACCTCCCCATTTACGCCCTTCACTGAAGTTCCCATTTGCTCCCTTGTCTTACGCACCCTATTTACCTCCTTCCAGAACATCTTTTTATTCTCCCTAAAATTTACTGATAGTCTCTCACCCCAACTCTCATTTGCCCTTTTTTTCACCTCTTGCACCTTTCTCTTGACCTCCTGTCTCTTTCTTTTATACTTCTCCCACTCAATTGCATTTTTTCCCTTCAAAAATCGTTCAAATGCCTCTCTCTTCTCTTTCACTAATACTCTTACTTCTTCATCCCACCACTCACTACCCTTTCTAAACAGCCCACCTCCCACTCTTCTCATGCCACAAGCATCTTTTGCGCAATCCATCACTGATTCCCTAAATACATCCCATTCCTCCCCCATATATATATATATATATATATATATATATATATATATATATATATATATATATATATATATATATTTATTTTTTTTTGCCGCTGTCTCCCGCGTTTGCGAGGTAGCGCAAGGAAACAGACGAAAGAAATGGCCCAACCCACCCCCATACACATGTATATACATACGTCAACACACGCAAATATACATACCTACACAGCTTTCCATGGTTTACCCCAGACGCTTCACATGCCTTGATTCAATCCACTGACAGCACGTCAACCCCAGTATACCACATCGCTCCAATTCACTCTATTCCTTGCCCTCCTTTCACCCTCCTGCATGCTCAGGCCCTGATCACACAAAATCTTTTTCACTCCATCTTTCCACCTCCAATTTGGTCTCCCTCTTCTCCTCGTTCCCTCCACCTCCGACACATATATTCTCTTGGTCAATCTTTCCTCACTCATTCTCTCCATGTGCCCGAACCATTTCAAAACACCCTCTTCTGCTCTCTCAACCACGCTCTTTTTATTTCCACACATCTCTCTTACCCTTACGTTACTTACTCGATCAAACCACCTCACACCACACATTGTCCTCAAACATCTCATTTCCAGCACATCCATCCTCCTGCGCACAACTCTATCCATAGCCCACGCCTCGCAACCATACAACATTGATGGAACAACTATTCCTTCAAACATACCCATTTTTGCTTTCCGAGATAATGTTCTCGACTTCCACACATTCTTCAAGGCTCCCAGGATTTTCGCCCCCTCCCCCACCCTATGATCCACTTCCACTTCCATGGTTCCATCCGCTGCCAGATCCACTCCCAGATATCTAAAACACTTCACTTCCTCCAGTTTTTCTCCATTCAAACTCACCTCCCAATTGACTTGACCCTCAACCCTACTGTACCTAATAACCTTGCTCTTATTCACATTTGCTCTAAACTTTCTTCTTTCACACACTTTACCAAACTCAGTCACCAGCTTCTGCAGTTTCTCACATGAATCAGCCACCAGCGCTGTATCATCAGCGAACAACAACTGACTCACTTCCCAAGCTCTCTCATCCACAACAGACTTCATACTTGCCCCTCTTTCCAAAACTCTTTCATTCACCTCCCTAACAACCCCATCCATAAACAAATTAAACAACCATGGAGACATCACACACCCTTGCCGCAAACCTACATTCACTGAGAACCAATCACTTTCCTCTCTTCCTACACGTACACATGCCTTACATCCTCGATAAAAACTTTTCACTGCTTCTAACAACTTGCCTCCCACACCATATATTCTTAATACCTTCCACAGAGCATCTCTATCAACTCTATCATATGCCTTCTCCAGATCCATAAATGCTACATACAAATCCATTTGCTTTTCTAAGTATTTCTCACATACATTCTTCAAAGGAAACACCTGATCCACACATCCTCTACCACTTCTGAAACCACACTGCTCTTCCAAATCTGATGCTCTGTACATGCCTTCACCCTCTCAATCAATATCCTCCCATATAATTTACCAGGAATACTCAACAAACTTATACCTCTGTAATTTGAGCACTCACTCTTATCCCCTTTGCCTTTGTACAATGGCACTATGCACGCATTCCGCCAATCCTCAGGCACCTCACCATGAGTCATACATACATTAAATAACCTTACCAACCAGTCAACAATACAGTCACCCCCTTTTATATATATATATATATATATATATATATATATATATATATATATATATATATATATATATATACATATATATATATATTTTTTTTTTCCGGTCTCCCGCGTTTGCGAGGTAGCGCAAGGAAACAGATGAAAGAAATGGCTCAACCCACCCCCATACACATGTATATACATACGTCCACACACGCAAATATACATACCTACACAGCTTTCCATGGTTTACCCCAGACGCTTCACATGCCATGATTCAATCCACTGACAGCACGTCAACCCCGGTATACCACATCGATCCAATTTACTCTATTCCTTGCCCTCCTTTCACCCTCCTGCATGTTCAGGCCCCGATCAAACACAATCTTTTTCACTCCATCTTTCCACCTCCAATTTGGTCTCCCACTTCTCCTCGTTCCCTCCACCTCCGACACATATATCCTCTTGGTCAATCTTTCCTCACTCATTCTCTCCATGTGCCCAAACCATTTCAAAACACCCTCTTCTGCTCTTTCAACCATGCTCTTTTTATTTCCACACATCTCTCTTACCCTTACGTTACTTACTCGATCAAACCACCTCACACCACACATTGTCCTCAAACATCTCATTTCCAGCACATCCATCCTCCTGCGCACAACTCTATCCATAGCCCACGCCTCACAACCATACAACATTGTTGGAACCACTATTCCTTCAAACATACCCATTTTTGCTTTCCGAGATAATGTTCTCGACTTCCACACATTCTTCAAGGCTCCCAGGATTTTCGCCCCCTCCCCTACCCTATGATCCACTTCCGCTTCCATGGTTCCATCCGCTGCTAGATCCACTCCCAGATATCTAAAACACTTTACTTCCTCCAGTTTTTCTCCATTCAAACTTACCTCCCAATTGACTTGACCCTCAACCCTACTGTACCTAATAACCTTGCTCTTATTCACATTTACTCTTAACTTTCTTCTTTCACACACTTTACGAAACTCAGTCACCAGCTTCTGCAGTTTCTCACATGAATCAGCCACCACCACTGTATCATCAGCGAACAACAACTGACTCACTTCCCAAGCTCTCTCATCCACAACAGACTTCATACTTGCCCCTCTTTCCAAAACTCTTGCATTCACCTCCCTAACAACCCCATCCATAAACAAATTAAACAACCATGGAGACATCACACACCCCTGCCGCAAACCTACATTCACTGAGAACCAATCACTTTCCTCTCTTCCTACACGTACACATGCCTTACATCCTCGATAAAAACTTTTCACTGCTTCTAACAACTTGCCTCCCACACCATATATTCTTAATACCTTCCACAGAGCATCTCTATCAACTCTATCATATGCCTTCTCCAGATCCATAAATGTTACAAACAAATCCATTTGCTTTTCTAAGTATTTCTCACATACATTCTTCAAAGCAAACACCTGATCCACACATCCTCTACCACTTCTGAAACCACACTGCTCTTCCCCAATCTGATGCTCTGTACATGCCTTCACCCTCTCAATCAATACCCTTCCATATAATTTACCAGGAATACTCAACAGACTTATACCTCTGTAATTTGAGCACTCACTCTTATCCCCTTTGCCTTTGTACAATGGCACTATGCACGCATTCCGCCAATCCTCAGGCACCTCACCATGAGTCATACATACATTAAATAACCTTACCAACCAGTCAATAATACAGTCACCCCCTTTTTTCATAAATTCCACTGCAATACCATCCAAAACTGCTGCCTTGCCGGCTTTCATCTTCTGCAAAGCTTTTACTACCTCTTCTCTGTTTACCAAACCATTCTCCCTAACCCTCTCACTTTGCACACCACCTCGACCAAAACACCCTACATCCGCCACTCTATCATCAAACACATTCAACAAACCTTCAAAATACTTACTCCATCTCCTTCTCACATCACCACTACTTGTTATCACCTCCCCATTTGTGCCCTTCACTGAAGTTTCCATTTGCTCCCTTGTCTTATGCACTTTATTTACCTCCTTCCAGAACATCTTTTTATTCTCCCTAAAATTTAATGATACTCTCTCACCCCAACTCTCATTTGCCCTCTTTTTCACCTCTTGCACCTTTCTCTTGACCTCCTGTCTCTTTCTTTTATACATCTCCCACTCAATTGCATTCCTGCAAAAATCGTCCAAATGCCTCTCTCTTCTCTTTCACTAATAATCTTACTTCTTCATCCCACCACTCACTACCCTTTCTAATCAACCCACCTCCCACTCTTCTCATGCCACAAGAATCTTTTGTGCAATCCATCACTGATTCCCTAAATACATATATATATATATATATATATATATATATATATATATATATATATATATATATATATTTTTTTTTTTTTTTTTTTTTTTTAATACTTTGTCGCTGTCTCCCGCGTATTGCGAGGTAGCGCAAGGAAACAGACGAAAGAAATGGCCCAACCCCCCCCATACACATGTACATACACACGTCCACACACACAAATATACATACCTACACAGCTTTCCATGGTTTACCCCGGACGCTTCACATGCCTTGATTCAATCCACTGACAGCACGTCAACCCCTGTATACCACATCGCTCCAATTCACTCTATTCCTTGCCCTCCTTTCACCCTCCTGCATGTTCAGGCCCCGATCACACAAAATCTTTTTCACTACATCTTTCCACCTCCAATTTGGTCTCCCTCTTCTCCTCGTTCCCTCCACCTCCGACACATATATCCTCTTGGTCAATCTTTCCTCACTCATTCTCTCCATGTGCCCAAACCATTTTAAAACACTCTCTTCTGCTCTCTCAACCACGCTCTTTTTATTTCCACACATCTCTCTTACCCTTACGTTACTTACTCGATCAAACCACCTCACACCACACATTGTCCTCAAACATCTCATTTCCAGCACATCCATCCTCCTGCGCACAACTCTATCCATAGCCCACGCCTCGCAACCATACAACATTGTTGGAACTACTATTCCTTCAAACATACCCATTTTTGCTTTCCGGGATAATGTTCTCGACTTCCACACATTTTTCAAGGCTCCCAAAATTTTCGCCCCCTCCCCCACCCTATGATCCACTTCCGCTTCCATGGTTCCATCCGCTGACAGATCCACTCCCAGATATCTAAAACACTTCACTTCCTCCAGTTTTTCACCATTCAAACTCACCTCCCAATTGACTTGACCCTCACCCCTACTGTACCTAATAACCTTGCTCTTATTCACATTTACTCTTAACTTTCTTCTTCCACACACTTTACCAAACTCCGTCACCAGCTTCTGCAGTTTCTCACATGAATCCGCCAACAGCGCTGTATCATCAGCAAACAACACCTGACTCACTTCCCAAGCTCTCTCATCCCCAACAGACTTCATACTTGCCCCTCTTTCCAAGACTCTTGCATTTACCTCCCTAACAACCCCATCCATAAACAAATTAAACAACCATGGAGACATCACACACCCCTGCCGCAAACCTACATTCACTGAGAACCAATCACTTTCCTCTCTTCCTACACGTACACATGCCTTACATCCTCGATAAAAACTTTTCACTGCTTCTAACAACTTGCCTCCCACACCATATATTCATATATATATATATATATATATATATATATATATATATATATATATATATATATATATATATCAGATTGGGGAAGAGCAGTGTGGTTTCAGAAGTGGTAGAGGATGTGTGGATCAGGTGTTTGCTTTGAAGAATGTATGTGAGAAATACTTAGAAAAGCAAATGGATTTGTATGTAGCATTTATGGATGTGGAGAAGGCATATGATAGAGTTGATAGAGATGCTCTGTGGAAGGTATTAAGAATATATGGTGTAGGAGGAAAGTTGTTAGAAGCAGTGAAAAGTTTTTATCGAGGATGTAAGGCATGTGTACGTGTAGGAAGAGAGGAAAGTGATTGGTTCTCAGTGAATGTAGGTTTGCGGCAGGGGTGTGTGATGTCTCCATGGTTGTTTAATTTGTTTATTTGGATGGGTTTGTTAGGGAGGTAAATGCAAGAGTTTTGGAAAGAGGGGCAAGTATGAAGTCTGTTGGGGATGAGGGAGCTTGGGAAGTGAGTCAGTTGTTGTTCGCTGATGATACAGCGCTGGTGGCTGATTCATGTGAGAAACTGCAGAAGCTGGTGACTGAGTTTGGTAAAGTGTGTGGAAGAAGAAAGTTAAGAGTAAATGTGAATAAGAGCAAGGTTATTAGGTACAGTAGGGTTGAGGGTCAAGTCAATTGGGAGGTGAGTTTGAATGGAGAAAAACTGGAGGAAGTGAAGTGTTTTAGATATCTGGGAGTGGATCTGGCAGCGGATGGAAACATGGAAGCGGAAGTGGATCATAGGGTGGGGGAGGGGGCGAAAATTCTGGGGGCCTTGAAGAAAGTGTGGAAGTCGAGAACATTATCTCGGAAAGGAAAAATGGGTATGTTTGAAGGAATAGTGGTTCCAACAATGTTGTATGGTTGCGAGGCGTGGGCTATGGATAGAGTTGTGCGCAGGAGGATGGATGTGCTGGAAATGAGATGTTTGAGGACAATGTGTGGTGTGAGGTGGTTTGATCGAGTGAGTAACGTAAGGGTAAGAGAGATGTGTGGAAATAAAAAGAGCGTGGTTGAGAGAGCAGAAGAGGGTGTTTTGAAGTGGTTTGGGCACATGGAGAGAATGAGTGAGGAAAGATTGACCAAGAGGATATATGTGTCGGAGGTGGAGGGAACGAGAAGAAGAGGGAGACCAAATTGGAGGTGGAAAGATGGAGTGAAAAAGATTTTGTGTGATCGGGGCCTGAACATGCAGGAGGGTGAAAGGAGGGCAAGGAATAGAGTGAATTGGAGCGATGTGGTATACCTGGGTTGATGTGCTGTCAGTGGATTGAATCAAGGCATGTGAAGCGTCTGGGGTAAACCATGGAAAGCTGTGTAGGTATGTATATTTGCGTGTGTGGACGTATGTATATACATGTGTATGGGGGGGGGGGTTGGGCCATTTCTTTCGTCTGTTTCCTTGCGCTACCTCGCAAACGCGGGAGACAGCGACAAAGTATAATAATAAAAAAAAAATAATATATATATATATATATATATATATATATATATATATATATATATATATATATATATATATATATATATATATATATTTTTTGTTTTTCATACGATTCGCCATTTCCCGCGTTTGCGAGGTAGCATTAAGAACAGAGGACTGGGCCTTAGACGGAAAATCCTCACCTGGCCCCCTTCTCTGTTCCCTCTTTTGGAGAAAAAAAAAAAAAAAAAAAAAAAAAAAAAAACGAGAGGGGAGGATTTCCAGCCACCCGCTCCCTTCCCATTTAGTCGCCTTCTACGACACGCAGGGAATACGTGGGAAGTATTCTTTCTCCCCTATCCCCAGGGATAAATTCAAACTTACACAGCTTTCCATGGTATATATATATATGTGTGTGTGTGTGTGTGTGTGTGTGCGTGTGTGTGTGGTGGGGTGGCGATGGGAATTAATAAAGGTAGACAGTATGAATTATGTACATGTGTATGTATGTATATGTCTGTGTGTGTATATATATGTATAAGTTGAGATGTATGGGTATGTATATTTGCCTGTGTGGACGTGTATGTATATACATGTGTATGTGGGTGGGTTGGGCCATTCTTTCGTCTGTTTCCATGTGCTACCTCGCTAACGCAGGAGACAGCGACAAAGCAAAATACAATAAATTATAATAATAACAAATATAAAATATATATATAATTTTTTCTTATTATACTTAGCTGCTGTTTCCCGCATTAGCGAGGTAGTGCAAGGAAACAGACGAAAGAATGGCCCAACCCACCCACACACACATGTATATACATAAATGCCCAAACACGCACATATACATACCTATATACTTCAACGTATACATACATATACATAGACACGGGGGCTGAAATTCCTCCCTTCTTTTTTTAATTTTCCAAAAGAAGGAACCAAGAAGGGGCCCAAGTGGGGATATTTCCTCAAAGGCTCAGTCCTCTGTTCTTAACACTACCTCACTGATGCGGGAAATAGTGAATCAGGTGTTTGCTTTGAAGAATGTGAGAAATACTTAAAAAAGCAAATGGATTTGTATGTAGCATTTATGGATCTGGAGAAGGCATATGATAGAGTTGACAGAGATGCTCTGTGGAGGGTACTAATAATATATGGTGTGGGAGGCAAGTTGTTTGAAGCAGTGAAAAGTTTTTATCGAAGATGTAAGGCATGTGTACGAGTAGGAAGAAAGGAAAGAGATTGGTTCTAAGTGAATGTCTGTTTGCAGCAGGGGTGCGTAATGTCTCCATGGTTGTTTAATTTGTTTATGGATGGGGTTGTTAGGGAGGTGAATGCAAGAGTTTTGGAGAGAGGGGCATGTATGCAGTTTGTGGTGAATGAGAGAGCTTGGGAAGTGAGTCAGTTGTTGTTCGCTGATAATACAGTGCTGGTGGCTGATTCGGGTGAGATACTAGAGATGCTGGTGACTGAGTTTAATAAAGTGTGTGAAAGAAGAAAGCTAAGAGTAAATGTCAATAAGAGCAAGGTTATTAGGTACAGTAGGGTTGAGGGACAAGTCAACTGGGAGGTACATTTGAATGGAGAAAAACTGGAGGAAGTGAAGTGTTTTAGATATTTGGGAGTGGATTTGGCAGCTGATGTAACCATGGAAGCGCAAGTGAGTCACTGGGTGGGGGAAGGGGTGAAAGTTCTGGGAGGGTTGAAAAATGTGTGGAAGGTGAGAGCGTTATCTCGGAAAGCAAAAATGGGTATGTTTGAAGGAATAGCGGTTCTGACAACGTTATACGGTTGTGAGGCGTGGGCTATAGATAGAGTTGTGCAAAGGAGGGTGGATGTGTTGGAAATGAGATGGTTGAGGACAATATGTGGTGTGAGGTGGTTTGATCGAGTAAGTAATGAAAGGGTAAGAGAGATGTGTGGAAATAAAAAGAATAAAAAGAGTGTGGCTGAGAGAGCAGAAGAGGGTGTTCTAAATTGTTTGGTCACATGGAGAGAATGAGTGAGGAAAGATTGACCAAGAGGATTTATGTGTCAGAGGTGGAGGGAACGAGAAGTGGGAGACCAAAGTGGAGGTGGAAAGATGAAATGAAAAAGACTTTAAATGATCAGGGCCTGAACATGCAGGAGGGTGAAAGGCATGCAAGGAATAGAGTTAATTGGAACAATGTGGTATACTGGGGTTGACGTGCTGTCAATGGATTGAACCAGGGCATATGATGCGTCTGGGGTAAACCATGGAAAGTTCTGTGGGGCCTGAATGTGGAAAGGGAGCTATGGTTTCGGTGAATTATACACGAAAGCTAGAGACTGAGTGTGAATGAATATGGCCTTTGTTGTCTTTTCCTAGTGCTACCTCGTGCACATGCAGGGAGAGGGGGTTGTCATTTCAACGCCTCTCTGTTCTCTTTCACTAACAATCTTACTTCTTCATTCCACCACTCACTACCCTTTCTAATCTGCCAACCTCCCACCTTTCTCATGCCATAAGCATCTTTTGTGCAAGCCATCACTGCTTCCCTAAATACATCCCGTTACTCCACCACTCCCTTTACATCATTTACTCTCACCTTTCTCCATTCTGCACTCAATCTCTCCTGGTACAAGTCTCCTTTTCAAGCTCGCTTACTCTCACCACTCTCTTCACCTCAACATTCTCTCCTCTTTTCTGAAAGCTTCTACAAATCTTCACCTTCGCCTCCACAAAATAATGATCAGACATCCCTCCAGTTGCACCTCTCAGCATATTAACATCCAAAAGTCTCTCTTTCAAGTGCCCACCAATCAACATGTAATCCAATAATGCTCTCTGGCTATATCTCCTACTTACATACGTATACTTATGTATATCTCTCATTTTAAACCAGGTATTCCCAATCACCAGTCCTTTTTCAGCACACAAACCTACAAGCTCTTCACTATTTCCATTTACAACACTGAATACCCCATGTCCACCAATCATACCCTCAACTGCCACATTACTCACCTTTGCATTCAAATCACCCATCACTATTACCTGATCTCATGCATCAAAGCTGCTAATACACTCACTCAGCTGCTCCCAAAACATTTGCCTCTCATGATCTTTCTTATCATGATTATGTGCGTAAGCACCAATAATCGCCCATCTCTCTCCATCCACTTTCAGTTGTACTCATATCAATCTAGTTCACTTTCTTACACCCCATCACATACTCCCACCACTCCTGCTTCAGGAGTAGTGCTACTCACTCCTTTGCTCCTTTCCTCTCACCGACCCCTGACTTTACTCCCAAGACATTCCTGAACCACTCTTCCCCTTTACCCCTGAGCTTCGTTTTATTCAGACCCAAAACATTCAGGTTCCTTTCCCGAAACATACTACCTATCTCTCCTTTTTTCTCATCATGGTTACATTTAGAAACCCCAAACTCATCCTTCGAGGGGGATGAGCATTACCCACAAGGCTCCTTCTTCTGTTTCCCCTTTTAGAAAGTTGAAATACAAGGAGGGGAAGGTTTCTAGCCCCCCGCTCCCGTCCCCTTTAGTTGCCTTCTACGACACACAGGGAATGCGTGAGATGCATATCGTTATTTCATTTATTATACTTTGACAGTCTCCCGCGTTAACGAGGTAGCGCAGAGAAACAGACAAAACAATGGCCCAACCCACCCACATATGCATGTATATACATACACACCCACACACGCACATATACATACCTATACATTTCAATGTATACATACATATATATACATGTGCACATTCATACTTGCTGCCTTAATCCATTCCCATCACCACCCTGCACCTTCCTCCCCCCACGCACGTGCAAGGCAGCACTAGGAAAACACAACAAAGGTCACATTCATTCACACTTAGTCTCTAGCTCTCATGTGCAATGCTCCGATACCGCAACTCCATTTCCACATCCAGGCCCCACAAAACTTTCAGTGGTTTACCCAAGGCGCTTCACAAGCCCTGGTTCAATCCATTGACAGTATGTCGACCCTGGAATACCTCATCATTCCAATTCATTCTATTCCTTGAATTCCTTTCACCCTCCTGTATGTTCAGGAACCGATCACTCAAAATCTTTTTCGCTCCATCCTTCTACATCCAGTTTGGTCTCCCACTTCTCCTTGTTCAACCACCTCATACCATATATTATCTTCAAACATCTCATTTCCAACACATCCACCCTCCTCCCCAGAACCCTGTCTATAGCCCATGCCTCGCAACCATATAATATTGTTAGAACCACTATTCCTTCAAACACCCATTTTTGCTCCCCAAGATAACATTCTCAGCCTTCCACACATTCTTCAATGCTCCCTGAACCTTCACCCCCTCCCCCATCCTGTGACTCACTTCTGCATCCATGGTTTTGTCCGCTGCTAATCCACTCCCAGATATCTAAAACACTTCACTTACTCCAGTTTTTCTCCATTCAAACTTACCTCCCAATTGCCTTGTCCCTCAACCCTACTGAACCTAATAACCTAGCTCTTATTCACATTTACTCTCACCTTTCGTCTTTCACACACTTTACCAAACTCAGTCACCAGCTTCTGCAGTTTCTCACCCGAATCAGCCAACAGCACTGTATCCTCATCAAACAACAAATGACTCACTTCCCAAGCCCTCTCATCCACAACAGACTGCATAATTGCCCCTCTTCAAAACTCTTGCATTCACCTCCCTAACAACCCCATCCATAAACAAATCAAAAGACCATGGAGACATCACGCACCCCTGCCGGAAACCAACATTCAATGGGAACCAATCACTTTTCTCTCTCCCTACTTGCAGACTCACCTTACATCATCGATAAAAACTTTTCACCGCTTCTAGCAACTTACCTCCCACATCATATACGCTTAATAGCTTCCACAGAGCATCTCTATCAACTCTACTATATGCCTTCTCCAGATCCATAAATGCTAACATACAAATCCATTTGTTTTTCTAAGTACTTCTCACATACATTCTTCAAAGCAAACACCTGATCCACACATCCTCTACCACTTCTGAAACCACACTGCTCTTCCCAAATCTGATGCTCTGTACATGCCTTCACCCTCTCAATCAATACCCTCCCATATAATTTCCCAGGAATACTCAACAAACTTATACCTCTGTAATTTAAACACTCACCTTTATCCCCTATACCTTTATACGATGGCACTATGCATGCATTCCACTAATCCTCAGGCACTTCACAATGAACCATACATATACTGAATATCCTCACCAACCAGTCAAAAAAACAGTCACCCCCATTTTTCAATACATTCCACTGCAGTGCCATCCAAACCCACCGTCTTGCTGGCTTCCATCTTCCGAAAAGCTTTCACCACCTCTTCTCTGTTTACCAAACCATTCTCCCTGACCCTCTCACTTCGCACACCACCCCCACCAAAACACCCTATATCTGCCACTCTATCATCAAACACATTCAGCAAAATTTCAAAATACTCACTCCATCTCTTTCTCACTTAACCACTACTTGTTATTACGTCCCCATTAGCACCCTTCACCAATGCTCCCATTTGTTCTCATGTCTTACGCACTCTATTTACCTCCTTCCAAAACATCTTTTTATTCTCTCTAAAATTTAACAATAAACTCACCCCAACTCTCATTTGTCCTCTTTTTTTAACCTCTTGCACCTTTCTCTTGACCTCCTGCATCTTTTTTTATACATCTCCCAGTCATTTGTACTATTTCCCTGCAAAAATCCTCCAAATGCCTCTCTCTCCTATTTCACTAACAATCTTACTTCCTCATCCAACCACTCACTTCTCTTTCTCATCTGCCCACCTCCCACCTTTCTCATACGACAGGCATCATTTGCACAAGCCATCACTACTTCCCTAAATACATCCCATTCCTCCCCCACTCCCCTTATGTCCTTTGCTCTCACCTTTTTCCAATATGCACTCAGTCTATCCTGGTACTTCCTCATGCAAGTCTCCTTCCCAAGCTCACTTACTCTCACCACTCTCTTTACCCCAACATTTTCTCTTCTTTTCTGAAAACCTCTACAAATCTTCACCTTTGCCTCCACAATCCATAAGATAATGGTCAGACATCCCTCCAGTTGCCCCTCTCAGCACATTAACATCCAAAAGTCTCTTTCATGCGCCTATCAATTAACACGTAATCCAATAACGCTCTCTGGCCATCTCTCCTACTTACATAAGTTTTTTTTTTTTTTTTTTTTTTTTTTATACTTTGTCGCTGTCTCCCGCGTTTGCGAGGTAGTGCAAGGAAACAGACGAAAGAAATGGCCCAACCCCCCCCATACACATGTACATACACACGTCCACACACGCAAATATACATACCTACACAGCTTTCCATGGTTTACCCCAGACGCTTCACATGCCTTGATTCAATCCACTGACAGCACGTCAACCCCTGTATACCACATCGCTCCAATTCACTCTATTCCTTGCCCTCCTTTCACCCTCCTGCATGTTCAGGCCCCGATCACACAAAATCCTTTTCACTCCATCTTTCCACCTCCAATTTGGTCTCCCTCTTCTCCTCGTTCCCTCCACCTCCCACACATATATCCTCTTGGTCAATCTTTCCTCACTCATTCTCTCCATGTGCCCAAACCATTTCAAAACACCCTCTTCTGCTCTCTCAACCACGCTCTTTTTATTTCCACACATCTCTCTTACCCTTACGTTACTTACTCGATCAAACCACCTCACACCACACATTGTCCTCAAACATCTCATTTCCAGCACATCCATCCTCCTGCGCACAACTCTATCCATAGCCCACGCCTCGCAACCATACAACATTGTTGGAACTACTATTCCTTCAAACATACCCATTTTTGCTTTCCGGGATAATGTTCTCGACTTCCACACATTTTTCAAGGCTCCCAAAATTTTCGCCCCCTCCCCCACCCTATGATCCACTTCCGCTTCCATGGTTCCATCCGCTGACAGATCCACTCCCAGATATCTAAAACACTTCACTTCCTCCAGCCTCTCACCATTCAAACTCACCTCCCAATTGACTTGACCCTCAACCCTACTGTACCTAATAACCTTGCTCTTATTGACATTTACTCTTAACTTTCTTCTTCCACACACTTTACCAAACTCCGTCACCAGCTTCTGCAGTTTCTCACATGAATCCGCCACCAGCGCTGTATCATCAGCGAACAACAACTGACTCACTTCCCAAGCTCTCTCATCCCCAACAGACTTCATACTTGCCCCTCTTTCCAAAACTCTTGCATTTACCTCCCTAACAACCCCATCCATAAACAAATTAAACAACCATGGAGACATCACACACCCCTGCCGCAAACCTACATTCACTGAGAACCAATCACTTTCCTCTCTTCCTACACGTACACATGCCTTACATCCTCGATAAAAACTTTTCACTGCTTCTAACAACTTGCCTCCCACACCATATATTCTTAATACCTTCCACAGAGCATCTCTATCAACTCTATCATATGCCTTCTCCAGATCCATAAATGCTACATACAAATCCATTTGCTTTTCTAAGTATTTCTCACATACATTCTTCAAAGCAAACACCTGATCCACACATCCTCTACCACTTCTGAAACCACACTGCTCTTCCCCAATCTGATGCTCTGTACATGCCTTCACCCTCTCAATCAATACCCTCCCATATAATTTACCAGGAATTCTCAACAAACTTATACCTCTGTAATTTGAGCACTCACTCTTATCCCCTTTGCCTTTGTACAATGGCACTATGCAAGCATTCCGCCAATCCTCAGGCACCTCACCATGAGTCATACATACAATAAATAACCTTACCAACCAGTCAACAATACAGTCACCCCCTTTTTTAATAAATTCCACTGCAATACCATCCAAACCTGCTGCCTTGCCGGCTTTCATCTTCCGCAAAGCTTTTACTACCTCTTCTCTGTTTACCAAATCATTTTCCCTAACCCTCTCACTTTGCACACCACCTCGACCCAAACACCCTATATCTGCCACTCTGTCATCAGACACATTCAACAAACCTTCAAAATACTCATTCCATCTCCTTCTCACATCACCACTACTTGTTATCACCTCCCCATTTACGCCCTTTACTGAAGTTCCCATTTGCTCCCTTGTCTTACGCACCCTATTTACCTCCTTCCAGAACATCTTTTTATTCTCCCTAAAATTTACTGATAGTCTCTCACCCCAACTCTCATTTGCCCTTTTTTTCACCTCTTGCACCTTTCTCTTGACCTCCTGTCTCTTTCTTTTATACTTCTCCCACTCAATTGCATTTTTTCCCTGCAAAAATTGTCCAAATGCCTCTCTCTTCTCTTTCACTAATACTCTTACTTCTTCATCCCACCACTCACTACCCTTTCTAAACAGCCCACCTCCCACTCTTCTCATGCCACAAGCATCTTTTGCGCAATCCATCACTGATTCCCTAAATACATCCCATTCCTCCCCCACTCCCCTTACTTCCATTGTTCTCACCTTTTTCCATTCTGTACACAGTCTCTCCTGATACTTCTTCACACAGGTCTCCTTCCCAAGCTCACTTACTCTCACCACCTTCTTCACCCCAACATTCACTCTTCTTTTCTGAAAACCCATACTAATCTTCACCTTAGCCTCCACAAGATAATGATCAGACATCCCTCCAGTTGCACCTCTCAGCACATTGACATCCAAAAGTCTCTCTTTCGCACGCCTGTCCATTAACACGTAATCCAATAACGCTCTCTGGCCATCTCTCCTACTTACTTAAGTATACTTATGTATATCTCGCTTTTTAAACCAGGTATTCCCAATCATCAGTCCTTTTTCAGCACATAAATCTACAAGCTCTTCACCATTTCCATTTACAACACTGAACACCCCATGCATACCAATTATTCCCTCAACTGCCACATTACTCACCTTTGCATTCAAATCACCCATCACTATAACCCGGTCTCGTGCATCAAAACCGCTAACACACTCATTTAGCTGCTCCCAAAACACTTGCCTCTCATGATCTTTCTTCTCATGCCCAGGTGCATATGCACCAATAATCACCCACCTCTCTCCATCAACTTTCAATTTTACCCATATTAATCGAGAATTTACTTTCTTACATTCTATGACATACTCCCACAACTCCTGTTTCAGGAGTATTGCTACTCCTTCCCTTGCTCTTGTCCTCTCACTAACCCCTGACTTCACTCCCCAGACATTTCCAAACCACTCTTCCCCTTTACCCTTGAGCTTCGTTTCACTCAGAGCCAAAACATCCAGGTTCCTTTCCTCAAACATACTACCTATCTCTCCTTTTTTCACATCTTGGTTACATCCACACACATTTAGGCACCCCACTCTGAGCCTTCGAGGAGGATGAGCACTCCCCGCGTGACTCCTTCTTCTGTTTCCCATTTTAGAAAGTTAATACAAGGAGGGGAGGATTTCCGGCCCCCCGCTCCCGTCCCCTCTAGTCGCTTTCTACGACACGCGAGGAATACGTGGGAAGTATTCTTTCACCCCTATCCCCATAAGTTATTTATTTATTTACTATACTTTGTCACAGTCTCCCATATTAGTGAGGTAGCATAAGGAAACAGATGAAAGAATGGCCCAACCCACCAACATACACATGTATATACATAAACACCCACACATGCACGTATACATACCTACATATTTCAACATATAAATACACATACATACACAGACATATACACATGTACATATTCATACTTGCTGCCCTCAGCCATTCCAATCACCACCCTGCCACACATGAAATGGCACCCCCTCCCCTTGTGCACACATGGGGTACCGCTTGGAAAAGACAACAAAGGCCACATTCGTGCACACTCAGTATCTAGCTGTCATGTGTAATGCTCCTAAAACACAGCTCCCTTTCCACATCCAGGCCCCACAGAACTTTCCATGGTTTACCCCAGATGCTTCACATGTCCAGGTTCAATCCATTGACAGTATGTTCACCTCAGTATACCACATTGTTCCAATTCACCCTATTCCTTGCATGCCTTTCACACTCCTGCATGTTCAGGTCCCAATCACTCAAAATCTTTTTCACTCCATCTTTCCACCTCCAATTTGGTCTCCCACTTCTCCTTGTTCCCTCCACCTCTGACACATATATCCTCTTTGTCAATCTTTCCTCACTCATTCTCTTCATGTGACCAAGCCATTTCAAGACACCCTCTTCTGCTCTCTCAACCACACTCTTTTTATTACCACACATCTCTCTTACCCTTTCATTACTACTCGATTAAACCACTTCACACCACATATTGTCCTAAAATATTTCATTTTCAGCATATCCACCCTCCTCTGCACAACCCTCTCTACAGCCCATGCCTCGCAACCATATAACATTGTTGGAACCACTATTCCTTCAAAAATACCCGTTTTTGCTCTTCAAGATAATGTTCTCGCCTTTCATACATTCTTCAACATTCCCAGATCCTTCACCCCCACCCCCACCCTGTGACTCACTTCTGCTTCCACGGTTCCATCTGCTGCTAAATCCACTTCCAGATATCTAAAACACTTCACTTCCTCCAGTTTTTCTCCATTGAAATGTACCTAATAACATTGCTCTTATTCACATTTACTCTGAGCTTTCTTATTCCATACACTTTACCAAAATCAGTCACCAGCTTCTGCATTTTTCTCACCAGAAGCAGCACCAGCGCTGTATCATCAGCGAACAACAACTGACTTACTTCTCAAACCCTCTCGTTCACAACAGACGGCATACTCGCCCCTCTCTCTAAAACTCTTGCATTCACCTCCTTAACAAACCCATCCATAAACAAATTAAACAACAATGAAGACATCACGCACCCCTGCCACAAACCAACATTCACTAGGAACCAATCACTTTCCTCTGTTTCTGCTCATACACATGCCTTACATCCTTGATAATAACTTTTCAGTGCTTCTAGCAACTTGCCTCCCATACCATATACTCTTAATACCTTCCATAAACATCTCTATCAACTCTATCATATGCCTTCTCCAGATCCATATATGCTACATGCTACGTGCCATAGAAGGCGACTAAAGGGGAAGGGAGCAGGGGACTAGAAAACCCTCCCCTCCTTGTATTTTAACTTTCTAAAAGGGGAAGCAGAAAAAGGAGCCACGCCGGGAGTGCTCATCCTCCTCGAAGGCTCAGATTGGGGTGTCTAAATGTGTGTGGATGTAACCAAGATGAGAAAAAAGGAGAGATAGGTAGTATGTTTGAGGAAAGGAACCTGGATGTTTTGGCTCTTGAGTGAAACGAAGCTCAAGGGTAATGGGGAAGAGTGGTTTGGGAATGTCTTGGGAGTAAAGTCAGGGGCTAGCAAGAGGACAAGAGCAAGGGAAGGAGTAGCACTACTCCTGAAACAGGAGTTGTGGGAGTATGTGATAGAGTGTACGAAAGTAAACTCTAGATTGATATGGGTAAAACTGAAAGTGGATGGAGAGAGATGGGTGATTATTGGTGCATATGCACTTGGGCATAAGAAAGCTCATGAGAGGCAAGTGTTTTGGGAGCAGATGAGTCAGTGTGCAAATAGTTTTGAAGCACGAGACCGGGTTATAGTGATGGGTGATTTGAATGCAAAGATGAGTAATGTGGCAGTTGAGGGAATAATTGGTGTATATGGGGTGTTCAGTGTTGTAAATGGAAATGGTGAAGAGCTTGTAGATTTATGTGCTGAAAAAGGACTGGTGATCGGGAATACCTGGTTTAAAAAGAGAGATATAAGTATACGTATGTAAGTAGGAGAGATGGCCAGAGAGCGTTATTGGATTACATGTTAATTGATAGGTGCATGAAAGAGAGACTTTTGGATGCTAATGTGCTGAGAGGTGCAACTGGAGGGATGTCTGATCATTATCTTGTGGAGGCGAAAATGAAGATTTGTATGGGTTTTCAGAAAAGAAGAGAGAATGTTGGGGTGAAGAGAGTGGTGAGAGTAAGTGAGCTTGCAAAGGAGACTTGTGTGAGGAAGTACCAGGAGAGACTGAGCACAGAATGGAAAAAGATGAGAACAAAGGACATAAGGAGAATGGGGGAGGAATGGGATGTATTTAGGTAAGCAGTGATGGCTTGCGCAAAAGATGCTTGTAGCATGAGAAGCGTGGGAGGTGGGCAGATTAGAAAGGGTAGTGAGTGGTGGGATGAAGAAGTAAGATTATTGGTGAAAGATAAGAGAGAGGCATTTGGAAAATTTTTGCAGGGAAAAAATGCAAATGACTGGGAGGTGTATAAAAGAAAGAGGCAGGAGGTCAAGAGAAAGGTGCCGGAGGTGAAAAGGGGGGCAAATGAGAGTTGGGGTGAGAGAGTATCATTAAATTTTAGGGAAAATAAAAAGATGTTTTGGAAGGAGGTAAATAAAGTGCGTAAGACAAAGGAACAAATGGGAACATTAGTGAAGGGGGTTAATGGAGAGGTGATAACAAGTAGTGGTGATGTGAGAAGGAGATGGAGTGAGTATTTTGAAGGTTTGTTGAATGTATTTGATGATAGAGTGGCAGATATAGGGTGTTTTGGTCGAGGTGGTTTTGTGCAAAGTGAGAGGGTTAGGGAGAATGATTTGGTAAAAAGAGAGGAGGTAGTAAAAGCTTTGCGGAAGATAAAAGCCAGCTAGGTAGCGGGTTTGGATGGTATTGCAGTGGAATTTATTAAAAAGGGGGTTACTGTATTGTTGACTCATTGGTAAGGTTATCTAATGTATGTATGACTCATGGTGAGGTACCTGAGGATTGGTGGAATGCTTGCATAGTGCCATTGTACAAAGGCAAAGGGGGTAAAAGTGAGTGCTCAAATTACAGAGGTATAAGTCTGTTGAGTATTCCTGGGAAATTATATGGCATGGTATTGATTGTGAGGATGAAGGCATGTACAGAGCATCAGATTGGAGAAGAGCAGTGTGGTTTCAGAAGTGGTAGAGGATGCATGGATCAGGCATTTGCTTTGAAGAATGTATGTGAGAAATACTTAGAAAAGCAAATAGATTTGTATGTATCATTTATGGATCTGGAGAAGGCATATGATAGAGTTGATAGAGATGCTATGTGGAAGGTATCAAAAATATATGGTGTGGGAGGCAAGTTGCTAGAAGCAGTGAAAAGTTTTCATCGAAGATGTAAGGCATGTGTACATGTAGGAAGAGAGAAAAGTGACTGGTTCTCAGTGAATGTTGGTTTGCAGCATGGGTGCGTGATGTCTCCATGGTTGTTTAATTTGTTTATGGAAGGGGTTGTTAGGAAGGTGAATGCAAGAGTTTTGGAAAGAGGGGCAAGTATGCAGTCTGTTGTGGATGAGAAAGCTTGGGAAGTGAGTCAGTTGTTGTTCGCTGATGATACAGCGCTGGTGGGTGATTCGAGTGAGAAACTGCAGAAGCTGGTGACTGAGTTTGGTAAAGTGTGTGAAAGAAAAAAGCCGAGAGTAAATGTGAATAAGAGCAAGGTTATTAGGTACAGTAGGGTTGAGGGACAAGTCAATTGAGAGGTAAGTTTGAAAGGAGAAAAACTGGAGGAAGTGAAGTGTTTTAGATATTTGGGAGTGGATTTGGCAGGGGATGGAACCATGGAAGCGGAAGTGAATCATAGGGTGGGGGAGGGGGCGAAAGTTTTGGGAGCGTTGAAAAATGTGTGGAAGTCGAGAACATTGTCTTGGAAAGCAAAAATGGGTATGTTTGAAGGAATAGTGGTTCCAACATTGCTATATGGTTGCAAGGCGTGGGCTATAGATAGAGTTGTGTGGAGGAAGGTGGATGTGCTGGAAATGAGATGTTTGAGGACAATATGTGGTGTGAGGTGGTTTGATCGAGTATGTAATGAAAGGGTAAGAGAGTTGTGTGGTAATAAAAAGAGTGTGGTTGAGAGGGCAGAAGAGGGTGTGTTGAAATGGTTTGGTCACATGGAGAAAATGAGTGAGGAAACTGACAAAGAGGATATATGTGTCAGAGGTGGAGGGAGCGAGGAGAAGTGGGAGACCAAACTGGACGTGGAAAGATGGAGTGAAAAAGATTTTGAGTGATCGAGGCCTGAACATGTAGGAGGGTGAAAGGCGTGCAAGAAACAGAGTGAATTGGAACGATGTGGTATATCAGGGTCGACATGCTGTCAATGAATTGAACCAGGGCATGTGAAGCGTCTGGGGTAAACCATGGAAAGTTTTGTGGGGCCTGGATGTGGAAAGGGAGCTGTGGTTTTGGTGCATTATACATGACAGCTAGAGACTGAGTGTGAACGAATGTGGCCTTTGTTTTTTCCTAGTGCTACTATGCGCACATGCTTGGGGAGGGGGTTGTCACTTCATGTGTGGCAGGTGGTGACGGGAATGAATAAGGCAGACAGTATGAATTATGTACATGTGTATATATGCATATGAATGTGTGTGTATATATATATGTATACGTTGAGATGTATAGGTATGTAAATATGCGTTTATGGACGTGTACGTATATACATGCGTATGTGGGTGGGTTGGGCCATTCTTTTGTCTGATTCTTGCACTACCTCACTAATGCGGGAGACAGCAACAAAGTATAATAAATAAATAAATAAATATATCATACTAAATCGCAGTCTCCCACATTAGCGCAAGGAACAGTCGAAAAAATGGCCCAACCCACCCAAATACATATATATATATACATAAACGCCCACACATGCACATATACATACCTATACATTTCAACATATACATACACAGACATATACATACATACACATAGAGACATATACATACATACACATGCACACATCCATACCTGCTGCCTTCATCCATCCATTTCCATCACCACCCCGCCACACACGAAAATAGCGCCCCCCCCATTCCAGCAAGGTAGCACCAGTAAAGGACAAAAAAGGCCACATTTGTTCACATTCAGTCTCTAGCTGTCATGTGTAATGCACCAAAACCACAGCTCCCTTTCCAAATCCAGGCTCCACAGGCCTTTCCATGGTTTACCCCAAACGCTTCACATGACCTGGTTCAATCCATTGACACCAATTACGTATAATATGAATATCAAATCAAATGCCATTCCTAAAACTCTTTTATGTACCATAATCAAAACTACATGTCCTAATGCCCATGTAACAAATCAAGTTATCACCGGTAAGTTCATCCTATTTCAATGCTGTGACCATTTCAAGACTTGACTATCTTTATAATTCTAATGTTTTAAATTAATGTATACACTGTTTTTTATGTCACAATCTTATGCACCTCCTTTTTCCCTCTCATTTTCCAATCACATTCCAAGTAAAGTACAAATATAGACCTGTTTCTGGCAAATATATACTCACTGAAGTTTGTTTTCTCTTTCACCTGTGTAATCATGTATGTGCTCCCTTATGTAAGTTAACTTACAGGTAGGCTAGTTCTTACAAACATTATCTGTTCAGCTGTGCATAATAAATTCTACATAGTGTGATTGTGAATCAAAGAATATAAAGAGTTTAAAATGACTGCAACCATCCCTAAACCTAATAACATCCTACAAACCCTGATTAGCTTAAGAGATCAAACACTGCACACAGTGTCCTTTAAATTAGCAAACAATAAATTTCCCCTTCTTTTCACAAATATAGTACTACTTACCTCAGTAAATGGGTCAACAATCTTTTCTTCCGTAGTCCAATCAGTGGTACGCCATATGCGCAGACTCTTATCATCTGCCTGAGAAGTCAAGTAACGGCCAACTGGATCCCATGTCACCCCCTTCACTAAACCAGAATGCCCTCTTAAAACCCGTACTTGTTCTGAAAAATTCAGAATTGGGAACAGGAATTTTTTCAAACAGTTAAAGAGGATGCTGTTAAACAAAATCTCATACAGGATTATATGCCAGTTACATGTGTATCAATATGTGCATCATTCATAAATGATATCAGCATAAACTGTAAAGGACAGAGGAGAAAAATGTAAGTTTGAGACATGAAAAACTTTCTCTCAGAGACAGTGTTCCATGGGCCATGAGAGATGCTTTCAGATCCCCAGGGGTGAGAAACCTCTTAACCCTACTTTCTTGGGAATAAATACCTCTCACCCGTTATCAAATTGTAAAATATATAATTCAACTGAAAATAATGCTCCCAGTACAACTTGTTTCCTTACAAAACACATGTAAATTCCCATAAATAAAGAAAACACACCAAATGTAGTATTCTTTCCTACTCCCTGGTGTGGCACAACTTATATGGACCATGATGAGCCAGGCAGGTAAGCAACACAAATGTATATAATATTTTCTTTTTCCCAGGTGTGACTTCACATACAGTACTTTTGTTCAAATGAACTTTCAACATCCTCCTTTTGCACACTCTCCCAAACTCAAACTCCATTACCTGTAGTTTTTCACTCGAGTATACTACCAGAGCTGTGTCATCCACAAACAGCAAATGAAACAGCAAGCAGAGACATAATTACAGAAAGATACAGACACTGACTCATAAATGGAAGGCAAGGTAAGGTATACTGAGCATTTAACTGGGCAACCAAGAACAGTATGCTATTCATTGGAGACAAATTTCAACTACAAGATGGGGAAAATCAAGAAATCGAAAGCAATACAGAATACTACACAAACACTGACACTATCAAAAACCAGTTGAATAATGTGAACGACCTTATGGTAATAATGTCTTACAACCTAATCTTCAGTGAACACAACAAAACAATGGTTGCATCATGCAAAAGGACAGTAGGCTGGATCCTGCAGACCTTCAGGACAGGGGAAGAAAAACTAGTAATAATATTTTCTAACTGAATATTGCTGTGTTCTGACATTACCCTACATAGCCGGCAAAATTGTGGAATTAAAAAGTGTTCAGGGATCTTTCACAGCCCATTTCAATTTGGTAAAGTTTCAAAATATGCAGGAATACAGCCCATTCTAATGTGGTAATGTTACTAAATAAGTAGAAACAGTTGAATTCTCTGAGGCTATGCATCCAAGAGCCAGATGGGAGAAGTATATCATCATCTATACCTAGAAAATCCTAGAAGGTATGGTTCCCAACCTACTTTTGAAATAGCATCTTATTGACATGACAGGTATGGAAAACTTTGAAAGCTACAGGGCAATATGCACAAAAAGAGAGAGTACCTTAAACATCTGAGCTCCAAGACTCTTCAACACTTTGCCAGCTAACATCAGAAACAGCATGGGATGCACAATAAAAGGTTAAAGCATGCACTGGGCAAAAACCTACAAAGTGTGCCAGACCAGCCAGACTGTGAGGGTTATGTGGGCCTGCTGGCTAAAACTTACCAGCAGTTTGGTCAACCAACAACCCAATCCAACAGCAGAAGCACAGCCCAGGCAGTGAGGGTGAAGACCCCTAAAGACTTCATTAGGCATTCAACTGGCACCCCAACCTCAACAGACTGAAAACCCACCTCCCTCTCCAAGACCCTTATCTATCTCCCTCACCATCCCAACCATAAAGAAATTAAACTGCCATGGCGACATCACACATCACTGATGCAGACCCAAGTAGTAGGTGAAAGGCAGCCATCGACAAGGGAGGTATATTATCAACACTACCCGCCTGGGTATCAGGAATTAGTAAATGCATTTCAGTGGTTGTCAAGCTGCACTCCTCTGACACAGGTAACTCTTTCCTTTCTGCCTCATCCACATGTGAGTTGCTGGCATACTGTCCACAAATACAAAACCTCTCCTTGTTACACTTAATGACACTCAACTTACACAACTCATTCTTCATACCTCTAATCTTTCCTTGTGGTAAGCACCAAGTGCTAGCCTTGCCTTTTGGCAAAATGGTAGGAGCAGTAAATAGAATTGGAGGTACAAACATTAAACAGGAGCATTAGGTAGAAACTGCAGGAAGCATCCTTAGGTGGGAGCATTTGATAGAAGCAATAGGGTGGAGTGTTAATGAGAAATAGTCAGTAGGAATTTAGGCAGAAGCCTCTGAAAACACTATGCTAGAGTTACCCTCTGCCAGTGGCCTGGTAAGGTGAGGCATAAAAGGCTAAAAAGCAGCATTGGAGTTCACCAGTTATGGAAATTCTTTTCCCATTCTATCCCCGTGAAGAAGTTCTCAAAGGGAAAAAAGCATCAGAGAAAGAGACAAAAAGATAAGACCCATCTTCACCTGGAACCACTCACCCTCCTAAAACCCTACTCACACACACATCTTATTTCATTGATAAAAACTCATCGTTGTTTCTAGTAACTTTTCAACCACAACATATGTTCATACCTACCATCTACTAAAGGAATCTCTCTCAATCCTATCATATCCTTTCTCCAGATGCATGAACACAATAAAAAATTCCTCTTTCTATACACATTTCTCAATAACTACTTAAAAAGAAAATCCCAGTCCTACAGCCACACTGCTCCTCCCTCATCTGATGCCCTGTGCATGACACCACTCTTTCAATGACCACTCCCATACAACTTACCAGGTACACTCAACAGACTTATACCTCTGTAATTCAAGCATGGTTGAGAGTGTGGTTGAGAGAGCAGAAGAGGGTGTTTTGAAATGGTTTGGTCACATGGAGAGAATGAGTGAGGAAAGATTGACCAAGAGGATATATGTGTCAGAGGTGGAGGGAACGAGGAGAAGTGGGAGACCAAATTGGAGGGGGAAAGATGGAGTGAAAAAGATTTTGAGTGATCGGGGCCTGAACATGCAGGAGGGTGAAAGGCGTGCAAGGAATAGAGTGAATTGGAACGATGTGGTATACCGGGGTCGACGTGCTGTCAATGGACTGAACCATGGTATGTGAAGCGTCTGAGGTAAACCATGGAAAGTTCTGTGGGGCCTGGATGTGGAAAGGGAGCTGTGGTTTCAGTGCATTATTACACGACAGCTAGAGACTGAGTGTGAACGAATGGGGCCTTTGGTGTCTTTTCCTAGCGCTACCTCGCACACATGAGGGGGAGGGGGTTGTTATTCCATGTGTGGCGAGGTAGCGATGGGAACAAATAAAGGCAGACAGTATGAATTATGTACATGTGTATATATGTATATGTCTGTGTGTGTATATATATGTGTACATTGAGATGTATAGGTATGTATATTTGAGTGTGTGGACATGTATGTATATACATGTGTATGTGGGCGGGTTGGGCCATTCTTTCGTCTGTTTCCTTGCGCTACCTCGCTAACACAGGAGACAGCGACAAAGCAAAATATATATAAATAAATAATTCGAGCATCACTTTTCTTCACCTTCACCACTAAAGAGGTATTCTCCCAGTCATTACATATTCAACCTTCAACCCTATATAAACTGAAAATCCTGATGAAACAATGCTCTCCCTTTCAAAAGTAATTCAACAGCACCCCTACCCACTCCAGCAGCTTTACCACACTTTATCTCATACAAAACTTTCAGCATTTCTCTTCTCAACATACTATTTCACATGACAGTTTCATAAGCCAAACACTATATATCTGCCATCACATAATCGAACACATTCAAAAGTCCTTCAAATCACTCCATATCCTCTTTACACCTTCCTTAACCCCTAACTGTTCTCTTGTTCTAAAGTTTTTAATATTTCCTGAAATGGCACAGGCAAAAAAAATGCCCTAATCAAATCCATCTCATTAACTCTCTCTCTCTCTCTCTCTCTCTCTCTCTCTCTCTCTCTCTCTCTCTCTCTCTCTCTCTCTCTCTCTCTTATTATTCCTGGGAAATCATATGGGAGGGTATTGATTGAGAGGGTAAAAGAATGTACATAGCAGCAGATTGGGAAAGAGCAGTGTGGTTTCAGAAGTGGTACAGGATGTGTGGATCAGGTGTTTGCTTTGAAGAATGTATGTGAGAAATACTTAGAAAAACAGATGGATTTGTATGTAGCATTTAAGGATCTGGAGAATGCATACGAGAGGGGTTGATAGAAATGCTTTCTGGAAGGCTTTAAGAGCATATGGTGTGGGAGGTAAATTGCTGGAAGCAGTGAAGTTTTTACCAAAGATGTTCGACGTGTACGAGTAGGAAGAGAGGAAACGGATTGGTTCCCAGTGAATGTCAGTTTGCAGCAGGGGTGTGTGATATCTCCATAGTTTTTAATTTCTTTATGGATGGGGTGGTTAGGGAGGTAAATGCAAGAGTTTTGGAGAGAGGGGCAAGTATGCAGTCTGCTTGGGAAGTGAGTCAGTTGTTGTTCGCTGATGATACAGTGCTAGTGGCTGATTCAGGTGAGAAACTACAGAGGTTGGTGATGCAGTGTGTGAACAGAGAAAGTTGAGAGTAAATGTGAATAAGAGCCCAGTTATCAGGTTCAGTAGGGTTGAGGGTCAAGTTAATTGGGAGGTAAGTTTGAATGGAGAAAAACTGGAGGAAATGAAGTGTTTTAGATATCTGGGAGTGAGTCGGAGGGTTGGGGAGGGGGCGAAGGCTCTGGGAGCATTGAAGAATGTTTGGAAGTTGAAAACGTTATCTCGGATAGCAAAAATGGGTATGTTTGAAGGAATAGTGGTTCCAACAATGTCGTATGGGTGCGAGGCATGGGCTGTGGGGAGGGGAGATGTGTTGGAAATGAAATGTCTGAGGACAATATGTGGTGTGAGGTGGTTTGATTAAGTAATGAAAGGGTAAGAAAGATGTGTAATAATAAAAAGAGTGTGGTTAAGAGAGCAGAAGAGGATGTGTTGAAATGTTTTGGTCGCACGGAGAGACTAATTGAGGAAAGATTGACAAAGATGATATATGTGACAGAGGTAGAGGGAGCAAGGAAAAGCGGGAGACCAAATTGCTCTCTTTTTCACCTCTTGCACGTTTCTCTTGACCTTCTGCCTCTTTCTTTTATACATCTCAGAGTCTTTTGCACTACTTCCCTACAAAATTCATCAATGCGGGAGACAGTGACAAAGTATAATAAAAAATTTTTTTTTCTTTTTTTTTTTTTGCTTTGTCGCTGTCTCCTGCGTTTGCGAGGTAGCGCAAGGAAACAGACTAAAGAAATGGCCCAACCCATCCCCATACTCATGTATATACATACGTCCACACACGCAAATATACATACCTACACAGCTTTCCATGGTTTACGTAACCCAGACGCTTCACATGCCCTGATTCAACCCACTGACAGCACGTCAACCCCGGTATACCACATCGATCCAATTCACTCTATTCTTTGCCCTCCTTTCACCCTCCTGCATGTTCAGGCCCCGATCACACAAAATCTTTTTCACTCCATCTTTCCACCTCCAATTTGGTCTCCCACTTCTCCTCGTTCCCTCCACCTCCGACACATATATCCTCTTGGTCAATCTTTCCTCACTCATTCTCTCCATGTGCCCAAACCATTTCAAAACACCCTCTTCTGCTCTCTCAACCACGCTCTTTTTATTCCCACACATCTCTCTCACCCTTACGTTACTTACTCGATCAAACCACCTCACACCACACATTGTCCTCAAACATCTCATTTCCAGCACATCCATCCTCCTGCGCACAACTCTATCCATAGCCCATGCCTCGCAACCATACAACATTGTTGGAACCACTATTCCTTCAAACATACCCATTTTTGCTTTCCGAGATAATGTTCTCGACTTCCACGCATTCTTCAAGGCTCCCAGAATTTTCGCCCCCTCCCCCACCCTATGATCCACTTCCGCTTCCATGGTTCCATCCGCTGCCAGATCCACTCCCAGATATCTAAAACACTTCACTTCCTCCAGTTTTTCTCCACTCAAACTTACCTCCCAATTGACTTGACCCCCAACCCTACTGTACCTAATAACCTTGCTCTTACTCACATTCACTCTTAACTTTCTTCTTTCACACACTTGACCAAACTCAGTCACCAGCTTCTGCAGTTTCTCACATGAATCAGCACCAGCGCTGTATCATCAGCGAACAACAACTGACTCACTTCCCAAGCTCTCTCATCCCCAACAGACTTCATACTTGCCCCTCTTTCCAAAACTCTTGCATTCACCTCCCTAACAACCCCATCCATAAACAAATTAAACAACCATGGAAACATCACACACCCCTGCCGCAAACCTACATTCACTGAGAACCAATCACTTTCCTCTCTTCCTACACGTACACATGCCTTACAACCTCGATAAAAACTTTTCACCGCTTCTAACAACTTGCCTTCCACACCATATATTCTTAATACCTTCCACAGAGCATCTCTATCAACTCTATCATATGCCTTCTCCAGATCCATAAATGCTACACACAAATCCATTTGCTTTTCTAAGTATTTCTCACATACATTCTTCAAAGCAAACACCTGATCCACACATCCTCTACCACTTCTGAAACCACACTGCTCTTCCCCAATCTGATGCTCTGTACATGCCTTCACCCTCTCAATCAATACCCTCCCATACAATTTACCAGGAATAGTCAACAAACTTATACCTCTGTAATTTGAGCACTCACTCTTATCCCCTTTGCCCTTGTACAATGGCACTATGCATGCATTCCGCCAATCCTCAGGCACCTCACTATGAGTCATACATACATTAAATAACCTTACCAACCAGTCAACAATACAGTCACCCCCCTTTTTAATAAATTCCACTGCAATACCATCCAAACCTGCTGCCTTGCCGGCTTTCATCTTCCGCAAAGCTTTTACTACCTCTTCTCTGTTTACCAAATCATTTTCCCTAACCCTCTCACTTTGCACACCACCTCGACCAAAACACCCTATATCTGCCACTCTATCATCAAACACATTCAACAAACCTTCAAAATACTCACTCCATCTCCTTCTCACATCACCACTACTTGTTATCACCTCCCCATTTGCGCCCTTCACTGAAGTTCCCATTTGCTCCCTTGTCTTATGCACTTTATTTACCTCCTTCCAGAACATCTTTTTATTCTCCCTAAAATTTAATGATACTCTCTCACCCCAACTCTCATTTGCCCTCTTTTCACCTCTTGCTATTATTATTTATTTGATTATCATACTTTGTCGCTGTCTCCCACGTTAGTGAGGTAGTGCAAAGAAACAGACGAAAGAATGGCCCAACCCACCCACATACACATGTATATACATAGACAACCACACACGCACATATGCATAGCTATACATTTCAACTTATATATACATATACATACACAGATATATACATATATACTTTTTTTTTTGCCGCTGTCTCCCATGCCTGCGAGGTAGCGCAAGGAAACAGACGAAAGAAATAGCCCAACCCACCCCCACACACATGCACACACACACGTCCACACACGCAAACAAACACACCCACACATCCCAACGTACACACATATATACATACACAAACACACACATATACACACATGCACACAATTCACACTGTCTGCCCCTACTCACCTCCATCGCCACCCCGCCACACACGGAATAACATCCCCCTCCCCCCTCATGTGCGCGAGGCAGCGCCAGGAAAAGACAACACATGCATATATTCATACTTGCTGCCTTCATCCATTCCCGTCGCCACCCCGCCACACATGAAATGCCAGCCCTCCCTCCCCCAGTGTGTGTGCGAGGTAGCACTAGGAAAAGACAACAAAGGCCACATTCGTTCACACTCAGTCTCTAGCCGTAATGTGTGATGTACCAAAACCACAGCTCCCTTTCCACATCTAGGCCCCACAAAACTTTCCACGGTTTACCCCAGATGCTTCACATGCCCTGGTTCAATCCACTGACGGCATGTCGACCACAGTATACCACATCGTTCCAATTCACTCTATTTCTTGCATGCCTTTCACCTTCCGGCATGTTCAGGCCCCGATCGCTCAAAATCTTTTTCACTCCATCCTTCCACCTCCAATTTGTCTCCCACTTCTCTTTCCCTCCACCTCTGACACATATATCCTCTATGTCAATCTTTCCTCACTCATTCTCTCCATGTGACCAAACCATTTCAATACACCCTCTTCTGTTCTTCAACCACACTCTTTTTATTACCACACATCTCTCTTACCTTTCCATTACTTAATCGATCAAACCACCTCACACCAAATATTGTCCTCAAACATTTCATTTACAACACATCCATCCTCCTCCACACAACTCTATTTATAGTCCATTCCTCACAACAATATAACATTGTTGGAACCACTATTCCTTAAAACATACCCATTTTTGCCCTTCGGGAGCCTTCCACACATTCTTCAACGCTCCCAGAACCTTCGCCTCCTCCCCACCCTGTGACTCACTTCCACTTCCAGGGTTCCATCCACTGCTAAAGAATGTGTGTGAGAAATACTTAGAAAAACAGATGGATCTGTATGTAGCATTTATGGATCTGGAAAAGGCATAGGATAGGGTTGACAGAGATGCTTTGTGGAAGGTCTTAAGAGTATATGATGTGGGAGGTAAGCTGCCAGAAGCAGTGGAATGTTTTTACCAAGGATGTAACGCAAGTCTACAAGTAGGAAGAGAGGAGAAGTGATTGGTTCCCAGTGACCGTCAGTCTGTGGCAGGGTCATGTGATGTTCCAATAGTTGTTTAATTTGTTTATGGATGGGGTGGCTAGGGAGGTAAATGCAAGAGTTTTGGAGAGAAGGGCCAGTATGCAGTCTCCTGGGGATGAGAGTCAGTTGTTGTTTGCCGATGATAGAGCACTGGTGGCTGATCTAAGTGAGAAACTGTAGAAGTTGGTGACTGAGTTTGGAAAAGTGTGTGAAAAGAGAAAGTTGAGAGTAAACGTGAATAGGGTTGAGGGACAAGTTAATTAGGATGTAAGTTTAAATGGAGAAAAACTGGAGGAAATGAAGTGTTTCAGATATCTAGTAGTGGACTTAGCAGCGAGTGGAACCATGGAAGCAGAAATGAGTCAGTTCTGGGAGCAGTGAAGAATGTCCGGAAGGAGAGAATGTTATCTTCGAGAACAGAAATAGTTATGTTTGCGCCAGGAAAACCGACAAAAAAGGCCACATTCGTTCAGTCTCTAGCTATCATGTGTAATGCACCGAAACCACAGCTCCCTGTCCACATCCGGGGCCCACAGACCTTTCCATGATTTACCCCAGACCCAGACATTTCATATGCCCTGCTTCAGACTACTGAGAGCACCTTGACCCCAGTATACCACATCATTCCAATTCACTATTCCTTGCACACCTCTCACCCTCCTGCATGTTCAGGCCCTGATTGCTCAAAATCTTTTACACTCCGCCCTTCCACCTCCAATCTGGTTTCCCCCTTTTCCTTATTCCCTCCACCTTTTGTATAGTATGCTAAACCTATTGTAAGTGGAGAGTTCATTGCTAGTAGGTTGTTCGGTAATGCGGCAACAAGTTTTTGTCACAAGATGGAAGGTGGAAGTATCTTCCAACTTCATCCCAACGGTTGCTATCCTACTATCTATGCTATCTACCTTAGACTTGTGTCTGTTTTTTGTATCGCGACTGATTTCACCACCAAGAACCCAGCTTCCTCTTTCCACCCTTTCATCCTAACATCTAGTTTCTTCAACACTTCGCTGTTTTTCCTAACACCTACCGAAAGCCTATCAAACACTCTGCAAAACATAAGGTGAGATGCCTGATGATTGGCAGAATAACCATATAGTGCCAATGTATAAAGACAAGGGGTTAAAAAGCAATTGCTCGAATTACAGAAGTAAAAGCATGCTGTGCGTAACTGATAGTTGCAAGGGACATTGGTGACTGAGAGTATTGGAATGAGGAGGAACAATGTGGCTTCAGGAATGGAAGAGGACATGAAGATCTGGTGTTTACTTTGAATATGTGTAAGAAATACTGAAGAGAAACAGAAAGATTTGTATGTGGCATTTGTGGATCTGGAGAGAATGTATGGGAGGATTCATACAGATGCTTTGTAGGTGATGTTATAAATATATGGCATAGGAAGAAAGCTATCAAAAGCAGTTACGTGCTTTCATCAAGAAGGTAAGGTAAGGCATGTGTGAGAGCAGAAGAGGAGGGTGAGTGTTTCCAGATGATGGTGGGTCTACAGCAAGGGTGAGTGATGTCATGAGACATTACTGTTTAACCTGTTTAACCTGTTTATGGATGAGTGGTGCGTGAGATACGTGAGGTGGTTCTGAAGGAACAGATGGGGATGCAATCAGTTGCAGGTTGGGGTGTAGATGAGTCAGTTGCTCTTTACAAATGAGATGGTTCTGGCGGCACACATGTGAGAAACTGAAGAAGATAGTGTGTGAAAGGAGGAAGTTCAGAATCAATGTGATTCAAAGTAAGGTATTCTACATTCTCAAGTATCAGCAATCTCTACTGACCATCAATTTAAGAATTTCTGCCAAAATATCCTTCATTTATTAAATATCTCATAGAACAGTCAACCTGAGTTTTCAGAGGCACAAGAACACTGAAGTGACTGAGAGCTGACTACTAATCAAATGATAAAACTCAGACACAACCAGAGTAAACCATTTACAATTGTAAGCAAACCATACCAGTTGCAACTTTTACATACAGTGTGTTATAATCTTATGGGCCCATATTCAGAATTTTTTGTGGGCTGTGGCAAGTGTCATTCAGAAGAACAAACTTCCTAATGCAGTTATAGATAAAATATACACCTGTATTGCCATTATGGATGAAACAGTGATCATACCTTATCCGTATTATGGTGGAAGTACAATATCCTTAACTGCATGGGTAAGCATGGTTGATAAACTAAATGTTACATCATTTGCTGGTGGTCACCAAACAAAACCTTAAATTTTTACTATAGACACTTTTGGGATGCCAGAACAGAAAGATAATACAGATATTATACCTAAACCAAAAATACAGTTGTACTTTGGCAAAACTTGCTGTCTGTGGAATGGTGCGTGATACTTTCACAACCTGTCAAGGAACACTGCTTCCCGCAAAGGAAAACTACCTCCTCCCCAGCTACAGGCCTGTTTTCCTAAGTACAGTTATCAGGTAATAATTCAAATAGCAATGTTTCAATAACATTATGGTGATGTTACTGGTACGCTTTTGAATGTAAGCATAGGCTATATTCTGTCAACACTACCATAACTACTTCACTCACCACATTACTCAAACATTAGAGTATGTTAACTCAAGAATCATTCATCAAAATAATCACTGTCTGCAAGGCCCTGCATACCGCCTTCACTACCCACCAAGGAACATTGCTTCCTAACCACCAAATACGGGCCTGTTGCTTTCCTGAAGTACAGTTCTCCATTACTGTATCTATTCTATTCATATCTCTGATGCCCATTCCCTCTGATAACTCCTGTCAAGGGGATGGCCATGTTCTTACACACTTCCCATGCATACACATTTCCATGCATTTTCCCATCATTTCTCTCCCTCAAATGCTCTTCCAGTCTATTTCCCCATGTCAAAGGAGGCCTTCCTGTCACACTAACACTTTAATCATGCTATCATACGTATTCCATGTAAACTCCCCATTTCGCGTTCTTTTCACATACCCAAACCCCCTCAAATTATTACATTTCACCCACTCTACCACTTGGTAGAGTGATTGGGGCCTGAACGTGCAGGAGGGTGAAAGGTGGGCAAGGAATAGAGTGAATTGGAACGATGTGGTATACCAGGGTCGACGTGCTGTCAATGGATTGAACCAGGGCATGTGAAGCGTCTGGGGTAAACCATGGAAAGTTCTGTGGGGCCTGGATGTGGAAAGGGAGCTGTGGTTTCGGTGCATTATTACATGACAGCTAGAGACTGAGTGTGAATGATGTTGTCTTTTCCTAGCACTACCTTGCACACATGTGGGGGAGGGGGTTGTTATTTCATGTGTGGCGAGGTGGCGATGGGAATGAATATGGGCAGACAGTGTGAATCATGTATATGTGTATATATGTATATGTCTGTGTGTGTATATATATGTATACGTTAAGATGTATTGGTATGTATATTTGCATGTGTGGACGTGTATGTATATACATTTGTATGTGAGTGGGTTGGGCCATTCTTTCGTCTATTTCCTTGCGCTACCTCGCTGATGCAGGAGACAGCGACAAAGCAAAATAAATATAAAATAGAATATAAATAAGAATAACAAAACCAATATGGTAATGATAAATGTTTCAATACATTCTCAATGCATGCTTAACTGAGATATTTTTTATTGAAAAATGCATACCTGGCCATTTAGCCGTGTTCCAGATGATGACATTATTATCTATGGATGCCGAAGCCAACCAAACATCTCCCGGAGACCAAGCTACATCTAAAATGTCACCATCATGCCCACGCAGAGTTGCTACACTACGCCACGACTCAACATTCACCACATTTGACCCAAACACTGCACCACCTGTAAGAAAAATAGACCCACAGCTTAACAGTGTATGCAGTTTTTTTCATAAATAAGCCTAAGAAACTGATGAAAGCTATAACTCTGCTAAACATGAACATGGGTAAATAAAATAAGAAAACATTATATGGCCATTACTGGTTAAATGAAATCTGTGTCACATAAAGATTAGGATAAGCTTTGAATACAGCAGATAAATCTGCCTCTGCCAAATATATAAAATTCTGTGCCCTATGACTCATTCAACACAATAATGTGGTTCCCAACAATGCCAAGAGCATACTTAACGTGCAAATTATCAATGCATCACAGACTGCAAAGAAATATGCTTGAGTAACAGTGATGAGCCCTTTCACTTATTTGTTCGTCCATCTACTTTATTGAAAAGAGGAGTCCTGTTGATCACTTACAAAATATTGAGTCAGGGATTTTTCCTTCTTAAAGTCTGTCTTGTAGAGTAGATACACAACTGATTCAGGTGGCTGATTCGGGTGAGAAACTGCAGAAGTTGGTGACTGAATTTGGTAAAGTGTGTGAAAGAAGAAAGCTGAGAGTAAATGTGAGTAAGAGCAAGGTTATTAAGTTCAGTAGGGCTGAGGGACAAGTTAATTGGGAGGTAAGTTTGAATGGAGAAAAAACGGAAGAAGTGAAGTGTTTTAGATAACTGAGAGTGGATTTAGCAACGGATGGAACTAAGGGAGCGGAAGTGAGTCACAGGATGGGGGAGGGGGCAAAGGTTCTGGGAGCATTGAAGAATGTGTGGAAGGTGAAAGTGTTATCTTGGAGCAAAAATGGGCATGTTTAAAGGAACAGTGGTTCCAACAATGTTATATGGTTGCGAGGCATGGACTATAGATAGGATTTTGCAGAGGAGGGTGGATGTGTTGGAAATGAGACGTTTGAGGACAGTATGTGGTGTGCGGTGGTTTGATCGAGTAAGTAATAATAGGGTAAGAGAGATGTGTGGTAATAAAAAGAGTGTGGTTGAGAAAGCAGAAGAGGGTGTATCAAAATGGTTTGGTCACATGGAGAGATAAGTGAGGAAAAATTGACAAAGAGGATATATGTGTCAGAGGTGGAGAGAACGAGAAGAAGTGGGAGACCATATTGGAGGCAGAAGAATGGAGTGAAAAAGATTTTGAGCGATCAGGGCCTGAACATATAGGAGGGTGAAAGGTGTGCAAGGAATAGAGTGAATTGGAACGATGTGGTATACCGGGGTTGATGTGCTGTCAATGGATTGAACCAGGGCATGTGAAGCATCTGGGGTAAACCATGGAAAGATTTGTGGGGCCTGGATGTGGAAAGGATGCTGTGGTTTTGGTGCATTATACAAGACAGCTAGAGAATAAGTGTGAACAAATGTGATTGGTTCTCAGTGAATGTAGGTTTGCGGCAGGGGTGTGTGATGTCTCCATGGTTGTTTAATTTGTTTATGGATGGGGTTGTTAGGGAGGTAAATGCAAGAGTTTTGGGAAGAGGGGCAAGTATGAAGTCTGTTGGGGATGAGAGAGCTTGGGAAGTGAGTCAGTTGTTGTTCGCTGATGATACAGTGCTGGTGGCTGATTCATGTGAGAAACTGCAGAAGCTGGTGACTGAGTTTGGTAAAGTATGTGAAAGAAGAAAGTTAAGAGTAAATGTGAATAAGAGCAAGGTTATTAGGTACAGTAGCGTTGAGGGTCAAGTCAATTGGGAGGTAAGTTTGAATGGAAAAAAACTGGAGGAAGTAAAGTGTTTTAGATATCTGGGAGTGGATCTGGCAGCGGATGGAACCATGGAAGCGGAAGTGGATCATAGGGTGGGGGAGGGGGCGAAAATCCCGGGAGCTTTGAAGAATGTGTGGAAGTCGAGAACATTATCTCGGAAAGCAAAAATGGGTATGTTTGAAGGAATAGTGGTTCCAACAATGCTGTATGGTTGCGAGGCGTGGGCTATGGATAGAGTTGTGCGCAGGAGGATGGATGTGCTGGAAATGAGATGTTTGAGGACAATGTGTGGTGTGAGGTGGTTTGATCGAGTAAGTAACGTAAGGGTTAGAGAGATGTGTGGAAATAAAAAGAGCATGGTTGAGAGAGCAGAAGAGGGTGTTTTGAAATGGTTTGGGCACATGGAGAGAATGAGTGAGGAAAGATTGACCAAGAGGATATATGTGTCGGAGGTGGAGGGAACGAGGAGAAGTGGGAGACCAAATTAGAGGTGGAAAGATGGAGTGAAAAAGATTTTGTGTGATCGGGGCCTGAACATGCAGGAGGGTGAAAGGAGGGCAAGGAATAGAGTGAATTGGATCGATGTGGTATACCGGGGTTGACGTGCTGTCAGTGGATTGAATCAGGACATGTGAAGCGTCTGGGGTAAACCATGGAAAGCTGTGTAGGTATGTATATTTGCGTGTGTGGACGTATGTATATACATGTGTATGGGGGTGGGTTGGGCCATTTCTTTCATCTGTTTCCTTGCGCTACCTCGCAAACGCAGGAGACAGCGGCAAAAAAAAAGAAAAAAAAGAAAAAAAAATGTGGCCTTTGTTGTCTTTTCCTAGAACCACCTTGCATGCACGCAGGGGGAGAGGCGTGCCATTTCATGTGTGGCGTGGTGGTGACAGGAATGGATTAAGGCAGCAAGTATAAATATGTACATGTGTATATATGTATATGTCTGCGTATGTATCTGTATGTATCCATTAAAATGTATACATTATAATGTATACATACATGTGTGCATGTGTGGGCGTTTATGTATATACATGTGTATGTGAGTGGGTTGGCCTATTCTTTCGTCTGTTTCCTTGCGCTACCTCACTAACGCGGGAGACAGCGACAAAGTATAACATATGATATATAAGATATACAACTGCAATACCTACCAACACCCTTATATATCCAGCATATGCGTAAGCTCTTCTAAGTGATTATATTTATACTAATTTAATTTTGCTATGTCGCTGTCTCCCTCATTAACGAGGTAGCACAAGGAGACAGACGAAAGAATGGCCCAACCCACCCACCTACACATGTATATACATACATGTCCACACACGCAAATATACATACCTATACATCTCAACGTATACATATATATACACACACAGAGACATATGCTTATATACACATGTACATAATTCATACTGTCTGCCTTTATTCATTCCCATCGCCACCCCGCCACACATGAAATAACAACCCCCTCCCCCCGCATGTGCGCGAGGTAGCACTAGGAAAAAGACAACAAAGGCCACATTCATTCACACTCAGTCTCTAGCTCTCATGTATAATGCACTGAAACCACAGCTCCCTTTCCACATCCAGGCCCCATAGAACTTTCTATGGTTTACCCCAGATGCTTCACACAGCCTGGCTCAATCCACTGACAGCACGTCGACCCCGGTATACCACATCGTTCCAATTCACTCTATTCCTTGCACGCCTTTCACCCTCCTGCATGTTCAGGCCCCGATCACTCAAAATCTTCCTCACTCCATCTTTCCACCTCCAATTTGGTATCCTACTTCTCGTTCCCTCCACCTCTGACACATATATCCTCTTTGTCAATCTTTCCTCACTCATTCTCTCCGTGTGACCAAACCATTTCAAAACACCCTCTTCTGCTCTCTCAACCACACTCTTTTTATTATCACACATCTCTCTTACCCTATTATTACTTACTCGATCAAACCACCTCACACCACACATTGTCCTCAAACATCTCATTTCCAGCACATCCACCCTCCTCTGCACAACTCTATCCATAGCCCACGCCTTGCAACCATATAACATTACTGGAACCACTATTCCTTCAATCTTACCCATTTTTGCTTTCCAAGATAATGTTCTCGACTTCCAAAAATTCTTCAATGCTCCCAGAACTTTCGCCCCCCCTCCACCACACTATGATTCACTTCCACTTCCACGGTTCCATCCACTGCCAAATCCACTCCCAAATATCTAAAACACTTTACTTCCTCCAGTTTTTCTCCATTCAACTTACCTCCCAATTGACTTGTCCCTCAACCCTACTGTACCTAATAACCTTGCTCTAATTCACATTTACTCTTAACTTTCTTCTTTCACACACTTTACCAAACTCAGTCATCAGCTTCTGCAGTTTCTCACACGAATCAGCCACCAGCACTGTATCATCAGCGAACAACAACTGACTCGCTTTCCAAGCTCTCTCATCCACAAGAGACTGCATTCTTGCCCCACTTTCCAAAACTCTTGCATTCACCTCCCTAGCAACCCCATCCATAAACAAATCAAACAACTCAAACACATGCCTTACATCCTCAATAAAAACTTTTCACTGCTCCTAACAATTTGCCTCCCACACCATATATTCTTAAGACCTTCCACAGAGCATCGCTATCAACTCTATGATATGGCTTCTCCAGATCCATAAATGCTACATGCAAATCCACCTGCTTTTCTAAGTATTTCTCACATACATTCTTCAAAGTAAATACCTGATCCACACATCCTCTACCACTTCTGAAACCACACTGCACTTCCCCAATCTGATGCTCTGTACATACCTTCAACCTTTCAATCAATACTCTCCCATATAATTTCCCAGGAATACTCAACAAACTTATACCTCTGTAATTTGAGCACTCACATTTATCTCCTTTGCCTTTGTATAATGACACTATGCATACATTCTGCCAATCCTCAGGCACCACACCATGAGTCATACATACATTAAATATCCTTACCAACCAGTCAACAACACAGTCACCGCCTTTTTTAATAAATTCCACTGCAATACCATTCAAACCCACTGCCTTGCCGGCTTTCATCTTCCGCAAAGCTTTTCCTATCTCTCCTCTGTTTACCAAATCATTCTCCCTAACCCTCTCACTTCGCACACCACCTCGACCAAAACACCCTATATCTGCCACTCTATCATCTAACACATTCAACAAACCTTCAAAATAATCATTCCATCTCCTTCTCACATCACCACTACTTGTTATCACTTCCCCATTAGCCCCGTTCAACGATGTTCCCATTTGTACTTTTGTCTTACGTACTTTATTTACCTCCTTCCAAAACATCTTTCTATTCTCCCTAATATTTCCCAGCAAAACTCGTCCAAATGCCTCTCTCTTCTCTTTCTCTAATAATCTTACTTCTTCATCCAACCACTTACTACTCTTTCTAATCTGCCCAACTCCCATGCTTCTCATGCAACAAGCATCTTTTGTGCAAGCCATCACTGCTTCCCTAAATACATCCCATTCCTCCCCCACTCCCCTTACGTCCTTTGCTCTCACCTTTTTCTATTCTGCACTCAGTCTCTCCTGGTACTTCCTTACACAAGTCTCCTTCCCAAGCTCACTTACTCTTACCACTCTCTTCACCCCAACATTCTCTCTTCTTTTCTGAAAACCTCTACAAATCTTCACCTTCGCCTCCATAAGATAATGATCAGACATCCCTCAAGTTGCACCTCTCAGCACATTAACATCCAAAAGTCTTTCTTTCACGCGCCTATCAATCAACATGTAATCTAATAATGCTCTCTGGCCATCTCTCCTACTTACATACATATATTTATGTATATCTCTCTTTTTAAACCAGGTATTCCTAGTCACCAGTCCTTTTTCAGCACACAAATCTACAAGCTCTTCACTATTTCCATTTACAACAATGAACACCCCATGTACACTAATTATTCCCTCAACTGCCACATTACTAACCTTTGCATTCAAATCACCCATCACTATAATCCAGTCTCTTGCATCAAAACTACTAACATAATCACTCAGCTGTTCCCAAAACACTTGCCTCTCATGATCTTTCTTCTCATGCCCAGGTGCATATGCACCAATAATCACCCATCTCTCTCCATCCACTTTCAGTTTTACCCACATCAATCTAGAGTTTACTTTCTTACACTCTATCACATACTCCCACCACAATTATTATTCAAAACTACAATACATTTTGCTGCATTAAAATCTGTCACAACAGAATGATTACAACAATCTAAATTCAGCTTCTTTAAAAAACAAAGGATGAATGTTTATATGACTTCTGAACTGCCTTAGTGTACACAGTTACTTTCTTAAGTATTCACAGCCCTTTTGATATGTGAGAGAGAGACACATAATCTATTTCATGTTTCAGTAATATTAATACAAACTAAAGACCTTCATAGAGTTTTGGTGAACCTTAATAAACAGACAACTCACCTCCATAACTGCTTTGTTGCCAGATGATAATAACTTTATCATCTCCAGCTGTGGCTAAGAAACGGCCATTACATGACCAACGTACACTATTCACACACCCTAAATGCTGATCCAGTTGACACAACAGCTTGGGCACCTAAAGGAAATTGTATCAATTAGTTACTGAACAACAATACTATACTATTCACGGCATGTTATTCTAAAAGCAAAATCTAGGTGAAAAGCTTCCATAATGTGAAACTGATTGGTTTGATGCTACTGCCGAAGTGAGAACTCTCAAACTTGGCCTCTTTGTTCAAAAAGTGTCATCTTAAGTACGGCTGAGAATTGTCATACCAAATAAAAATGAACATCTATATTACAAAGCCAAAAACAGAGCAGTATGTATAAACACTTACTTGGCTGCAAACTAACAGTTTTAGACAATCTCAACCATATGAACACTCATCCTCCCTTGGAAAGCAATACAATTTCCCCTGCACATTATAATTCATCCTGTCTTGCATCAAGCAGTGCTGAAGAAAACACTTCCAAGAATTATCTTGAAACTAATCTATCCTATTCATGTTCCATCAGCAGGAAACATACACCATACACAGTTACACTCCTCTCAAAACACTTCCCCTACGAAAACACATCTACACATATCTGTTAATTATTTACTCATTATACTTTGTCGCTGTCTCCTATGTTAGCAAGGTAGTGCAAAGAAACAGATGAAAGAATGGCCCAACCCACCCACATACACATGTATATATATAAATGCTCAAACATAATATACATACCTATACATTTCAATGTATACATACATATACATACACAGACATATACATATATACACATGTACATATTCATACATGTTGCCTTCATCCATTCCTGTATGTCCCACTTGAGGACACCCAGCATTAATAATCCCTGAAACCAACTAACTGAGAACTTTTCCCAGATGGTGTGATGGGGGAAAAGGATAAATCTCATTACAATAAAACCAAGACAAGGATAAAGCATCTCTTGCAACTGACACCACATCTAAAAACAGAAAAACATCTATCAGCAGAAATTAATTGCTTCTGGTGAGAGAGAGATGTACCTGAGGAGCTAGTTCTAAGGAAAGGATCCTACTGAAAGCCTTCTTCCCTACTGCCATTTCTCATGACACTGTCTGATCTTGATGGAGTATTTACCCAAACATTACATGCTGTACTTCTAAGATATAAGAGGTTTGGAGACAAAGGCCTTTTGATGTAGATATGGAGAGAATCTTACCAAATACCTCTATGGAATTTGCAGGGGCCTTACTCATCAAGCAGCAGATACCCACAGTACTGTCAATCATAAATACCACAAACAAAAATCCGCATCAGATTTAGAGCATTCTGACAGACAAAAAAAACCATGAGACCAATAGCTCATTCCTTGCCAAAAAAGGACTTTGTACATCTATCCAAGGCCCTGCACATATGTATATGACACTCTAAAGAATGGAAGGCCCATCCTTGATTTAAAACTTCAATCAAGAAAGTCACTAAGGATCTTCATGGCATGAGTTTTTGAAGGTTTTTGCATCAGGCTACCAAACTAAAAACTGAGATGTTCTTAAGGAAGTGCTCTTACAAGATCTTGCTTCCTGCAGGAAAGAATTTGTTTACCGAGAATATAACCTTTTGGCCTGCAGCCTCACCATATCATTATAGAGGGCTGCAAAACTGGAATCCCTGAGATACTGCTGTAGTTGCAGTCAAGAAACCAAGATGTGGGAACCGTAAAGCAATCACAGCAAATGCTTAGTCCTGAGCTAGTCCCAGTGAGATGTATAGAGCCGGTTTGAGCATTTCTGGTTATTCTTAACCATGTATAATTCTGGCAGTTCAGTATGAGGTTCTATTTAAAGAACAAATCCTAAAACTTTTTTTTTCTAGCTGAAACAGCATGGGCAGCTGGGGCCTTAATCAAAGCCATCCCACTAATGCTATATACATATATCCTAGCATAAGCCAGGTACCAATTTTATCAACCAACCCCTAGGATGGATGAACAGCTGGGTTAACTGTGGGCCAACTGCCACAACCAGGATTTGAACTTATGTGCTTGACCAAGGGTAGCCTCTGAATGCATCACAGTCAGGAACACTAACCGCTACACCATAGGAGTCCATTTATGGTGGGGATATCATATGTCTACTAGCTTTGTACAGTCTTAGGGTCCAAGGACATGAATTACTGCCTCAGTTATCCCATGGTATTGAGAGTGGAGGAATGCAACTTTTGCCCACTGTCCTTGTATTTCATGATATTCTTATTATTTCTGCTCAGTGTGATATTTTGCCTCTTTCAGTACCTAACCATAGGTCCTAAGACATTGTCCCAGGAAGACAAGACCCATACTTTTGCCTGGAAGCAAGAAAATGTGTCTATATGCAAGATTTCAAGACATACTGGCAGGGCCAAGTTTACCATTCAGACACTTTTTATCCCCTTCTAACATTATCCCTTCTTGAAGAGTTGGATCTAGTTAACCATGGATGAACAGAAAGGTGGCTGACATTATATAAGATGAAGGTGTGAGGTGATTTGATTAAGTAGTAAAAGGATGAGAGAGATGTTTATAAAAAGAGTTGGTCTGAGAGAGCAGAAGAGGATGTGCTGAGATGAGACAATGAGAGAGGAAAGATTGACAAAGATCGACAAAGAGGATATGTGTGCCAGAAGTGGAGGCAACAAGGAGAGCCAGGAGACTAAACTGGAGGTGGAAGGATGGAGTGAAAAAGATTCTGAGTGGTCGGGGCCTGAGCATGCAAGACAGTGGAAGGTGTGCATGGAATAGAGTGAATTAGAACAATATGGTATACTGGGGTCAATGTTTCATCAATGGACTGAACCAGGGCATGTGAAACATCTGGGGAAAGCTATGGAAAGGTCTGTAGGGCCTGGATGTGGATAGGGAGGTGTGGTTTCGATGCATTACACATGATAGCTCATGTAGGGATGTGAGCAGGCATGGCCTTTCTTAGTTTGTTAACTGGTGCTACTTCACTGGCACATGGATGGCAATGCTGATTCCTGTGGGGAAGGGTGGTGCCAGGTATAGATGATGGTAAGTATGAATATGTACAAGTGTATATATCAATACGTATGTATATGTATTACAAGTCTATACATGAATATGTATGATTATGTATAGGTGTGTATAGGCGATTAAGTAAAATAAATATATCTAATCGCTGTCTCCTAGATCAGTGAGGTAGCACAAGGAAACAGACGAAAGAATTGTCCAACCCACCCACACACACATATACATACATAAATGGCCACATACGCACATATACATACTTATACATTTCAACGTATACATATGTATACATACACATAAATATACATATATACACATGTACATATTCATACTTGCTGTCTTCATCCATTCCCTTCGCCAGTTCGCCACACATGAAATAGCATCTCCCACGCTCCCTCGCGAGGTAGCGCAAATAAAAGACGACAATGGCCACATTCGTTCACACTCAGTCTCTAACTTTCATGAGTAACACACCAAAACCACAGTTCCCTTTCCACATCCAGGCCCCACAAAACTTTCCATAGTTTACCCCAGACGCTTCACATGCCATGTTTCAATCCAATGAGAGCATGTCAACCCCGGTATACCACATCGTTCCAATTCACTCTATTCCTTGCATGCCTTTTACCCTCCAATATGTTCAGGCCCCAATCGCTCAAAATCTTTTTCACTCCATCTTTCCACCTCCAAATTGGTCTCCTGATTCTCCTCATTCCCTCTCCCTCTGACACATATATCCTCTTTGTCAATCTTTCCTCACTCATTCTTTCCATGTGATTAAACCACTTCAAAATGCTCTCTTCTGCTCTCTCAACCACACCCTTTTTATTACCACACATCTCTCTCACCCCTTCATTACTTACTCGATCAAACCACCTCAAAACACATATTGTCCTCGAACATCAATTTTAAAAATATCCACCCTCCTCTGCACAACCTTATCTATAGCCCATGCCTCGCAACCATATAAAATTATTGGAACAACTATTCCTTCAAACATACCCATTTTTGCCCTCCAAGATAATGTTCTTGCCTTCCACACATTCTTCAAAGCTCCCAGAACCTTCGCCCCCTGCCCACCTTATGACTCACTTCCGCTTCCAAGGTTCCATCCGCTGCCAAATCCACTCCCAGATATCTAAAACACTTCACTTCCTCCAGTCTCTCTCCATTTAAACTTACCTCCCAATTAACTTGTCCTCCAACCCTACTGAACCTAACAACCTCGCTCATATTCACATTTACTCTCAGCTTTCTTCTTTCACACACTTTACCAAACTCAGTCACCAACTAATGCAGTTTCTCACCCAAATCAGCCATCATCACTCTATCATCAGCAAACAACTAAGTAACTTTCCAAGCCCTCTCATCCACAACAGACTGAATACTTGCCCCTCTCTCCAAAACTCTTACTTTAACCTCCCTAACTACCCCATCCATAAACAAATTACACAACCATGGAGACATCATGCACCCCTGCTGCAAACCAACATTCATTGGAAACCAATCACTTTCCTCTCTTCCTACTCGTACACATGCCTTACATCCTTGGTAACAACTTTTCACTGCTTCTATAAACTCACCGTTTCATGTGTGGCAGAATGACGAAGGATGGGAATGGATGGGGGCAGCAAGTATGAGTGTGCATGTGTACCTGTGTATATATGTATATGTCTGTGTATGTATATGTATATATATGTTGAAATGTATAGGTATGTATATGTGTGTGTGTGGGCATTTATGTATATACATGTGTATGTGGGTGGGTTGGGCCATTCTTTCGTCTGTTTTTTTTTGCTACCTCACAAACATGGGAGACAGCAAATAAGTATAAATAGATATAAATGAAATATATACTCATATATATACATAAACGCCCACACACGCACTTATACATACCTATACACTTCAATGTATACATACATACATACACAGACATATACATATATACACACGTACATATTCATACATGCTGCCTTCATTCATTCCTCTTACCATCCCGCCACACATGAAAGAGCACCCCCTCTCCCATGCATGCGCATGAGGTAGCACTAGGAATAAACAAAAAAGGCCACATTCGTTTGCACTCAGTCTCTAGCTGTCATGTGTAATGCACCGAAATCACAGCTCTCTTTCCACATTCAGGCCTCTCAAAACTTTCCATGATTTACCCCAGACACTTCAAATGCCCTGTTTCAATCCACTGACAGCATGTCGACCCCGGTATACCACATCGTTCTAATTCATGCTCTTCCTTGCACATCTCTCACCCTCCTGCATGTTCAGGCCCCGATTGCTCAAAATCTTTTTCATTCCATCCTTCCATCCCCAATTTGGTCTCCCACTTCTCCTTGTTCCCTCCACCTCTGATGCATATACCCTATTTGTCAATCTTTCCACACTCAATCTCTCCATGTGTCCAAACCATTTCAATACACCCTCTTCTGCTCTCTCAACCACACTCTTTTCATTACCACACATCTCTCTTACCCTTTCATTACTTACTCGATCAAACCACTCCACGCTACATATTGTCCTTAAACATTTCATTACCAACACATCCACCCTCCTCCACACAACCCTATCTATAGCCCACGCCTTGCAACCTTTTAACATTGATGGAACCACTATTCCTTCAAATATACCCAATTTTGCTCTCCAAGATAAAGTTCTCGCCTTACACACATTCTTCAATGCTCCCAGTACCTTCTCCCCTCCCCCACCCTGTGACTCACTTCTGCTTCAATGGTTCCATCCGATGCTAAATCCACTCCCAGATATCTAAAACACTTCACTTCCTCCAGTTTTTCTCCATTCAAACTTACCTCCCAATTTACTTGTCCCTCAACCCTTCTGAACCTAATAACCTTGCTCTTACTCACATTTACTTTCAGCTTTCTACTTTCACACACTTTACCAAACTCAGTCACCAAATTATGCAGTTTCTCACACGAATCAACCACCAGCACTGTATCATCAGCAAACAACTGTCTCATCCCCAACAGACTGCATACTTGCCCCTCTCTCCAAAACTCTTGCATTTACCTCCCTAACAACCCAATCCATAAACAAATTAAACAACCATGGAGACATCAAACATCCCTGCCACAAACCGACATTAACTGGGAACCAATCATTTTCCTCTCTTCCTACTCGTACACATGCCTTACATCCTTGATAAAAACTTTTCACTGCTTCTAGCAACTTACCTCCCACACCACATACTCTTAAAACCTTCTCCAGATCCATAAATGCTACACACAGATCCATCTGTTTTTCTAAGTATTTCTCACATACATTCATCAAAGCAAACACCTGATCCACATATCCTCTACCACTTCTGAAACCACACTGCTCTTCCCCAATCTGATGCTCTGTACATGCCTTCACCCTCTCAATCAATACCCTCCCATATAATTTCCCAGGAATACTCAACAAACTTCTACCTCTGAGATATGAACACTCACCTCTATCCTCTTTGCCTTTGTACAATGGCACTATGCATGCATTCAGCCAATCCTCAGGCACTTCACCATGAACCATACATACACTAAATATCCTTACCAACCAGTCAACAACTGTTCAAGACGGCATATGGGCATGTTTGATATTACAATGTTCCCATCAATGTTGCATGAATGTAGGGCATGGGCCCTAGATGACAAAGTGTGAAAGAGGGTGAATGTGTTGGAAATCAAATGTCTAGAGACAATGGAAGAGGGTGAAAATGTTGGAATTTAAATGTCTTAAGACAATAAGTGGTATGAGGAATGGTGACTAAGAAATGATAGGATAAGAGAGAGGCGTGGTATAAAAGCGAGTGTGTATGAGAGGTGAATGTGGTGTGCTGAAATGGCTTAGACATATGGAATGGATAAGTAAGGAGACAATGACTAAGAGGGCATGCATGTTCAGCAGTGGAAGGAACAAATAAAGGGAGAAACCAAGGAGGAGGTAGAAGGATGGAGTCAGAGAAGCTTTTAGTGCTCAGGGTCTGAACATGCAGGAGGCTGTGAAGCATGCAAAGGATAGGGTGAAGTGGAGTAATCTGGTATATATGGGGCAATAAGCTCTCAATTGTCTAAATCAGGGTATATGAAACAGCCAAGGGAAATTATGGAATGATCTGCAGGGCCTGGGTGTGGATAAGGAGCTCTGGTTTCAGCACATCTGAATAACATCAAGAAAGCACAGGTGAGCAACTGAGGCCATTCCTTTGTTTGCTTCCAGTGCTAACTTACTAATGTGGGAAACAGTGAACAAGTATGTAAAAGAAAAGAAGATAAAAGTTTGGGATGAAATTACAAACTAGAAATTACTAAATCTATTTGGCTTTTAAAATGATCACAATCATAATGACACCACAGTCATCAAAGTAAACTCACCACTTTCCACATACATACTTCAGTATGGAACTAGACAGTAAAACATTTATTGGTAAACAAAATGTTCTTTATATAATTTTCAACAAACATGTCTATCATCCACAAAGTGTATAACATACATAGATTACATACATAATCACCACAGTATACATACACCACACATGAAACACACCACATACATCTAACTTTCCCTAGTTTCTTTTCAGAGTTGCTAAAGCTTTGATGTTTTTCTTTTTATGCATTAAAAGTAACATAACTGTGTCTATCAATCATTACTGGAGGATGAATTATGTGCCAATTTACTACTGTAGCCACTATAATGACATCCATCATACTTAACAATCTGTTACTGTACATGAATACCTGTGGCCTCTGTGATCCAGTACACAATGTCTCACTGTCTGCACAAAGACAAACAAGCTATGCTTATGACTCAAGCAATCCTAAGGATGTTTCAAAAAACCACATGTAAGATATGCTGTACAAAAGTACTTCTAGAAAGCTGACATATGATTGGACAATTCTCAAATGAATACGGCATTCTATATTATTGTGTCTTTTTTCAGCAGGCTTTCTGTGAACATACGAAGATGAAATACAACTTTTTTAATGAAAAATAATGATTATGGAGCCTTCTCATTTACCTTCACAAGTTGCAGAGTTGAGTTAAGTAAAAGTAGCATATAGCTGCCAGCAATCTATATCATAAATATAATTACCTTGCACTTCATAAACAGAAGAGTGATATCAGCCAACTAAAATTTTTTTTTTTATTTTATATTTATTAAACTTTGTCGCTGTCTCCCGCGTAGGCGAGGTAGCGCAAGGAAACAGACGAAAGAATGGCCCAGCCTACCCACATACACATGTATATACATACAAGTCCACACAAAGCACAAATACATATCTATACGTCTCAATGTATACATATATATACACACACACACAGACATATACACATATACACATGTACATAATTCATACTGTCTGCCCTTATTCATTCCCGTTGCCACCCCGCCACACATGTGCGCAAGATAGCCCTAGGAAAAGACAACAAAGGCCACATTCGTTCACACTCAATCTCTAGCTGTCATGTATAATGCACCGAAACCACAGCTCCCTTTCCACATCCAGGCCCCACACAACTTTCCATGGTTTACACCAGACGCTTCACATGCCCTGGTTCAATCCATTGACGGCACGTCGACCCCGGTATACCACATCGTTCCAATTCACTCTATTCCTTGCACGCCTTTCACCCTCCTGCATGCTCAGGCCCCGATCACTCAAAATCTTTCTCACTCCATCTTTCCACCTCCAATTTGGTCTCCCACTTCTCCTCGTTCCCTCCACCTCCGACACATACATCCTCTTGGTCAATCTTTCCTCACTCATTCTATCCATGTGACCAAACCATTTCAAAACACACTCTTCTGCTCTCTCAACCACACTCTTTTTATTTCCACACATCTCTCCTATCCTTTCATTACTTACTCGAGCAAATCACCTCACACCACATATTGTCCTCAAACATCTCATTTCCAGCACATCCACCCCCCTCTGCACAACTCTATCTATAGCCCACGCCTCACAACCATATAACATTGTTGGAACCACTATTCTTTCAAACATAGCCATTTTTGCTTTTCAAGATAGTGTTCTCGACTTCCACACATTTTTCAACACTCCCAGAACTTTCGCCTCCTCCTCCACCCTATGATTCACTTCCGCTTCCATGGTTCCATCCACTGCCAGATCCACTCCCAGATATCTAAAACACTTCACTTCCTCCAGTTTTTCTCCATTCAAACTTACCTCCCAATTGATTTGTCCCTCAACCCTACTGTACCTAATAACCTTGCTCTTATTCATATTTACTCTCAGCTTTCTTCTTTCACACACTTTACCAAACTCAGTCACCAGCTTCTGCAGGTTCTCACAGGAATCAGCTACCAGCGCTGTATCATCAGCGAACAACAACTGACTCACTTCCCAAGCTCTCTCATCCACAACAAACTGCATACTTGCCCCTCTTTCCAACACTCTTGCATTTATCTCTCTAACAACCCCATCCATAAACAAATTAAACAATCATGGAGATATCACGCACCCCTGCCGCAAACCAACATTCACTGAGAACCAATCACTTTCCTCTCTTCCTACTCGTACACATGCCTTACATCCTCGATAAAAACTTTTCATTGCTTCTAACAACTTACCTCCCACACCATGTATTCTTAATACCTTCCACAGAGCGTCTCTATCAACTCTATCATATGCCTTCAGATCCATAAATGCTACATACAAATCCATTTGCTTTTCCAAGTATTTCTCACATGCATTTTTCAAAGCAAACACCTGATCCACACATCCTCAATCACTTCTGAAACCACTTTGCTCTTCCCCAATCTGATGCTCTGTACATGCCTTCACCCTCTCAATTATATATCAATTTTGGTGTGCAGTATTACCTTCTCATCCTCTTCATCTTTTTCAGACACAACTGGTTTGATGTTCCACACCACAACTCGTCCAGATGAATCCTGACCTTGTCCTCCAGTTGCAAAACGTGAACCATCTGGGTGCAAATCTACACTAAAGATGGCCTTGCTCCCTGCAACACAAACTTGCATTAAATACAAAACTTTTTACTTATACTATATGATTTAAGATGTACCAGTGGATTCTCACAGGATTAAGTGTTCACTGAAAAATTAAAGTTGCAGACACTCTGTCAAAATACTGAAACATTTAAACCAATAAAATCTCCATTACATACATGTTGCTCATTAGTATTTCATTTTCAAAAGTGCCTCTTCAGCACATATGAATATGAAACACTCTAAAGCAATGTACAAGAAGAAAATGAAATTACCCTTTAAAATCAAATATGAAGTACAACATAGTATATATTTACTGAAGTACTACTGCTTGCACTACTACCTTAAACATCTGTGAAATACTTCAAAAAAAAAAAAAACTTACAGCCAAAGTTAATTTCTTAAACTTGATAAAGTGTTTACATTTCTCTTGCAAGGTTGAGTTAAAGGTTTCCAAAGAACAAGCTTCAATAAAATTCATTTTCATATTCAATAAATACCAATGCAGGTTTATACACACATGGATTCAAATAATTCCATCAGGAACATGCTGTTGGACCTCTAATCCAAGCTTCATGACTTTGGTATAAATATAAACTTCAAGCTTCATTAAATACTGGTTTTACTGCAACCATTACTCAGAGGAATCCTGAATATAGTCACAGGTGATAGAGTCTAAGTATGACCGAATGTGGCCATTTTTGCCTCTTTTTCTGGCACTACCTCGCTGAAGTAAAGGGGCAGCAATGATATTTCTTGTGTGGCAGGGTAGCAACAGGAATGGATGAAGGGAAGCGTTTTTTTTTTTTTTTTTTTTTTTTTTTTTGCTTTGTCGCTGTCTCCCGCGTTTGCGAGGTAGCGCAAGGAAACAGACGAAGAAATGGCCCGACCCACCCCCATACACATGTATATACATACCTCCACACACGCAAAATATACATACCTACACAGCTTTCCATGGTTTACCCCAGACGCTTCACATGCCTTGATTCAATCCACTGACAGCACGTCAACCCCGGTATACCACATCGATCCAATTCACTCTATTCCTTGCCCTCCTTTCACCCTCCTGCATGTTCAGGCCCCGATTACACAAAATCTTTTTCACTCCATCTTTCCACCTCCAATTTGGTCTCCCACTTCTCGTTCCCTCCACCTCCGACACATATATCCTCTTGGTCAACCTTTCCTCACTCATTCTCTCCATGTGCCCAAACCATTTCAAAACACCCTCTTCTGCTCTCTCAACCACGCTCTTTTTATTTCCACACATCTCTCTTACCCTTACGTTACTTACTCGATCAAACCACCTCACACCACACATTGTCCTCAAACATCTCATTTCCAGGGAAGCAAGTATGAATACAAATACCCCAACCCACAGGAAACAGCATCGTTACCCCCCACTTCAGTGAGGTAGCACCAGGAAAGCAGAGAAAAAAGGCCACATTCATTCTCACAGTCTCTAGCTGTCATATGCACTGAAACCACATCTCCATATCCACATCCAGGGCCCACAAACCTTTCCATAGTTTACCCCAGACATTTCACATACCCTGATTCAGTCCAACGACAGCACGCCATCCCGATATACCACATGTTCCAATTCACTCTATTCCTTGCATACCTCTCACCCTCCTACATGTTCAGGCCCCTATCACTTAAAATATTTTTCACTCCATCCTTCACCTCCAGTTTGGTGTCCCGCTTCTTGTTCCCTCCACCTCTGACACATATATTCTCTTTGTCAATCTTTCCTCACTCATTCTCTCCATATGTTTGAACCATTTCAACACACACTCCTCTGCTCTCTCAACCACACTCTTTTTATTACCACACATCTCTCTTACCCTTTCATTACTTACTCGATCGAACTACCTCACACCACATATTATCCTCAAACATTTCATTTCCACCCTCCTCCGTACAAACCAATCTATATCCTATGCCTCACAAATATATAACGTTATTGGAACTACTATTCCTTCAAACACACACAAATTTGCTTTCTGAGATAATGTTCTCTCCTTCCATGCATTCTTCATCGCTTCCAGAACCTTCATCCCCTCCCCTACCCTAAGACTCACTTCCACTTCCATGGTTCCATCCGATGGCAAGTCCATTCCCAGATATCTAAAACACTTCAATTCCTCCAATTTTTCTTCATTTAAACTTACATCCCAATTAACTTGTCACTCAACCTTACTGAACCTAATAACCTTGCTATTATTCACATTTACTCTTAACTTTCTCTTTTTCCACACTTTTCAAAACTTAGTTACCAATTTCTGCAGTCTCTCACATGAATCAGTCACTAGAGCTGTATCATTGGCAAACATCAACTGAATTACTTCCAAGGTCCTCTCATCCAGAACAGACTGCATACTCGCCACTCTCTCCAAAACTCTTGCATTTACCTCCATAACCACCCCATCCATAAACAAATTAAACAACCATGGGGACATCACACACCCCTGCTGCAAACTGATACGTAAGGCATGTGTACGATTAGGATGAGAAGAAAGTGACTGGTTCCCAGTGAGTGTCGGTTTGCAACAGGGGAGCGTGAAGTTTCCATGGTTGTTTAATTTGTTTATGTAGAGTGATTGCACTCTTCTCTCTTGCTACTCATACACATGCCTTACATCTTGGGTAAAAACCTTTCACTGCTTCTAGCAACTTACCTCCCACACCATATACTCTTAAAAACCTTCCACAAAGCATCTCTATCAACCCTATCATATGCCTTCTCCAGATCCATAAATGCTATATACAACTCCATCTGTGTTTTAAGTATTTCACACCCACATTCTTTAAAGCAAACACCTGATCCACACATCCTCTACCACTTCCGAAAACACAGTGCTCTTCCCCAATCTGATGCTCTGTACATGCCTTCACCCTCTCAATCAATAACCTCCCACATAATTTCCAAGGAATACTCAACAAGTTTATACCTCTGTAGTTTGAACTGTAACCTTTATCCCCTTTGCCTTTGTACAATGGCATTATGCATGCATTCTGCCAATCCTCAGGCACTTCACCATGGTCCATACATAGAGTGAATATCCTTACCAATTAATCAACAACACAGTCACCTCCTTTCTTAATAAATTCCACTGCAACAGGATACAAACCCACCGCCTTGCCAGATTTCATCTTTCACAAAGCTTTCCGTACATCTACTTTCTTTGCCAAACCATTCTCCCTGACCCTGTCACTTTGCACACCACCCCGACCAATACACACTATATTCAAAATACTCATTCCATCTCACTACATCACTACCTGTTATTACCTCACCACTTGCCCCCTTCACCGATGTTCCCATTTGTTCTCTTGTCTTACGCACGTTATTTACCTCCTTCCAAAACATCTTTACATATATTTTTTTTATTTTGCTTTGTCGCTGTCTCCCGCGTTTGCGAGGTAGCGCAAGGAAACAGAAGAAAGAAATGGCACAACCCACCCCCATACACATGTATATACACACCCATCCACACATGCAAACATACACACACACCCATACATCTCAATGTACACATATATATACACACACAGACACATACATATATACCCATGTACACAATTCACACTGCCTGCCTTTATTCATTCCCATCGCCACCTCGCCACACATGGAATACCATCCCCCTCCCCCCTCATGTGTGCGAGGTAGCGCTAGGAAAAGATAACATAGGCCCCATTCGTTCACACTCAGTCTCCAGCTGTCATGCAATAATGCCCGAAACCACAGCTCCCTTTCCACATCCAGGCCCCACACAGCTTTCCATGGTTTACCTCAGACGCTTCACATGCCTTGATTCAATCCACTGACAGCACGTCAACCCCGGTATACCACATCGATCCAATTCACTCTATTCCTTGCCCACCTTTCACCCTCCTGCATGTTCAGGCCCCAATCACTCAAAATCTTTTTCACTCCATCTTTCCACCTCCAATTTGGTCTCCCACTTCTCCTCGTTCCCTCCACCTCCGACACATATATCCTCTTGGTCAATCTTTCCTCACTCATTCTCTCCATGTGCCCAAACCATTTCAAAACACCCTCTTCTGCTCTCTCAACCATGCTCTTTTTATTTCCACACATCTCTCTTAGCCTTACATTACTTATTCGATCAAACCACCTCACACCACACATTGTCCTCAAACATCTCATTTCCAGCACATCCACCCTCCTGCGCACAACTCTATCCATAGCCCACGCCTCGCAACCATACAACATTGTTGGAACCACTATTCCTTCAAACATACCCATTTTTGCTTTCCGAGATAATGTTCTCGACTTCCACACATTCTTCAAGGCTCCCAGGATTTTCGCCCCCTCCCCCACCCTAGGATCCACTTCCGCTTCCATGGTTCCATCCGCTGCCAGATCCACTCCCAGATATCTAAAACACTTTACTTCCTCCAGTTTTTCTCCATTCAAACTTACCTCCCAATTGACTTGACCCTCAACCCTACTGTACCTAATAACCTTGCTCTTATTCACATTTACTCTTAACTTTCTTCTTTCACACACTTTACCAAACTCAGTCACCAGCTTCTGCAGTTTCTCACATGAATCAGCCACCAGCGCTGTATCATCAGCGAACAACAACTGACTCACTTCCCAAGCTCTCTCATCCACAACAGACTTCATACTTGCCCCTCTTTCCAAAACTCTTGCATTCACCTCCCTAACAACCCCATCCATAAACAAATTAAACAACCATGGAGACATCACACACCCCTGCCGCAAACCTACATTCACTGAGAACCAATCACTTTCCTCTCTTCCTACACGTACACATGCCTTACATCCTCAATAAAAACTTTTCACTGCTTCTAACAACTTTCTATCCTCCCTATAATTTAATGATACTCTCACCCCAACTTTCATTTGCCGTCCATTTCAATCGTTGCACCTTTCTCTTGATCTCCTGCCGCTTTCTCTTATGCAGATCATGAGAGGCAAGTGTTTTGGGAGCAGCTGAGTGAGTGTGTTAGCAGCTATGATGTATGAGACTGGGTTACAGTGATGGGTGATTTGAATGTAAAGGTGAGTAATGTGGCAGTTGAGGGTATAACTGATGTACATGGGGTGTTCAGAGTTGTAAATGGAAATGGTGAAGAGCTTGTAGGTTTGTGTGCTGAAAAAGGACTGGCAATTGGGAATACCTGGTTTAAAAAGAGTGATATACGTAAGTATACATATGTGAGTAGGAGAGAAGGCCAGAAGGTGTTACTGGATTATGTGTTAATTGATAGGCGTGTAAAAGAGAAACTTTTGAACGTTAATGTGCTGAGAGGGGCAGCTGGAGGAATGTCTGATCACTATCTTGTGGAGACAAAGGTGAAGATTTGTAGAGGTTTTCAGAAAAGAAGAGAGAATGTATGGGAGAATGTAGTGGGGAGAGTAAAAGAGCCTGGAAAGGGGACTTGTGTGAGGAAGTACCAAGAGAGATTGAGTGCAGAATGGCAAAAGATGAGAGCAAAGAGGTAAGGGGAGTGGGGATGGAATGGGATGTATTTAGGGAAGCAGTAATGGCCTGTGCAAAAGTTGCATGTGGCATGAGAAAGGTTGGAGGTGGGAAGATTAGAAAGGGTAGTGAGTGGTGGGATGAAATAATAAGATTATTAGTGAAAAGGAAGAGAAGCATTTGGTTGATTTTTGCAGGAAAGTAGTGCAAATGACTGGGAGATGTATAAAAGAAAGCAGTAGGAGGTCAAAAGAAAGATGCAAGAGGTGAAAAAGAAGGTAAATGAGAGTTGGGGTGAGAGAGTATCATTAAATTTTAGGGAGAATAAAAAGATATTTAGGAAGGAGGTAAATAAAGTGTAAAGGACAAAAGAAAAAATGGGAACATTGGTGAAGGGGGCAAATGATAATGATAACAAGTAGTGATCAAGTGAGAAGGAGGTGGAGTGAGTATTTTGAAGGTTTGTTGAATGTGTTTGATGATAGAGTGGCAGATATAGGGTGTTTTGGTCAGGGTGCTGTGCGAAGTGAGAGGGTCAGGGAAAATGGTTTGGTAAACAGAGTAGTGAAAGCATTGTGGAGTGACTGTGTTGTTGACCGCTTGGTAAGGATATTCAATGTACGTATGGATGATGGTGAAGTGCCTGAGGAGTGGTGGAATGCATGCATAGTGCCATTGTACAAAGGCAAGGGGATAAAGGTAAGTGTTCAAATTACAGAGGCATAAGTTTGTTGAGTACTCCTGGGAAATTATTGGGGAAGGGTATTGATTGAGAGGGTAAAGGCATCTACAGAGCATCAGACTGAGGAAAAGCAGTATAGTTTCAGAAAAGGTAGAGGATGTGTGGATCAGGTGTTTGCTTTATAGAATGTATGTGAGAAATACTTAGAAAAACAGATGGATTTGTATGTAGAATTTTGCATCAGGAGAAGGCATATGATAAGGTTGATAGAGGTGCTTTGTGGAAGGTTTTAAGAGTATATGGTGTGGGAGGTAGGTTGCGAGAAGCAGTGAAAAGTCTTTACCAAGGATGTAAGGCATGTGTACGAGTAGGAAGAGAAGAAAGTGACTGGTTCCCAGTGAATGTCGGTTTGCAACAGGGGAGCGTGAAGTTTCCATGGTTGTTTAATTTGTTTATGGATGGGGTGGTCAGGGATTTGAATGCAATTGTTCTGGAGAGTGAGGCAAGTATGCAGTCTGTTCTTTATGAGAGGGCTTGGGATGTGAGTCAGTTGTTGTTCACTGATGATATAGTGCTGGTGGCTGATTCGGGTGAGAAACTACAGAAGTTGGTGGCTGAGTTTGGTAAAGTGTGTGAAAGAAGAAAGAGGGTAAGTGTGAATAAGTGCAAGATTATTAGGTTCAGTAGGGTTGAGGGACAAGTTAATTGGGAGGTAAGTTTGAATGGAGAAAAACAAGAAGTGAAGTGTTTTAGATATCTAGGAGTTGATTTAGCAGCGATTGGAACCATGGAAATGGAAGTGAGCTACAGGGTGGAGGAGGGGGAGGGGGGGAAGATTCTGGGAACAATGAAGGTGTGGAAGGACAGAATATTATCTGGGAGAGCAAAAATGGAGATGGAAGGATGAAGTGAAAAATATGTGAAAAATATTTTAAAAAATCAAAGCCTGAACATACAGGAGGGTGAAAGGCATGCAAGGAATAGAGTGAACTGGAATGATGTGGTATACCGGGGTCGACATGCTGTCAATGGATTTAACCAGGGCATGTGAAGCATCCGGGATAAACCATGGAAAGGTCTGTGGGGCCTGGATGTGGAAAGAGAGCTGTGTTTCAGTGCAACAACACAGTCACCCCCTTTTTTTTATAAATTCCACTGCAATAACATCCAAACCTGCCGTCTTGCTGGCTTTCATCTTCTGCAAAGCTTTCACTACCTCTTCTCTGTTCACCAAACCATTCTCCCTGACCCTCTCACTTCGCACAGCACCCCGACGGAAACACCTTATATCTGCCACTCTATCGTCTAACACATTCAACAAACCTTCAAAATATTCACTCCATCTCCTTCTCACTTCATCACTACTTGTTACTACCTCCCCATTCATCCCCTTCATCGATGTTCCCATTTAATCTCTTGTCTTACGCACTTTATTTACCTCCTTCCACAACATCTTTTTTTTTTTTTTTTTTTTTAAACTATTCGCCATTTCCCGCGTTAGCGAGGTAGCGTTAAGAACAGAGGAATGGGCCTTTGAGGGAATATCCTTACCTGGCCCCGTTCTCTGTTCCTTTTGGAAAATTAAAAAAAAATAATGAGAAGGGAGGATTTCCAGCCCCCCGCTCCCTCCCCTGTTAGTCGCCTTCTACGACACGCAGGGAATACGTGGGAAGTATTCTTTCTCCTCTATCCCCAGGGATAATATATATATATATATATATGTGAATAAGAGCAAGGTTATTAGGTACAGTAGGGGTGAGGGTCAAGTCAATTGGGAGGTGAGTTTGAATGGAGAAAAACTGGAGGAAGTGAAGTGTTTTAGATATCTGGGAGTGGATCTGTCAGCGGATGGAACCATGGAAGCGGAAGTGGATCATAGGGTGGAGGAGGGGGCGAAAATTTTGGGAGCCTTGAAAAATGTGTGGAAGTCGAGAACATTATCTCGGAAAGCGAAAATGGGTATGTTTGAGGGAATAGTGGTTCCAACAATGTTGTATGGTTGTGAGGCGTGGGCTATGGATAGAGATGTGCGCAGGAGGATGGATGTGCTGGAAATGAGATGTTTGAGGACAATGTGTGGTGTGAGGTGGTTTGATCGAGTAAGTAACGTAAGGGTAAGAGAGATGTGTGGAAATAAAAAGAGCGTGGTTGAGAGAGCAGAAGAGGGTGTTTTGAAATGGTTTGGGCACATGGAGAGAATGAGTGAGGAGAGATTGACCAAGAGGATATATGTGTCGGAGGTGGAGGGAACGAGGAGAAGAGGGAGACCAAATTGGAGGTGGAAAGATGGAGTGAAAAAGATTTTGTGTGATCGGGGCCTGAACATGCAGGAGGGTGAAAGGAGGGCAAGGAATAGAGTGAATTGGAGTCATGTGGTATACAGGGGTTGACGTGCTGTCAGTGGATTGAATCAAGGCATGTGAAGCGTCTGGGGTAAACCATGGAAAGCTGTGTAGGTATGTATATTTGCGTGTGTGGACGTGTGTATGTACATGTGTATGGGGGGGGGGGTTGGGCCATTTCTTTCGTCTGTTTCCTTGCGCTACCTCGCAAACGCGGGAGACAGCGACAAAGTATAAAAAAAAAAAAAAAAAAAAAAAAAAAAAAAAAAATATATATATATATATATATATATATATCTTTTCTTCTTTCTTTTAAACTATTCGCCATTTCCCGCGTTAGCGAGGTAGCGCTAAGAACAGAGGACTGGGCCTTTTTTGGAATATCCTCAACTGGCCCCCTCTGTTCCTTCTTTTGGAAAATTTAAAAAAAAAAAAAAAAAAACGAGAGGGGAGGATTTCCAGCCCCCCGCTCCCTCCCCTTTTAGTCGCCTTCTACGACACGCAGGGAATACGTGGGAAGTATTCTTAATCCCCTATCCCCAGGGATAATATATATATATATATATATATATATATATATATATATATATATAATATGGTTTTTGTAACATTTTGTTACAATAAATTAACATTCATTAATGAAAAAATTTTTAAAATATCATTCACCATAAATCATCAAATACTGACTGACACTGTTAGCAGTGTGAGTGGCAACACAACATGGTGCATAGGTGACATATGATGGGTGGCACCCTGCTTGTCCTGTTTCTTTATCTCTAATATGTACACGAATCAGTCAAACTCTCTCCAGCCTTCATGTTATTCTTCAGATCATAAGTGATAATCATAAAAGTGAATAGTATTCAGCCTCATACAGCACAAAATCCATCTCAACAATAAATGATTTCTTTCACTCTTAGTTGCTGGGACTGATGTCTATTGAGTTGACAAATGTTTTCACAATTATAAATATTAGTCACTTATCAAATAAATACACTACCCACAGTATGTGGTATCTCAAAATAATAAAGAAAATATGGTCTATATAAAGATATTTTCCATGCACATCTTTTTATTCTCCCTAAAATTTAATGATACTCTCTCACCCCAACTCTCATTTGCCCTCTTTTTCACCTCTTACACCTTTCTCTTGACCTCCTGCTGCCTTCTTTTATACATCTCCCAGTCATTTGCATTATTTCCCTGCAAAACTCGTCCAAATGCCTGTCTCTTCTTTTTCACTAACAATCTTACTTCTTCATCCCACCATTCACTACTCTTTCTAATCTGCCCACCTCCCAACTTTCTCATGACACATGCATCTTTTGCGCAAGCCATCACTGATTCCCTATATGCATCCCATTCCTCCCCAACTCCCTTTACATCACTGGCTCTCACCTTTTGCCATTCTGCACTCAATCTCTCCTGGTAGTTCCTCACACATGTCTCCTTTCCAAGATCACTTACTCTCACCACTCTCTTCTCCCCAACATTCTCTCTTCTTTTCTGAAAACCTCTACAAATCTTCACCTTTGTCTCCACAAGATAGTAATCAGACATCCCTCCAGTTGCCCCTCTCAGCACATTAACATCCACTAGTCTCTCTTTCACAGGCCTATCAATTAACATGCAAGCCAATAATGCCCTCTGGCCATCTCTCCTACTCACATACTTTTGTATACCTCTCTTTTCAAACCAGGTATCTCTCGTACTTACATACGTATATTTATGTATATCTCTCGTTTTAAACCAGGTATTCCCAATCACCAGTCCTTTTTCAGCACACAAATCCACAAGCTCCTCACCATTTCCATTCACAGGATCGAACCCAGGACCCCTGCATAGGAGACGGGAGCACATGTACATATTCACAATTGCTCATCCTCCTCCATTCCTGGCTCTAACCCACCCCACAGGATACAACCACTACCATCTGCTTCAGAGAGGTAGTGCCAGAAAAACAGATAAAAAAGGCCACATTTATTCATACTCGGTCTCTTGCTATCATGTGTAATGCACTGAAACCACAGCACCCTATCCATATCTACTTACTGATATTCAGTGACACAGATTTGGGAATGCTAAGAGTGCAAGGAAGTGAGTTAAAGGTTGGTATAAGTTTGAGTGAAAACAGACTATAAAAGGTGGGTGACTTACCGCATATGCTCCATGTAATGAGAAAAATTGTTCCTACAAATGCTTCAAGTAGTGTGAAGAGTGAAAAAGACAGAAATGCATTTTTGGAGGAACTGAGCAAGAGCTTCAATAGTTTTAAGCAAGGAATCTTATTTTGGTGCAAGGGTATCTGATGTGGCAATTTAGGGTATGATTTCAAATCATAGGACCCCTACTGTAAATGAGAATGGGATAAAGTTGCTTTGTTGTGCACTGTAAGAAGAATGGTAATTGGGAATACATGGTTCAAGAAAACCTGCATTTACAATTATATACAGGTAAATGGGGTTAGAAGTCCAGGGGAGATGATGAATTGTAGAAGTCAAGGGAGATGATGAATTGTGCTAATTAACTAACAGGGATGCCTAGGTGGGTTTGTTAATATGGACATGCTGAGAGGGCAACATTTGAAACATGTGATTATTTCTTGGGGAGACGAGTGTGAAAGTTGAATGAGTTTGGAAAAATGGCTCGTGTGCAGAAATGTCAAGAAGGAATAAATAAAGAGTAACAGAGTGAAAGAAAATAAAACTAAGGTAGTGAAAGAGAAAAGGATGGTGTTTCAGGAAGCTACCTTTAAACCATTCACTGCAACTAGTACATATTTGGTCTATGAAATATAATGGTTCACTATGGCTGGTACATATGTGGTTTCTGCACTCAGAACTCATGGGTGAGACCTTGGGAAAATACTGATGACAGAAAACCTAACTGACATCATTCATAATGTTGCCATAAGATATGGGCATTCTTTCACACTCTGAGTCAGAGTGCTTGGTCATGGTAGAGAAGGCAGTACAACAACAGCAAGTTGCTACGACAACATCCCCATGATCCCACTAATTATGATGATATTCTTGCTGGATATGACTTAGACCAACTATGTGTATAAACAAGAGAAGATGATTTCTCATTTATTGATGAGAAGATGAGACCGTGAGGGTGCACATGATCCACACTCGCAAAATAAAAAAGGCTTGTGAGTGGTGGGGATGGAGCAGGCAGTTGGATATGGGCTGGCAGGCTACGCAATTCATGCCAGACAACTTTGTGTGCAATTCCTCAAATTCATGAACAGCAAATGCATGTTTAGTGAATGGTAACTCAGAGGAACTTGATTTTTCTAGAGTTTATTGACAAAGATATAATGGAATACATTGTCTCATAGTAACATTCCCTCTATTTTCAACAAGCTGTATATTGGCTAAGAAGACTGAAACAACTGAGGATGAAATGTATCTCTTCCTCTGTGTGACGATTCTTATGTCACATGTAAAAATAAACAGATTAAATGACTACTGGGCAATAGGTATAAAAAACATGGAGATTTTTGGAAAGCTAAAGCCTCATGAGCTATCCCACTTCCTTCAACTATGCAAGTTATTCACTTTGCTGACTTTCTCAAAAACTTAGAATCTCATTCCCTTCCTTCAGAACACCAGCATGAATTTTGCAGTGCTAGGTCTACTATAGTTACCGTACACTAAGTTGGCCCAGAAGCAATGCCCCTCTTCCATAGATAAGGTAGCTGATTGTTTCATATACAATGTTCATGTTGCTATCCATTTGCTCACACTAAGTGTATTACCAGTTTATAATCAGACCTGTTCTTCTGTATAATAATGTTAAAAATTGGGAACATAAAAATTTCAATGATCTTAAGGTATAAACACTTTATTTTTTATTTTTTTCATTATACTTTGTCGCTGTCTCCCGCGTTTGCAAGGTAGCGCAAGGAAACAGACGAAAGAAATGGCCCAAACCCCCCCATACACATGTATATACATACGTCCACACACGCAAATATACATACCTACACAGCTTTCCATGGTTTACCCCAGACGCTTCACATGCCTTGATTCAATCCACTGACAGCACGTCAACCCCGGTATACCACATCGCTCCAATTCACTCTATTCCTTGCCCTCCTTTCACCCTCCTCCATGTTCAGGCCCCGATTACACAAAATCTTTTTCACTCCATCTTTCCACCTCCAATTTGGTCTCCCTCTTCTCCTTGCTCCCTCCACCTCCGACACATATATCCTCTTGGTCAATCTTTCCTCACTCATTCTCTCCATGTGCCCAAACCACTTCAAAACACCCTCTTCTGCTCTCTCAACCACGCTCTTTTTATTTCCACACATCTCTCTTACCCTTACGTTACTCACTCGATCAAACCACCTCACACCACACATTGTCCTCAAACATCTCATTTTCAGCACATCCATCCTCCTGCGCACAACTCTATCCATAGCCCACGCCTCGCAACCATACAACATTGTTGGAACCACTATTCCTTCAAACATACCCATTTTTGCTTTCCGAGATAATGTTCTCGACTTCCACACATTCTTCAAGGCTCCCAGAATTTTCGCCCCCTCCCCCACCCTATGATCCACTTCCGCTTCCATGGTTCCATCCGCTGCTAGATCCACTCCCAGATATCTAAAACACTTCACTTCCTCCAGTTTTTCTCCATTCAAACTCACCTCCCAATTGACTTGACCCTCAACCCTACTGTACCTAATAACCTTGCTCTTATTCACATTTACTCTTAACTTTCTTCTTCCACACACTTTACCAAACTCAGTCACCAGCTTCTGCAGTTTCTCACATGAATCAGCCACCAGTGCTGTATCATCAGCGAACAACAACTGACTCACTTCCCAAGCTCTCTCATCCCCAACAGACTTCATACTTGCCCCTCTTTCCAAAACTCTTGCATTCACCTCCCAAACAACCCCATCCATAAACAAATTAAACAACCATGGAGACATCACACACCCCTGCCGCAAACCTACATTCACTGAGAACCAATCACTTTCCTCTCTTCCTACACGTACACATGACTTACATCCTCGATAAAAACTTTTCACTGCTTCTAACAACTTTCCTCCCACACCATATATTCTTAATACCTTCCACAGAGCATCTCTATCAACTCTATCATATGCCTTCTCCAGATCCATAAATGCTACATACAAATCCATTTGCTTTTCTAAGTATTTCTCACATACATTCTTCAAAGCAAACACCTGATCCACACATCCTCTACCACTTCTGAAACCACACTGCTCTTCCCCAATCTGATGCTCTGTACATGCCTTCACCCTCTCAATCAATACCCTCCCATATCATTTACCAGGAATACTCAACAAACTTATACCTCTGTAATTTGAGCACTCACTCTTATCCCCTTTGCCTTTGTACAATGGCACTATGCACGCATTCCGCCAATCCTCAGGCACCTCACCATGAGTCATACATACATTAAATAACCTTACCAACCAGTCAACAATACAGTCACCCCCTTTTTTAATAAATTCCACTGCAATACCATCCAAACCTGCTGCCTTGCCGGCTTTCATCTTCCGCAAAGCTTTCACTACCTCTTCTCTGTTTACCAAATCATTTTCCCTAACCCTCTCACTTTGCACACCACCTCGACCAAAACACCCTATATCTGCCACTCTATCATCAAACACATTCAACAAACCTTCAAAATACTCACTCCATCTCCTTCTCACATCACCACTACTTGTTATCACCTCCCCATTTGCGCCCTTCACTGAAGTTCCCATTTGCTCCCTTGTCTTACGCACTTTATTTACCTCCTTCCAGAACATCTTTTTATTCTCCCTAAAATTTAATGATACTCTCTCACCCCAACTCTCATTTGCCCTTTTTTTCACCTCTTGCACCTTTCTCTTGACCTCCTGTCTCTTTCTTTTATACATCTCCCACTCAATTGCACTTTTTCCCTGCAAAAATCGTCCAAATGCCTCTCTCTTCTCTTTCACTAATACTCTTACTTCTTCATCCCACCACTCACTACCCTTTCTAATCAACCCACCTCCCACTCTTCTCATGCCACAAGCATCTTTTGCGCAATCCATCAATGATTCCCTAAATACATCCCATTCCTCCCCCACTCCCCTTACTTCCATTGTTCTCACCTTTTTCCATTCTGTACTCAGTCTCTCCTGGTACTTCCTCACACAGGTCTCCTTCCCAAGCTCACTTACTCTCACCACCCTCTTCACCCCAACATTCACTCTTCTTTTCTGAAAACCCATACAAATCTTCACCTTAGCCTCCACAAGATAATGATCAGACATCCCTCCAGTTGCACCTCTCAGCACATTAACATCCAAAAGTCTCTCTTTCGCACGCCTGTCAATTAACACATAATCCAATAACGCTCTCTGGCCATCTCTCCTACTTACATAAGTATACCTCGCTTTTTAAACCAGGTATTCCCAATCATCAGTCCTTTTTCAGCACATAAATCTACAAGCTCTTCACCATTTCCATTTACAACACTGAACACCCCATGTATACCAATTATTCCCTCAACTGCCAAATTACTCACCTTTGCATTCAAATCACCCATCACTATAACCCGGTCTCGTGCATCAAAACCACTAACACACTCATTCAGCTGCTCCCAAAACACTTGCCTTTCATGATCTTTCTTCTCATGCCCAGGTGCATATGCACCAATAATCACCCACCTCTCTCCATCAACTTTCAGTTTTACCCATATTAATCGAGAATTTACTTTCTTACATTCTATCACATACTCCCACAACTCCTGTTTCAGGAGTATTGCTACTCCTTCCCTTGCTCTTGTCCTCTCACTAACCCCTGACTTTACTCCCCAGACATTCCCAAACCACTCTTCCCCTTTACCCTTGAGCTTCGTTTCACTCAGAGCCAAAACATCCAGGTTCCTTTCCTCAAACATACTACCTATTTCTCCTTTCTTCACATCTTGGTTACATCCACTCACATTTAGGCACCCCACTCTGAGCCTTCGAGGAGGATGAGCACTACAAAACTAAGAAATAATGAATAGGCTTCATTCAAAAATGATGCTGTCTTTGACTAAGACCTTGATACATGTTTAACATTTTTTAACATGCTCTCTAACATGCTAATGCCTTAAAATAATTAAAACTTTTATGTTCCCCATCTTTAACACTATTATACAAAAGAAAAGGTCTGGTTATATACCGTGAACACACTTACTGTGAATAAATGGAAAGTGAAACAAACATTGTATATGAACCAATCAGATACCTTAGCTACAGAAAAGGGGTTTGGCTTCTGGGACAACTTAGCATATGTTGACTATAGTGATCTGTCCTATACAACTCAGCTCTGGTCCTCTTCTCTCAGGAATTTTGAGAAACTTTTGTTGTAGCCCTCAACATCTCCAAAGCATTTTTGAAGGGTGAGGCATAAGTCTGCTCTCTAAACTCCCTTCTTTCAGTTACACTACTTCTCTCTGATCTCTAATGCAGAGTTATCATCACAGAAGTTGTCAATGGAGTGACTTCCCGCTCCTATTCCATCAATAGTAATGTTCCTCAGGATTCTGTCCTACTGACTTTTTTCTTTCTTCTCTCAATAAACTGTCTTTCCTCTTCAACTCCTAACTCTGTTCACTCTTATGCTGATGACCCTATTTTACCTACTTGAACTCAATTTCCCCCCCCCCCCCTTTAATGATTGTTCTCTCTCATACTGATCATATTTCTCTCTCAATTCAGACCTCTGCAACATTTCAGATTGGGGTAACAGCAAACTTGTTACATCCAACAGTGCTAAAATGCAATTTCCCCCTATACCTCTCCTTAAGAATCATTTGTTTCCCTCTGTTCTGTTTCGAAACACCACAATTTAACCCTGTAATAACATTAAAATATTGGGCATAATCATATCCTCCAATCTGTCCTGGAAACCCCACCTAATAAACATTACAAAAGTCTGTTTCCCAAAACCTTGGAGTGTTATATAGAAGACAAATATTTTTCTTGTGAGTAGCTATTTCACATCTACAGGGATTTTATTTGCCCAAGTATGGAATACTGTTCTCACATCTGGAGCGGCTCATCATCCACCTTTGTGTTAATTACGGTGGAATCAAAAGCCTTGTGCCTCATTAATTCTCCTAGTATCACTTCTTTGCAACCTTCCCTTTCTGTAATGTTGCAATGTTGTTGCTCTCTCTACATTCTATAGAGTTTATTTTGGCCACTGTTCTCATAAATTGTCTATATATGTCCTCATCCCCAAGGTTGGGGCCTGTAGCATGTTTAGCAGCTGCTTTCCATATCCTCTGTGTGGAGCTCGGTCATTTGAGTGTTGGCTGTTATGACACCTCCTTCTTCCCACAAAGACCTAAAATGCAGAATTCTCCTTTTGTGTTTTCTTCTTTGTATAACGTGTCTTCTTTCAAGAGTCAGTTCTACAAACACCTGCAGAGCCCTGATCAATTTCTACTTTCTTTTCCTTTCACCTGAAATTACCTAGTCTGGGGCATGAGTGCCCAGGTCATTACAGTTGCAATTAAAATAAGTGCAGGTGGCATGTGACATGCAAAAGGTTGAGAGGAGGGCAAATCAAAATTGGTGGTGAGTAAAAATGAAATAAAGATAAATCACGTGTAGGAAGAGAGGAAAGTGATTGGTTCTCAGTGAATGTAGGTTTGCGGCAGGGGTGTGTGATGTCTCCATGGTTGTTTAATTTGTTTATGGATGGGGTTGTTAGGGAGGTGAATGCAAGAGTTTTGGAAAGAGGGGCAAGTATGAAGTCTGTTGGGGATGAGAGAGCTTGGGAAGTGAGTCAGTTGTTGTTCGCTGATGATACAGCGCTGGTGGCTGATTCATGTGAGAAACTGCAGAAGCTGGTGACTGAGTTTGGTAAAGTGTGTGAAAGAAGAAAGTTAAGAGTAAATGTGAATAAGAGCAAGGTTATTAGGTACAGTAGCGTTGAGGGTCAAGTCAATTGGGAGGTAAGTTTGAATGGAGAAAAACTGGAGGAAGTAAAGTGTTTTAGATATCTGGGAGTGGATCTGGCAGCAGATGGAACCATGGAAGCGGAAGTGAATCATAGGGTGGGGGAGGGGGCGAAAATCCTGGGAGCCTTGAAGAATGTGTGGAAGTCGAGAACATTATCTCAGAAAGCAAAAATGGGTATGTTTGAAGGAATAGTGGTTCCAACAATGTTGTGCGGTTGCGAGGCGTGGGCTATGGATAGAGTTGTGCACAGGAGGGTGGATGTGCTGGAAATGAGATGTTTGAGGACAATGTGTGGTGTGAGGTGGTTTGATCGAGTAAGTAATGTAAGGGTAAGAGAGATGTGTGGAAATAAAAAGAGCATGGTTGAGAGAGCAGAAGAGGGTGTTTTGAAATGGTTTGGGCACATGGAGAGAATGAGTGAGGAAAGATTGACCAAGAGGATATATGTGTCGGAGGTGGAGGGAACGAGGAGAAATGGGAGACCAAATTGGAGGTGGAAAGATGGAGTGAAAAAGATTTTGAGTGATCGGGGCCTGAACATGCAGGAGGGTGAAAGGCGGGCAAGGAATAGAGTGAATTGGATCGATGTGGTATACCGGGGTTGACGTGCTGTCAGTGGATTGAATCAGGGCATGTGAAGCGTCTGGGGTAAACCATGGAAAGTTGTGTGGGGCCTGGATGTGGAAAGGGAGCTGTGGTTTCGGGCATTATTGCGTGACAGCTGGAGACTGAGTGTGAACAAATGGGGCCTTTGTTGTCTTTTCCTAGTGCTACCTCGCACACATGAGGGGGGAGGGGGATGGTATTCCATGTGTGGCGAGTTGGCGATGGGAATGAATAGGGGCAGACAGTGTGAATTGTGTGCATGGGTATATATGTATGTGTCTGTGTGTGTATATATATGTGCACATTAAGATGTATAGGTATGTATATTTGCGTGTGTGGGCGTGTGTGTGTGTACATTGTGTATGGGGGTGGGTTGTGCCATTTCTTTTGTCTGTTTCCTTGCGCTACCTCGCAAACGCGGGAGACAGCGACAAAGCAAAATAAATATAAATATAAAACAAATGTGGGAAGCACATGGAGAGCATGAGCTGGGTTGTAATAAAAGTGACTAGGAGGAACAGACATGTACACAGGAGGGGTTAAGGGGGAAGATGGTGTGGCAAGCACCACAACCCTTATTGCTCACTGACCTAAAAGTTTCGTCATTATAATGCAATGAAACCAGCAGCCCATATCCACAGCCAAGTCCCATACACCTTTTCATAGCTTCTACAGACCACTTCATATGCCTAGGTTCAGCACATTACTGCACATCACTCCCTGTGCTGGAACCTCTCAACTTACGCAATAGTCACATTGTTGAAAATGGTTATGTAAATCAAAAAAGCAGAAATCCAACAATGTAACTAATGGAGATTAGTTTTTTATCAGTATGACAGTACCGTATATCTATCAGTGAAAAGCTACAATATAAATGTACCTGGAAATATGAATATATCTATTTATTCATTTTGCTTTGTCGCTGTCTCCCGCGTTAGCAAGGTAGCGCAAGGAAACAGACGAAAGAATGGCCCAACCCACCCACATACACATGTATATACATACACGTCCACACGCGCAAATATACATACCTATACATCTCAACGTATACGTATATATACACACACAGACACATGCATATATACACATGTACATAATTCATACTGGCTGCCTTTATTCATTCGCATCGCCACCCCACCACACATGAAATAATAACCCCCTCCCCCCTTATGTGTGCGAGGTAGCACTGGGAAAAGACACAAAGGCTACATTCGTTCACACTCTGTCTCTAGCTGTCATGTAAAAATGCACCGAAACCACAGCTCCCTTTCCACATCCAGGCCCCACACAACCTTCCATGGTTTACCCTAGATGCTTCACATGCCCTGGTTCAATCCACTGATAGCACGTTAACGCCGCTATACCATATTGTTCAAATTCACTCTATTCCTTGCACGCCTTTCACCCTCCTGCATATTCCGGCCCCGATCACTCAAAATCTTTTTCACTCCATCTTTCCACCTCCAATTTGGTCTCCCACTTCTCATTCCCTCCACATCTGACACATATATCCTCTTGGTCAATCTTTCCTCACTCATTCTCTCCACGTGACCAAACCATTTCAAAACACCCTATTCTGCTCTCTCAACCACACTCTTTTTATTACCACACATCTCTCTTACCCTATTATTACTCACTCAATCAAACCACCTCACACCACATATTGTCCTCAAACATCTCACTTCCAGCACATCCACCCTACTCCGCACAACTCTATCGATAGCCCAAGCCTTGCAACCATATAACATTCTTGGAACAACTAGTCCTTCAAAACATACCCATTTTTGCTTTCTGAGATAATGTTCTTGACTTCCACATATTCTCCAACGCTCCTAGAACTTTCGCCCTCTCCCCCACCCTATGATTTACTTACGCTTCCATGCTTCCATCCGCTGCCAAATCCACTCCCACATACCTAAAACACTTCACTTCCTCCAGTTTTTCTCCATTCAAACTTACCTCCCAATTGACTTGTCCCTGAACCCTACTGTACCTAATAACTTTGCTCTTATTCACATTTATTCTCAGCTTTCTTCTTTCACACACTTTACCAAACTCAGTCACCAGCTTCTGCAGTTTCTCACACGAATCAGCCACCAGCGCTGTATCATCAGCAAACAACAACTGACTCACTTCCCAAAGTCTCTCATCCACAACAGACTGCATACTTGCCCTTCTTTCCAAAACTCTTCCATTCACCTCCCTCACAACCCCATCCAGAAAGAAATTAAACAACCATGGAGACATCACGCACCCTGCCACAAACCAACATTCACTGAGAACCAATCACTTTCCTCTCTTCCTACACATACATATGCCTTACATCCTCGATAAAAACTTCTCACTGCTTCTAACAACTTGCCTCCCACACCTTATATTCTTAATACCTTCCACAAAGCATCTCTATCAACTCTTTCATATGCCTTCTCTAGAGCCATAAATGCTACATACAAATCCATTTGTTTTTCTAAGTATTTCTTACATACATTCTTCAAAGCAAACTCCTGATCCACACATCCTCTACCACTTCTGAAACCACACTGCTCTTCCCCAATCTGATGCTCCGCACATGCCTTCACCCTCTCAATCAATAACCTCCCATATAATTTCCCAGGAATACTCAACAAACTTATACCTCTCTAATTTGAGCGCTCACTTTTATCCCCTTTGCCTTTGTACAATGGCACTATGCAAGCACTCCACCAGTCCTCAGGCACCTCACCATGAGTCATACGTACATTGAATAACCTTACCAACCAGTCAACAATACAGTCACCCCCTTTTTTAATAAATTCCACTGCAACACCATCAAAACCTGCTGCCTTACCGGCTTTCATCTTCCGCAAAGCTTTTACTACCTCTTCTCTGTTTACCAAATCATCCTCCCTAACCCTCTCAATTTGCATACCACCTCGACCAAAACACCCTATATCTGCCACTCTATCATCAAACACATTCAACAAACCTTCAAAATACTCACTCCATCTCCTTCTCACATCACCACTACTTGTTATCACCTCCCCATTAGCCCCCTTCACTCAAGTTTCCATTGATTCCCTTGTCTTACACACTTTACTTACCTCCTTCCAAAACATCTTTTTATTCTCCCTAAAATTTAATGATACTCTCTCAACCCAACTCTCATTTGCCCTCTTTTTCACCTCTTGCACCTTTCTCTTGACCTCCCGCCTCTTTCTATAATACATCTCCCACTCATTTGCATTATTTCCCTGCAAAAATCGTCCAAATGCCTCTCTCTTCTCTTTCACTAATAATCTTACTTCTTCATCCCACCACTTACTACTTTCTAATCTGCCCACCTCCCACGCTTCTCATGCCACAAACATCTTTTGCGCAAGCCATCACTGCTTCCCTAAATACATCCCATTCCTCCCTCACGCCCCTTATGTCCTTTGTTCTCACCTTTTTCCATTCTGAACTCAGGCTCTCCTGGTACTTCCTCACACAAGTCTCCTTCCCAAGCTCACTTACTCTCATTACTCTCTTCACCCCAACATTCTCTCTTCTTTTCTGACAACCTCTACAAACCTTCACCTTCGCCTCCACAAGATAATGATCAAACATTCCTCCAGTTGCACCTCTCAGCACATTAACATCCAAAAGTCTCTCTTTCGCACGCCTATCAATTAACACGTACTCCAATAACGCTTTCCGGCCATCTCACCTACATACATACGTATACTTATGTATATCTCTCTTTTTAAACCAGGTATTCCCAATCACCAGTCCTTTTATCAGCACATAAATCTACAAGCTCTTCACCATTTCCATTTACAACACTTGAACACCCCATGTACACTAATTATTCCCTCAACTGCCACATTACTCACCTTTGCATTCAAATCACCCATCACTATACTATAACACGGTCTCGTGCATCAAAACTACTAACACACTCACTCAGCTGCTCCCAAAACACTTGCCTCTCATGATCTTTCTTCTCATGCCCAGGCGCATATGCACCAATAATCACCCATCTCTCTCCATCAACTTTCAGTTTTACCCATATCAATCTAGAGTTTACTTTCTTACACTCTATCACATACTCCCACCACTCCTGTTTCAGGAGTAGTGCTACTCCTTCCCTCGCTCTTGTCCTCTCACTAACCCCTGACTTTACTCCCAAGACATTCCCAAACCACTCTTCCCCTTTACCCTTGAGCTTCATTTCACTCATAGCCAAAATATCGAGATTCCTTTCCTCAAACATACTACCTATCTCTCCTTTTTTCTCATCTTGGTTACATCCACACACATTTAGAAACCCTAATCTGAGCCTTCGAGTAGGATGAGCACTCCCCGCGAGACTCCTTCTGTTTCCCCATTTAGAAAGTTGAAATACAAGGAGGGGAGGGTTTCCAGCCCCCCACTCCCGTCCCCTTTAGTCGCCTTCTAAGACATGTGAGGAACGCATGGGAAGTATTCTTTCTCCCCTATCCCCAGGGATAAAATGAAATACTGATAATATGAAATACTGTAAAATACTTATTGTACAATGAATCATATTAACAAAAACAGAAAATATAAACTTTGAATCTCAGAGCAGTCTTCTTTAAATGGGAAATGAATGATATTTAAGGCATTCTCTTCAAAAATAGTCCAATCTCATCCATGTAAAAAAATTTGCTTAGGGGAATAACTGCCTTCCTTGATACATATCTCAAGGGTTTCTGGGCAATTTTTGGCAGCAAAAACATTAGCAGAAGTAGCATTACCAGTCATCCTGATGTTGTGACAATTGTAGCATTTCCTAAAATTCACAAACTAACCAGGGCTTGCTTTAAATATCTTCAAAACTCCTTCTTCCACTGCCATACTATCATATATACTATGGGCCTTTGCTTGTATCACAAACATGCTAATGAGAACATTTTCATGAGTTTGGTGTCTATCCATGTGCTCAATATTCTTTCCATTCTCTCCATCATCAAACTCTGAGAATGCAGGGGTCATAGGTGCACTGATCAACATTCCACTCTTGGCACTCTCCTAGATTTTTCTACATTAAGTCTAAGGATACCCTTAATATCAACACTTTGTTCACCTTCCTCATAAGGTTTACGCACATCCAACTTCATCTCAATGGTGATGGCCTTATGCTTCTTAACACCACTGATACCAGGAGAACTTAAAAGACGCTTTGGTGGCATAATGCAAGGGGCAAAACATATGAAATATATAGAATACTACTGCCCTGTGCTTCTCTTATGGTGCTGGCAATACCACACCAGTGCACTAGTAGCCAAATGATGATCACTTTATTCTAAACTTAAGCTTGCATCAATTAAAAAATGGTGTAAAAGGACCATGCACATTGTTCTAAAATGGTGAAAGTAAAATACACATAAATCAAGAAGTAACTGTATACATCACTCTAATTCACTCTCTTCCATTCATGTCTCATACTCTTCTGCTTGCTCAGGCCCCAAAAACTAAAAGCATCTTTCGTTCCATCTTTCCATTTCATACTTGGTCTTCCCAGTCTCTGCGTTCCCTTCACTTCTGAAAGGCAGATCCTCTTGATCAGTCTCTCCTCACTCTTTCAACCATACTCTTCTAACTAACTTACCTCTCTCTCTTACCCTATCATTTCTTACTGAATCAATCCGACTTATGCCACATACTGTCCTTAAGTATCTAATTTCCATAATATGCACCTTCATCCATACTTTCCCACTGGAGTCCATGCCTCGCAACAAACAGCACTGGTAAGACTTCAATACCATCAAACATACTCATCTGTGCCACCACACACTCCTCAGTGCACCCTAAACCTTTGCCCCTCATCCATTCAATGTTCACTTCAGTCCCATTTATGGGCATGCTCACTCCTATGTATCTAAAATGCATTAATTCCTATCTGTCTTCCCTACTTAACTGAACTACCTTACTTTTATTCCCACGTACAATAGCTCTCAACTTCCCCCTATCATACACTCTCCAAAACTCAGACACCAGCTTCTGATTCATCTCCAAGGTACCCCCATCTCAAAGGACTGCATGCAGGCCCCTCTCCAGTACCCTTATCTATCACACCATCTCATCATAAACAGGTTAAACAGCCATGGTAACAACACATACCCTTGACACAGACCCAACTTTATCTGGAAACACTCAACCACCACCCTAACTGCACACATGAATTGCCCTTTGATAAAAAGTCCTTACTGCTTCCAGTAACTTTTCTCTCATGCCATATATTCATGCAACCTTCCACAAAGCCTCTTTGTCAACCCAATCATATGCTACACAATTCTTCTCATTCAGCATGGATTTTGCACAAATTCTTGAGACCAGCATCTGGTTCAAATATCCTCTACTACTCCCAAAGCCATACTGCTCCTCCCTGTTCTGATGCTCTGTGCATGCAACCATCCTCTCACTACCCACCCTCCCATCATCTTGCCAGGTACATCCAACAAACTAATAACTCTGTAACTCAAACACTCCCTTTTATATCCTTCTATTCATATAATGGCACTATACAGGCAACTTGCCAGTACTCTGGCACCTCAAATGTAATCCCATCTACCTCAGCTGCTTTGTCATACTTTAACTTATGCAAGGCTTTTGCCAGCTCTTCTTTTTTCACTAAACCAAATGCCAGAACTCTCTTGCTCAGCATACCTCCAGGTCCCAAATACATCCCATTCTCTAACAGATTCAACAGTCCTATACAATACTCACTCCATCTCCTCCTAACCTTCTCTTTGCCTGTTACCACTTCCCCATCTGCTTCCCTTACTGATGCTCCCATTTATTTTCATTCCCATCATGCAATTCACCTCCCTTTAACAATTTTTTTCCTCCTCCTCATAGTATGCCAATACTCTCTCACCCCATCTCTTATTTGCCCTCTTATTCAGCCACTGCACTTTCCTCATGACCTCCTACCACGTCTTTTTTGTGCATCTCCCAATCACTCGACTTCTTTTCTGCAGGTAATGCAGTTATGCTGATGTACCTCTCTTTTCTCTTTTCCTATCAACTCAACTTCCTCAATCCCCCAAATCACTACCCTTTTCATTCCCCAACATTCCATCTTCCATAAAACACACACTTCTGCACAAGGAAGCACTGCTTCCCTAAATGCTTTCTATTCCTAAGAGACCCTAGTTTCGTTTACTCTCACCTTTTTGCCATTTTTCACCCTAATTCCCTGGTATCTTATACAAACCTCTTTTCAGCAGTCAATCACTTTCATTACCTTCTTTCCAACCATTTCCTTTCCACTTATCCTAAAGTCTCTACATTCTTACATCTTGCATGAAAGGTGAAACAAGATACTTCAAGCTTTTATGTTTATTTTGACACTCCGTCAGAGACAATGAGACAAAGTCACCTACAATACGTAGACCAGAGAGAGAGAGAAAGACAATTAAAGGATTATAGATTGAGGAGGGGTCACGTAACCTGATATGATGAAATATCTTACATTTCTGTCCAGGTAAGAGAAGGTCATCTGAAATACTTAAATAGCTCACTCTTCTACCTGGGAATAAGATTACAAGAGGCTGATGCAGTTTCTAACAGTGGGATATTCATTACATGTGATATTAAAACATTATCATCTTTATACAGCCCATCATTTAAATCAAATGTATTCAGATGTTTTATCATACATGATTCTACAATTAAAAATTCTGATTCTATCCTAAACATACAAATAGTTTTAGCATTAATCCAATAAATCCTGTGGTTGTCATTACTCAAATGTAAAAACAAACCACCTGAATCATTTCCAGTTCTAACATTATACCTCTTTTCTTTTTTCTTTCATACTCATCCGCCATTTCTCATGTTAGCGATGTAGTGCCAGGAACAGATGAAGAAAGACCACATTTGCTCACATACATTCTCCATCTTTCATGTACAATACCTGAAACCAAAGCCCCCTTTCCATAACCAGGCACACAGTCCTTTCCTTGGTTTACCCTGGCCACTCTGCTCTTTCCATGTCTGTGGCCAGGCCTGAGAGAATTTCCTATCTTACACTTTCCTACCCTCCCACACCTTCCATACCTGAGTCAGCATCAATGTCCCCTTCTGAACCAATATCTGTGCTAGAAATTTCCTGGCCTCCATGTTCTCTCTCTCCTTTCATATGAGAATCAGTTGCCCAGTCTCTTTCTTCTATCATGTCTGTGCTTGCCAATTTCTTGCTTCCACTATCTCCCTCTCCTTCAATTCCTAAATCAGTGTCTTTGTCTCCTGTGCTCATGTCTTTGGTTGAAGTCTCCTGACTTCCAGTTTCAACATACATTTCCACAATGGACCCTCCCTCTATAGCTGAGTCAGGGTCTACCAGGTTTTCTAAAACACTTTCCACTACAGCATTTCCCAACTCTGAGTTTTGTGTAAGTCTACAATGGGAGTGTTGTGCAACTTCCTTCACTTGATGTACAGTGAGGGTTATGCCTTTAAAATTTATCCTTATCTACCTCAGTTTTACTTTTAAGATTTCCAAATGCAAGAATATGTGAGGCTGTAGTACATAGCCAGGACATACTGTCTGCCTGTGAAGCTCTCCTGATATGTTTCATAATGTGGCCTATGCTTGCAAAGCTGAAGAGACAGATTGTCTTCCTATAATATAAGCAAGCAATTTCCAGTTGGATGTTTATGGCATTCTCATATTTAAAGCAATTCTCTGCAATTTCTATCATTATCATTATACATGACTGGGGATGAGAGGCCCTGGGAAGTGAGTCAATTGTTGTTCACCAATGATACTGCACTGGTTGCTGATTCAAATGAGAAACTGCAGATGGTGACTAAGTTTGGAAAAGTGTGTGACAGGTGAAAGTGAAAGTTGAGAGTAAATGTGAATAACAGCAAGGTTATTAAGTTCAGCAGTCTTTAGGCACTAGTTGGGATGTGAGTGTGAATGGAAAAAAATTGGAGGAAGTGAAGTGTTTTAGATATCTGGGAGTAGACTCAGCAGCGAATGGAACCATAGAAGTGAAAGTCAGTCGTAAGATGAGGGAGGGGGTGAAGGTTCTGGGAACAATGAATAATGTGTGGATAGACAGAACATTATCTCCAAGAGCAAAATCAGGCATGTTTAAAGGAATAGTAGGGTTCTATGGCAGAGGGTGGGTGTGTTGGAACTGAAATGTTTGAGGACAATGGGTGGTGTGAGGTGGTTTGATTGAGTAAGTAATGAAAAAGTAAGAGATGTGTGGTAATAAAAAGAAAGTGGTTGAGAGAACAGAAGAGGTTGTGTTGAAATGATGTGGAAGTATGGATAGAATGACTGAGGAAAGATTGACAAAGAGGATATGTGTCAGAGGTGGAGTGAGCAAGAAGTGGGAGACCAAATTGGAAGTGGAAGGATGGAGTGAAAAACATTTTGAGCGATTGGGGCCTGAACATGCAGGAGGATGAGAGGCACACAAAGAATAGAGTGAATTGGAATGATGTGAAATACCGGGGTCAATGTGCTGTCAATGGACAGAACCAAAGCATGTGAAATGTCTGGGGTAAACCATGGAAAGGTCAAAGGTGCCTTGATGTGGATAGGGAGCTCCAGTTTCAGTGCATTACACACGACAACGAGAGACAGTGTGGAAAAATGTGGCCTTTTTTTCCGGTTTTCCTGGTGCTACCTTGCTGATACAGGGAGTGGTGATGCTGTTTCCTGTAGGGCAGTGTGGCCCCAGGAATGAATGAAGGCAAGCATGAATATGTACATGTATATAAATGTGTGGGTGATTTGAATGCAAAGGTGAGTAATGTGTCACTTGAGGGAATAATTGGTGTACATGGGGTGTTCAGTGTTGTAAATGGAAATAGTGAAGAGCTTACAGATTTATGTGCTGAAAAAGGACTGGTGATTGGAAATACATGGTTTAAAAAGAGAGATACACATAAGTATACGTATGTAAGTAGGAAAGATGGCCAGAGAGCGTTATCGGATTACGTGTTAATTGACAGACGCGCGAGAGAGAATTTTGGATGTTAATGTACTGAGAGGTGCAACTGAAGGGATGTCTGATCATTATCTTGTGGAGGCAAAGGTAAAGATTTGTAGAGGTTTTCAGAAAAGAAGAGAGAATGTTGGGGTGAAGAGAGTGGTGAGAGTAAGTGAGCTTTGGAAGGAGACTTGTGTGAGGAAGTACCAGGAGAGACTGAGTACAGAATGGAAAAAGGTGAGAACAAAGGACATAAGGGGAGTGGGAGAGGAATGAGATGTATCTAGGGAAGCAGTGATGGCTTGCGCAAAAGATGCTTGTGGCATGAGAAGTGTGGGAGGTGGGCAGATTAGAAAGGATAGTGAGTGATGGGATGAAGAAGTAAGAGTATTAGTGAAAGAGAAGAGAGAGGCATTTGGACGATTTTTGCAGGGAAATAATGCAAATGAGTGGGAGATGTATTATAGAAAGAGGCAGGAGGACAAGAGAAAGGTGCAAGAGGTGAAAAAGAGGGCAAATGAGAGTTGGGTTGAGAGAGCATCATTAAATTTTAGGAAGAATAAAAAGATGTTTTGGAAGGAGGTAAATAAAGTGCGTAAGACAAGGGAACAAATGGGAACTTCAGTGAAGGGGGCTAATGGGAAGGTGATAACAAGTAGTGGTGATGTGAGAAGGAGATGGAGTGAGTATTTTGAAGGTTTGTTGAATGTGTTTAATGATAGAGTGGCAGATATAGGGTGTTTTGGTCGAGGTGGTGTGCAAAGTGAGAGAGTTAGGGAGAATGATTTGGTAAACAGAGAAGAGGTAGTAAAAGCTTTGCGGAAGATGAAAGCCAGCAAGGCAGCGGGTTTGGATGGTATTGCAGTGGAATTTAATAAAAAAGGGGGTGACTGTATTGTTGACTAGTTGGTAAGGTTATTTAATGTGTGTATGACTCATGGTGAGGTGCCTGAGGATTGGTGGAATACTTGCATAGTGCCATTGTACAAAAGCAAAGGGGATAAAAGTGAGTGCTTAAATTACAGAGGTATAAGTTTGTTGAGTATTCCTGGGAAAGTATATGGGAGGGTATTGATTGAGAGGGTGAAGGCATGTACAGAGCATCAAACTGGGGAAGAGCAGTGTGATTTCAGAAGTGGTAGAGGATGTGTGGATCAGGTGTTTGCTTTGAGCAATGTGTGTAAGTAATACTTAGAAAAGCAGATGGATTTGTATGTAGCATTTATGGATCTGGAGAAGGCATATGATAGAGTTGATAGACATGCTCTGTGGAAGGTATTAAGAATATATGGTGTGGGAGGCAAGTTGTTAGAAGCAGTGAAAAGTTTTTATCGAGGATGTAAGGCATGTGTACGTGCAGGAAGAGAGGAAAGTGATTGGTTCTCAGTGAATGTTGGTTTGCAGCAGGGGTATGTGATGTCTCCATGGTTGTTTAATTTGTTTATGGATGGGGTTGTTAGGGAGGTGAATGCAAGAGTTTTGGAAAGAGGGGCAAGAATGCAGTCTGTTGTGGATGAGAGTGCTTGGGAAGTGAGTCAGTTGTTCGCTGATGATACAGCGCAGGTGGCTGATTCAGGTGAGAAACTGCAGAAGCTGGTGACTGAGTTTGGTAAAGTGTGTGAAAGAAGAAAGTTGAGAGTAAATGTGAATAAGAGCAAAGTTAATAGGTAAGTAGGGTTGAGAGACAAGTCATTTGGGAGGTAAGTCTGAATGGAGAAAAACTGGAGGAAGTGAAGTGTTTTAGATATCTGGGAGTGGATTAGACAGAGGATGGAACCCTGGAAGTGGAAGTGAATTATAGGGTGGGGGAGGGGGCAAAAGTTCTGGGAGAGTTGAAGAATGTGTGGAAGTCAAGTACGTCATCTCAGAAAGCAAAAATGGGTATGTTTGAAGGAATAGTGGTTCCAACAATGTTACATGGTTGCGAGGCGTGGGCTATAGATAGAGTTGTGCAGAGGAGGGTGGATGTGCTGGAAATGAGATGTTTGAGGACAATATGTGGTGTAAGGTGGTTTGACCGAGTAAGTAAATAATAGGGTAAGAGAGATGTGTGGTAATAAAAAGAGTGTGGTTGAGAGAGCAGAACAGGGTGTTTTGAAATGGTTTGGTCACATGGAGAGAATGAGTGAGGAAAGATTGACCAAGAGGATATATGTGTCAAAGGTGGAGGGAATGAGGAGAAGTGGGAGACCAGATTGGAGGTGGAAAGATGGAGCGAAAAAGAGTTTGAGTGAGCGGGGCCTGAACATGCAGGAGGGTGAATGGCGTGCAAGGAATAGAGTGAATTAGAACGATGTTGTATACCGGGGTCAATGTGCTGTCAATGGATTGAACCAGGGAATGTGAAGTGTCTGGGATAAACCATGAAAAGTTCTGTGGGGTCTGGATGTGGAAAGGGAGCTGTTATTTCGGTGCATTATTACATGACAGCTAGAGACTGAGTGTAAATGAATGTGTCCTTTGTTGTCTTTTCCTAAAGCTACCTCGCACACATGTGGGGGGAGAGGGTTGTAATTTCATGTGTGGCAGGGTGGCAATGGCAATGAATAAAGGCAGACACTATGAATTATGTACATGTGTATATATGTATATGTCTGTGAGTGTACATATATCTATACGTTGAGATGTATAGGTATGTATATTTGCGTGTGTGGACGTGTATGTATATACATGTGTATGTGGGTGGGTTGGGCCATTCTTTCGTCTGTTTCCTTGCGCTACCTTGCTGATGCGGGAGACAGCGACAAAGTAAATGGATATATAAATGTACATGTCTGTGTATGTATATGTATGCGCATATGTATACATTGATATGTATATGTATAAATATGCACATGTATGTGTGTGTATGTATATATGTGTGTACATTAGATGGGCCTTCATCTGTTTCCTGCCACTACATCGCAGACACAAGAAACCAGGAAACGAACAAAGAATTGCCCATCCACCCACATACACATATTTATATTGTATATTTATTATACTTCGTCGCAGTCTCCCGTGTTAGCGAGGTAGCGCAAGGAAACAGACAAAAGAATGGCCCAACCCACCCCTATACACATGTATATACATACACGTCCACACACGCACATATACATACCTATACATCACAACGTATACATATATATGCACACACAGACATATACATATATACACATGTACATAATTCATATTGTCTGCCCTTAATAATTCCCATCACCACCCTGCCACACATGAAATAACAACCCCCTCCCTCCCGCATGCGCGCAAGGTAGCGCTAGGAAAGACAACAAAGGCCACATTTGTTCACACTCAAACTCTAGCTGTCATGTATAATGCACCGAAACCACAGCTCCCTTTCCACATCCAGGCCCCACAGAACTTTCCATGGATCACCCCAGACGCTTCACATGCCCTGGTTCAATCCATTGACAGCATGTCGACCCCGGTATACCACATCGTTCCAATTCACTCTATTCCTTGCATGCTTTTCACCCTCCTGCATGTTTAGGCCACAATCACTCAAAAGCTTTTCACTCAATCTTTCCACCTCCAATTTGGTCTCCCTCTTCTCCTCGTTCCCTCCACCTCTGACACATATATCCTCTTGGTCAATCTTTCCTCACTCATTCTCTCCATGAGACCAAACCATTTCAAAACATCCTCTTATGCTCTCTCAACCACTCTTTTTAATACCACACATCTCTCTTACCCTTTCATTACTTACTCGATCAAACCACCTCACACCACATATTGTCCTCAAGCATCTCATTTCCAGCACATCCACCCTCCTCCGCACAACTCTATCCATAGCCCACATCTCACAACCATATAACATTCTTGGAACCATTGGTCCTTCAAACATATGCATTTTTGCTTTCCAAGATAACGTTCTCGACTTCCATACATTTTTCAACGCTCCCAGAACTTTTGCCCCTTCCCCCTCCTATGATTCACTTCTGCTTCCATGGTTGCATCCACTGCCAAATCCACTCCCAGATATCTAAAACACTTTACTTCCTCCAGTTTTTCTCTATTCACACTTACCTCCCAATTGACTTGTCCCTGAACCCTATTGTACCTAACAACTACTCTTATTCACAATTACTCTCAGCTTTCTTCTTTCACACACTTTACCAAACTCAGTCACCAGCTTCTGCAGTTTCTCACATGAATCAGCCACCAGCACTGTATCATCAGTGAACAATAACTGACTCACTTCCCAAGCTCTCTCATCCACAAAAGCTGCATTCTTGCACCTCTTTCCTAAACTCTTGCATTCACCTCCCTAACAACCCCATCCATAAACAAATTAAACAACCATGGAGACATCACGCACCCTGCCACAAACCAACATTCACTGAGAACCAATCACTTTCCTCTCTTCCTACACGTACACAAGCCTTACATCCTCGATATCAACTTTTCACTGCTTCTAACAACTTGCCTTCCACACCATATATTCTTAATACCTTCCACAGAGCATCTCTATCAACTCTATCATATGCCTTCTCCAGATCCATAAATGCTACATACAAATCCATTTGCCTTTCTAAGTATTTCTCACATACATTCTTCAAAGCAAACACCTGATCCACACATCCTCTACCACTTCTGAAACCACACTGCTCTTCCCCAGTCTGATGTTCTGTACATGCCTTCACCCTCTCAATCAATACCCTCCCATATACTTTCCCAGGAATACTCAACAAACTTATACCTCTGTAATTTGAGTACTCACTCTTATCCCCTTTGCCTTTGTACAATGGCACTATGCAAGCATTCTGCCAGCCCTCAGGTACCTCACCATGAGGCATACATACATTAAATAACCTTACCAACCAGTTAACAATACAGTCACCCCCTTCTTTCATAAACTCCACTGCAATACCATCCAAACCTGCTGCCTTGCCAGCTTTCATCTTCCGCAAAGCTTTTATTACCTCTTCTCTGTTTACCAAATCATTCTCCCTAACCCTCTCACTTTGTACACCACCTCGATCAAGACACCCTATATCTGCCTCTCTATCATAAACATACAAAGACATATACATAAATACACATACATAATACATAATAGTTGCTTGCCTTCATCCATTCTCAGTGCTACCCCATCCCACAGGAAAGAACATCAGTACCCCCTGCTTCAGCGAGGCAACGCCAGGAAAACAGACAAAAATGGCCACATTTGCTCACATTCAATTTCTAGCTGTCATGCGTAATGCACCAAAACCACAGTTCCCTACCCACATCCTGGCCTCACAGACCTTTCTTTGGTTCACCCCAGACGTTTCACATGCCCTGGTTCAGTCCAATGACAGCATGTCAACCCCGGTATACCACATCATTCCAATTCACTCTATTCCTAACACACCTCTCACCCTCCTTTGTGTTCAGGCCCCGATCACTAAAAATCTTTATCACTCCATCCCTCCACCTCCAATTTGGTCTCCCACTTCTTGTTTCCTCCACCTCTGACACATATATCCTCTTGGTCAATCTTTCCTCACTCATTCTCTCCATGTTTCCAAACCATTTCAACACACCCACTTCTGCTCTCTCAACCACACTCTTTTTATTACCACACATCTCTCACCCTCTCATTGCTTACTCGATCAAACCACCTCACACCACATATTGTCCTCAAACATTTCATTTCCAACACATCCACCCTCCTCCATACAACTCTATCTATAGCCCATGCCTTGCAACTGTATAATATTGTTGGAACCACTATTTCATCAAACATATCCACTTTTGCTCTCTGAGATAATGTTTTCTCCTTCCACACATCTAAACATTCTTCAATGCTCCCAAGACCTTTACCTCCTCCCCCACCCTACGACTCACATCTGTTTCCATGGTTACATTCACTGCTAAGTCCACTCAAAGATATCTAAAACACTTCACTTACTCTAATCTTTCTCCATTCAAACTTACATCCCAACTAACTTGTTCATCAACCCTACTGAATGAAATAACCTTGCTCTTATTCACATTTACTCTCAACTCTCTTCTTTCACACACTTTTTCAAACTCAGTCATCAACTTCAGCAGTTTCTCACTCGAATCAGCTACCAGAGCTGTATCGTCAGCAAACAACAATCTACTCACTTTCCATGCCAATTCATCCCCAACAGACTGTATACTCGTCCCTCTCTCCAAAACTCTTGCATTTACCTTCCTAACCACCCTATCCAAAAACAAATCAAACAACCATTTTTATCATTATACTTAATCGCTGTTTCCCGTTTCAGTGAGGTAACACCAGGAAACAGGTGAAGAATGGCCTATACATGCACATATACATACATACACATAAGAGCAAGGTTATTAGGTTCAGTAGTCTTGAGGGACAAGTTAATTGGGAGGTAAGTCTGAATGGAGAAACACTGGAGGAAGTGAAGTGTTTTAGATATCCGGGAGTGGATTTAGCAGCGGATGGAACCATGGAAGCAGAAGTGAGTCACAGGGTGGGGGAGGGGGTGAAGGTTCTGGGAGTGTTGAAAAATGTGTGGAAGGTGAGAACATTATCTTGTGGAGCAAAAATGGGTATGTTTGAAGGAATAGCGTTTCCAACAAAGTTATATAGTTGTATGGCATGGGCTATAGATAGGGTTGCACAGAGGAGAGTGGATGTGTTGGAAAAGAAATATTTGAGGACAATACGTGGTGTGAGGTGGTTTGATTGAGTAAGCATTTCTTTATGTGTGGCGGGGTGGCAATGGGAAAGGATGAAGGCAGCAAGTATGAATATGTACATGTGTATATATGTATATGTCTGTGTATGTATATGTATGTATATGTTAAAATGTATAAGTATGTATATGAGTGTGAGTGGGCATTTATGTACATACATGTGTATGGGGGTGGGTTAGGCCATTCATTCGTGTGTTTCCTTGCGCTACCTCACTAACGCAAGACACAGCGATTAAGTATAACAAATAAATAATATACACACGCATACATATACATATATACACATAAAAATTCATGGTTGCCTTTATCCATTCCTGACGCCATCCTGCCCCACAGGAAACAGCATCGCTAGCCCCTGCTTTAGTGAGGTAGTGCCAGGAAAACAGACAAAAAAGGCCACAATCATTCACACTCAGTCTCTAGCTGTCATGTGTAATGCACCAAAACCACAACTTCCTACCCACATCCAGGCCCCAGAGACCTTTCCATGATTGAGAGGATGAAGGCATGTACAGAGCATCATATTGAGGAGAAGCTGTGTGGTTTTAGAAGCGGTAGAGGATGTGTGGATTAAGTGTTTGCTTTGAAGAATGTATGAGAGAAATACTTAGAAAAACAAATGGATTTGTATGTAGCATTTATGGATCTGGAGAAGGAATATGATAGAGTGGATAGAGATGCTTTGTGGAAGGTTTTAAGAGGATAGTGTGGGAGGTAAGTTGCTAAAAGCAGTGAAAATGTTTTACCAAGGATGTAAGATATGTGTAAGAGTAAAGAAAGGAGAGTGACTGGTTACCAGTGACTGTCGGTTTCCAGCAGGGGTGTGTGATGTCCCCATGGTTGTTTGATTTGTTTATCGATGGGGTGGTTAGGGTGGTAAATGTAAGAGTTTTGGAGAGAGGTGCGAGTATGCAGTCTGTTGGGGATGAGATGGCCTGAGAAGTGAGTCAGATATTGTTCACTGATGATACAGCTCAGGTGGCTGATTTGGGTGAGAAACTGCTGAGGCCAGTGACAGTTTGGTAAAGTGTGTGAATTGAGAAAGTGAATAAGAGCAAGGTTATTAGGTTCAGTAGGGTTGAGGGACAAGTTAATTGGGATGTAAGTTTGAATGGAGAAAAATGGAGGAAGTGAAGTGTTTTAGATACCTGGGAACGGACTTGACAGCAGATGAAACCATGAAAGTGGAGGTGAGTCACAGGGTGGGGGAGGGGGTGAAGATTCTTGGAGCAATGAAGAATGTATGGAAAGAGAGGACGTTATCTTGGAGCAAAAATGGGTATGTTTGAATGAATAGTTCTTCCAACAATATTATATGGTGGCATGGCATGGGCTATGAAAAGGGTTGTACAGAGGAGGGTGAATGTGTTGGAAATGAGATAATTGAGGACAACATGTGGTGTGAGGTGGTTTGATTGAGTAAGTAATGAAAGGGTAAGAGAGATGTTTGGTGACAAAAAGAGCATGGTTGAGAGAGCAAAAGATGTGCTGAAATGGTTTGGACTGGTTTGGACATTTGGAGAGAATGAGAAGAAATATTGACAAAGAGGTTATATGTGTCAGAGGTGGAGGGAAGGGGAAGCAGGAGACCAAATTGGAGGTGGAACAATGGAGTGAAAAAGCTTTTGAGTGATCAGGGCCTAAACACACAAGAGGGTGAAAGGCATGCAAGGAATAGAGTGAACTGGAACACTGTGGTATAACAGGGTCTACATGCTGTCAATGGACTGAACCAGGGCACATGAAGTGTCTGGAGTAAACCATGGAATGGCCTGTGGTGCCTGAATGTGGATAGGGAGCAGTGGTTTCGGTGCATTACACATGACAGCTAGAGACTGAATATGAACAAATGTGGCCTTTTTTTGTCTGTTTTCCTGGTGCTACCTCGCAAAACAGGGGATAGCAACGCTATTTCCTGAGTGGCAGGGTAGCAACAAGAGGGGATGAAGGCAAGGAAGTATGAATATGTACATGTGTATGCATGTGTATGTCTGTGTATGTGTATGTATATGTCTATATATGTTGATATGTATATGTATGTAAAATAATAATAATAATAATAACAATAATAATAATAATAATAGTTGTTAGAAGCAGTGAAAAGTTTTTATCGAGGATGTAAGGCATGTGTACGTGTAGGAAGAGAGGAAAGTGGTTTGCGGCAGGGGTGTGTGATGTCTCCATGGTTGTTTAATTTGTTTATGGATGGGGTTGTTAGGGAGGTGAATGCAAGAGTGTTGGAAAGAGGGGCAAGTATGAAGTCTGTTGGGGATGAGAGAGCTTGGGAAGTGTCAGTTGTTGTTCGCTGATGATACAGCGCTGGTGGCTGATTCATGTGAGAAACTGCAGAAGCTGGTGACTGAGTTTGGTAAAGTGTGTGAAAGAAGAAAGTTAAGAGTAAATGTGAATAAGAGCAAGGTTATTAGGTACAGTAGGGTTGAGGGTCAAGTCAATTGGGAGGTAAGTTTGAATGGAGAAAAACTGGAGGAAGTAAAGTGTTTTAGATATCTGGGAGTGGATCTGGCAGCGGATGGAACCATGGAAGCGGAAGTGGATCATAGGGTAGGGGAGGGGGCGAAAATTCTGGGAGCCTTGAAGAATGTGTGGAAGTCGAGAACATTATCTCGGAAAGCAAAAATGGGTATGTTTGAAGGAATAGTGGTTCCAACAATGTTGCATAGTTGCGAGGCGTGGGCTATGGATAGAGTTGTGCGCAGGAGGATGGATGTGCTGGAAATGAGATGTTTGAGGACAATGTGTGGTATGAGGTGGTTTGATGGAGTAAGTAACGTAAGGGTAAGAGAGATGTGTGGAAATAAAAAGAGCGTGGTTGAGAGAGCAGAAGAGGGTGTTTTGAAATGGTTTGGGCACATGAAGAGAATGAGTGAGGAAATATTGACCAAGAGGATATATGTGTCGGAGGTGGAGGGAACGAGGAGATGTGGGAGACCAAATTGGAGGTGGAAAGATGGAGTGAAAAAGATTTTGTGTGATCGGGGCCTGAACATGCAGGAGGGTGAAAGGAGGGCAAGGAATAGAGTGAATTGGATCGATGTGGTATACCGGGGTTAACGTGCTGTCAGTGGATTGAATCAGGGCATGTGAAGCGTCTGGGGTAAACCATGGAAAGCTGTGTAGGTATGTATATTTTGCGTGTGTGGACGTATGTATATACATGTGTATGGGGGTGGGTTGGGCCATTTCTTTTGTCTGTTTCCTTGCGCTACCTCGCAAACACGGGAGACAGCGACAAAGCAAAAAAAAAAAAAATAATAGTAATATATTCTTATCATTCTACATATTATACTTGATTGCCGTTTCTCGTATCAGCAAGGTGGCACCAGGAAACAGAAAAAGAATGACCCATCCACTCATAAACACATATATGTACATAAAATATGTGGTATAAGGTGGTTGATCGAGTAAGTAACGTAAGGGTAAGAGAGATGTGTGGTAATAAAACAAGCATGGTTGAGAGAGCAGAAGAAGGTACAATGAAATGGTTTAGACACATGGAGGAAATGAGTGAGGAAAGATTGAAAAAGAGGATATATGTGTCTGAGGTACAGGGAACAAGAAGTGGGAGACCAAACTGGAGGTGGAAGGAAGGAATGAAAAAGATTTTGAGCGATTAGGGCCTGAACATACAGAAGGGTGAAAGGAGTGCAAAGAATAGAGTAAATTGGAACAATGTAGTATACCAGGGTCAACATGCTGTCAATGGATTGAACCAGGGCATGTGAAGCGTCTAGGGTAAACCAAGGAAAGGCCTGTGGGGCCTAGATGTGCAGAAGCTGTGGTTTCGGTGCATTACACATGACAGCTAGAGACTGAATATGAATGGATGTGGCCCTTTTGTCTTTTCCTGGCGCTACCTCGCTGGGGAGGGGTTCTATTACATATGGGACGATGGCAACGGGAATGGATGAAGGCAGCAACTATGAATATGTACATGTGTATTTGTATATTTCTGTGTCTGTATATGTTGAAATGTATATGTATGTATATGTGTTTGTATGGGTGTCTATGTATGTATATGTGGTTAGGCCATTCTTTGTTTCCTTGCGCTACCTTGCTGACGCGAGAAACCACTTAAGTATTATGAAATAAATATATAAACGCCCATACACGTACATATACATACACATACATATCAACATATACATAAGTACATATACATACATTCACACACACAAACGTATAATACATATACACATGTGCATATTCATACTTGCTTGCCTTCTATCCATTATTGGTACCGCCCCACCCCACAAGAAACAGCGTCACTGCCACTGGCTCCAGCATGGTAGTGCCAGGAAAACACACAAAAATGGCCACAATCATTCACATTCATCTATAGCTGTCAAGTGTAATTCACCAAAACCACAGCTCCCTACTCATAACCAAACCCCACAGACCTTTTCATGGTGAACCCCATACACTTCACATACCCTGGTTCAGTCCATTGACAGCACATCCACCCTGGTATACCACAGCGTTCCAATTCACTCTATTTCTCGCACACCTCTCACCTTCCGATATTTTCAGGCCCCAATCACTCATAATCTTCACTCCATCCATCCATCTTAAATTTGGTCTCCCCTTTCTCCTTGTTCCCTCCACCTCTGACATATACATCCTCTTTGTCAACCTATCCTCGCTAATTCTCTTCATATGTTCAAATCATTTCAACACACCTCTTCTGCACTCTAAACTACACTTTTTATTATCACACATCTTTCATACCCCTTCATTAGGTACACAATCAAACCACCTAACACCACTTACTGTCCTCAAACTTTTCATTTACAACACACACACACACACACACACACACATATATATATATATATATATATATATATATTCCCTGCGTGTCGTAGAAGGCGACTAAAAGGGGAGGGAGCGGGTGGCTGGAAATCCTCCCCTCTCGTCTTTTTTTTTAATTTTCCAAAAGAAGGAACAGAGAAGGGGGCCAGGTGAGGATTTTCCCTCTAAGGCCCAGTCCTCTGTTCTTAACGCTACCTCGCAAATGCGGGAAATGGCGAATCGTATGAAAAAAAAAAAAAAAAAAAAATATATATATATATATAGAGATATATATATATATATATATCAACTCTATCATATGCCTTCTCCAGATCCATAAATGCTACATACAAATCCATTTGCTTTTCTAAGTATTTCTCACATACATTCTTCAAAGCAAACACCTGATCCACACATCCTCTACCACTTCTGAAACCACACATCCTCTACCACTTCTGAAACAACACTGCTCTTCCCCAATCTCATGCTCTGTACATGCCTTCACCCTCTCAATCAATACGCTCCCATATAATTTACCAGGAATACTCAACAAACTTATACCTCTCTAATTTAAGCACTCACTCTTATCCCCTTTGCCTTTGTACAATGGCACTATGCACGCATTCCGCCAATCCTCAGGCACCTCATCATGAGTCATACATACATTAAATAACCTTACCAACCAGTCAACAATACAGTCACCCCCTTTTTTAATAAATTCCACTGCAATACCATCCAAACCTGCTGCCTTGCCGGCTTTCATCTTCCGCAAAGCTTTTACTACCTCTTCTCTGTTTACCAAATCATTTTCCCTAACCCTCTCACTTTGCACACCACCTCGACCAAAACACCCTATATCTGCCACTCCATCATCAAACACATTCAACAAACCTTCAAAATACTCACTCCATCTCCTTCTCACATCACCACTACTTGTTATCACCTCCCCATTTGCGCCCTTCACTGAAGTTCCCATTTGCTCCCTTGTCTTACACACTTTATTTACCTCCTTCCAGAACATCTTTTTATTCTCCCTAAAATTTAATGATACTCTCTCACCCCAACTCTCATTTGCCCTTTCTTTCACCTCTTGCACCTTTCTCTTGACCTCCTGTCTCTTTCTTTTATACATCTCCCACTCAATTGCATTTTTTCCCTGCAAAAATCGTCCAAATGCCTCTCTCTTCTCTTTCACTAACACTCTTACTTCTTCATCCCACCACTCACTACCCTATCTAATCAACCCACCTCCCACTCTTCTCATGCCACAAGCATCTTTTGCGCAATCCATCACTGATTCCCTAAATACATCCCATTCCTCCCCCACTCCCCTTACTTCCATTGTTCTCACCTTTTTCCATTCTGTACTCAGTCTCTCCTGGTACTTCCTCACACAAGTCTCCTTTCCAAGCTCACTTACTCTCACCACCCTCTTCACCCCAACATTCACTCTTCTTTTCTGAAAACCCATACAAATCTTCACCTTAGCCTCCACATCTTAGCCTCAGACATCCCTCCAGTTGCACCTCTCAGCACATTAACATCCAAAAGTCTCTCTTTCGCGCGCCTGTCAATTAACACGTAATCCAATAACGCTCTCTGGCCATCTCTCCTACTTACATAAGTATACTTATGTATATCTCGCTTTTTAAACCAGGTATTCCCAATCATCAGTCCTTTTTGAGCACATAAATCTACAAGCTCTTCACCATTTCCATTTACAACACTGAACACCCCATGTATACCAATTATTCCCTCAACTGCCACATTACTCACCTTTGCATTCAAATCACCCATCACTATAACCCGGTCTCATGCATCAAAACCACTAACACACTCATTCAGCTGCTCCCAAAACACTTGCCTCTCATGATCTTTCTTCTCATGCCCAGGTGCATATGCACCAATAATCACCCATCTCTCTATCAACTTTCAGTTTTACCCATATTAATCGAGAATTTACTTTCGTACATTCTATCACATACTCCCACAACTCCTGTTTCAGGAGTATTGCTACTCCTTCCCTTGCTCTTGTCTTCTCACTAACCCCTGACTTTACTCCCAAGACATTCCCAAACCACTCTTCCCCTTCACCCTTGAGCTTCGTTTCACTCAGAGCCAAAACATCCAGGTTCCTTTCCTCAAACATACTACCTATCTATCCTTTTTTCACATCTTGGTTACATCCACACACATTTAGGCACCCCAATCTGAACCTTCGAGGAGGATGAGAACTCCCCGCGTGACTCCTTCTTCTGTTTCCCATTTTAGAAAGTTAAAAAAATACAAGGAGGGGAGGATTTTTGGCCCCCCGCTCCCGTCCCCTCTAGTCGCTTTCTACAACACGCGAGGAATGCATGGGAAGTATTCTTTCACCCCTATCCCCAAGGATAATATATATATATATATATATATATATATATATATACAGACTTTTGGATGTTAATGTGCTGAGAGGTGCAACTGGAGGCATGTCTGATCATTATCTTGTGGAGGCTAAGGTGAAGATTTGTATGGGTTTTCAGAAAAGAAGAGTGAATGTTGGGGTGAAGAGGGTGGTGAGAGTAAGTGAGCTTGAGAAAGAGACCTGTGTGAGGAAGTACCAGGAGAGACTGAGTACAGAATGGAAAAAGGTGAGAACAATGGAAGTAAGGGGAGTGGGGGAGGAATGGGATGTATTTAGGGAATCAGTGATGGATTGCGCAAAAGATGCTTGTGGCATGAGAAGAGTGGGAGGTGGGTTGATTAGAAAGGGTAGTGAGTGGTGGGATGAAGAAGTATGAGTATTAGTGAAAGAGAAGAGAGAGGCATTTGGACGATTTTTGCAGGGAAAAAATGCAATTGAGTGGGAGATGTATAAAAGAAAGAGACAGGAGGTCAAGAGAAAGGTGCAAGAGGTGAAAAAAAGGGCAAATGAGAGTTGGGGTGAGAGAGTATCATTAAATTTTAGGGAGAATAAAAAGATGTTCTGGAAGGAGGTAAATAAAGTGCGTAAGACAAGGGAGCAAATGGGAACTTCAGTGAAGGGCACAAATGGGGAGGTGATAACAAGTAGTGGTGATGTGAGAAGGAGATGGAGTGGTATTTTGAAGGTTTGTTGAATGTGTTTCATGATAGAGTGGCAGATATAGGGTGTTTTGGTCGAGGTGGTGTGCAAAGTGAGAGGGTTAGGGAAAATGATTTGGTAAACAGAGAAGAGGTAGTGAAAGCTTTGCGGAAGATGAAAGCCGGCAAGGCAGCAGGTTTGGATGGTATTGCAGTGGAATTTATTAAAAAAGGGGGTGACTGTATTGTTAACTGGTTGGTAAGGTTATTTAATGTATGTATGACTCATGGTGAGGTGCCTGAGGATTGGCGGAATGCGTGCATAGTGCCATTGTACAAAGGCAAAGGGGATAAGAGTGAGTGCTCAAATTACAGAGGTATAAGTTTGTTGAGTATTCCTCGTAAATTATATGGGAGGGTATTGATTGAGAGGGTGAAGGCATGTACAGAGCATCAGATTGGGGAAGAGCAGTGTGGTTTCAGAAGTGGTAGAGGATGTGTAGATCAGGTGTTTGCTTTGAAGAATGTATGTGAGAAATACTTAGAAAAGCAAATGGATTTGTATGTAGCATTTATGGATCTGGAGAAGGCATATGATAGAGTTGATAGAGATGCTCTGTGGAAGGTATTAAGAATATATGGTGTGGGAGGAAAGTTGTTAGAAGCAGTGAAAAGTTTTTATCGAGGATGTAAGGCATGTGTACGTGTAGGAAGAGAGGAAAGTGATTGGTTCTCAGTGAATGTAGGTTTGCGGCAGGGGTGTGTGATGTCTCCATGGTTGTTTAATTTGTTTATGGATGGGGTTGTTAGGGAGGTAAATGCAAGAGTTTTGGAAAGAGGGGCAAGTGTGAAGTCTGTTGGGGATGAGAGAGCTTGGGAAGTGAGTCAGTTGTTGTTCGCTGATGATACAGTGCTGGTGGCTGATTCATGTGAGAAACTGCAGAAGCTGGTGACTGAGTTTGGAAAAGTGTGTGGAAGAAGAAAGTTAAGAGTAAATGTGAATAAGAGCAAGGTTATTAGGTACAGTAGGGTTGAGGGTCAAGTCAATTGGGAGGTGAGTTTGAATGGAGAAAAACTGGAGGAAGTGAAGTGTTTTAGATATCTGGGATGGATCTGGCAGCGGATGGAACCATGGAAGCGGAAGTGGATCATAGGGTGGGGAGGGGGCGAAAATCCTGGGGGCCTTGAAGAATGTGTGGAAGTCGAGAACATTATCTCGGAAAGCAAAAATGGGTATGTTTGAAGGAATAGTGGTTCCAACAATGTTGTATGGTTGCGAGGCGTGGGCTATGGATAGAGTTGTGCGCAGGAGGATGGATGTGCTGGAAATGAGATGTTTGAGGACAATGTGTGGTGTGAGGTGGTTTGATCGAGTGAGTAACGTAAGGGTAAGAGAGATGTGTGGAAATAAAAAGAGCGTGGTTGAGAGAGCAGAAGAGGGTGTTTTGAAGTGGTTTGGGCACATGGAGAGGATGAGTGAGGAAAGATTGACCAAGAGGATATATGTGTCGGAGGTGGAGGGAACAAGGAGAAGAGGGAGATCAAATTGGAGGTGGAAAGATGGAGTGAAAAAGATTTTGTGTGATCGGGGCCTGAACATGCAGGAGGGTGAAAGGAGGGCAAGGAATAGAGTGAATTGGAGCGATGTGGTATACCGGGGTTGACGTGCTGTCAGTGGATTGAATCAAGGCATGTGAAGCGTCTGGGGTAAACCATGGAAAGCTGTGTAGGTATGTATATTTGCGTGTGTGGACGTATGTATATACATGTGTATGGGGGGGGGTTGGGCCATTTCTTTCGTCTGTTTCCTTGCGATACCTCGCAAACGCGGGAGACAGCGACAAAGTATAATAAATAATATAAATGAATATATACACATACACACACACACATACATACGCACATATACACACACACACACACATACATATATATACATATATATATATATACATATAGAGATGCTCTGTGGAAGGTATTAAGAATATATGGTGTGGGAGGCAAGTTGTTAGAAGCAGTGAAAAGTTTTTATCGAGGATGTAAGGCATGTGTACGTGTAGGAAGAGAGGAAAGTGATTGGTTCTCAGTGAATGTAGGTTTGCGGCAGGGGTGTGTGATGTCTCCATGGTTGTTTAATTTGTTTATGGATGGGGTGGTTAGGGAGGTGAATGCAAGAGTTTTGGAAAGAGGGGCAAGTATGAAGTCTGTTGGGGATGAGAGAGCTTGGGAAGTGAGTCAGTTGTTGTTCGCTGATGATACAGCGCTGGTGGCTGATTCATGTGAGAAACTGCAGAAGCTGGTGACTGAGTTTGGTAAAGTGTGTGAAAGAAGAAAGTTAAGAGTAAATGTGAATAAGAGCAAGGTTATTAGGTACAGTAGGGTTGAGGGTCAAGTCAATTGGGAGGTGAGTTTGAATGGAGAAAAACTGGAGGAAGTGAAGTGTTTTAGATATCTGGGAGTGGATCTGGCAGCGGATGGAACCATGGAAGCGGAAGTGGATCATAGGGTGGGGGAGGGGGCGAAAATTCTGGGAGCCTTGAAGAATGTGTGGAAGTCGAGAACATTATCTCGGAAAGCAAAAATGGGTATGTTTGAAGGAATAGTGGTTCCAACAATGTTGTATGGTTGCAAGGCGTGGGCTATGGATAGAGTTGTGCGCAGGAGGATGGATGTGCTGGAAATGAGATGTTTGAGGACAATGTGTGGTGTGAGGTGGTTTGATCGAGTAAGTAACACAAGGGTAAGAGAGATGTGTGGAAATAAAAAGAGCGTGGTTGAGAGAGCAGAAGAGGGTGTTTTGAAATGGTTCGGGCACATGGAGAGAATGAGTGAGGAAAGATTGACCAAGAGAATATATGTGTCGGAGGTGGAGGGAACGAGGAGAAGAGGGAGACCAAACTGGAGGTGGAAAGATGGAGTGAAAAAGATTTTGTGTGATCGGGGCCTGAGCATGCAGGAGGGTAAAAGGAGGGCAAGGAATAGAGTGAATTGGAGCGATGTGGTATACCTGGGTTGACGTGCTGTCAGTGGATTGAATCAAGGCATGTGAAGCGTCTGGGGTAAACCATGGAAAGCTGTGTAGGTATGTATATTTGCGTGTGTGGACGTATGTATATACATGTGTATGGGGGTGGGTTGGGCCATTTCTTTCGTCTGTTTCCTTGCGCTACCTCGCAAACGCGGGAGACAGCGACAAAGCAAAAAAAAAAAAAAAATTATATATATATATATATATATATATATATATATATATATTTATTTATTTATTACTCATTTTGCTTTGTCGCTGTCTCCCGCGTTTGCGAGGTAGCGCATGGAAACACCCGAAAGAAATGGCCCAACCCACCCCCATACACATGTATATACATACACGTCCACATACACAAATAACCTCTACAAATCTTCACCTTCGCCTCCACAAGATAATGATCAGACATCCCTCCAGTTGCACCTGTCAGCACATTAACATCCAAAAGTCTCTCTTTTCCACGCCTATCAATTAACACGTAATCCAAAAATGCTCTCTGGCCATCTCTCCTACTTACATATGTATATTTATGTATATCTCTCTTTATAAACCAGGTATTCCCAATCATCAGTCCTTTTTCATCATATAAATCTACAAGCTCTTCACCATTTCCATTTACAACACTGAACACTCCATGTATACCAATTATTCCCTCAACTGCCACATTACTCACCTTTGCATTCAAATCACCCATCACTATAACCTGGTCTTGTGCATCAAAACCACTATCACACTCATTCAGCTGCTCCCAAAACACTTGCCACTCATGATCTTTCTTCTCATGCCCAGGTGCATATGCACCAATAATCACCCATCTATCTCCATCCACTTTCAGCTTTACCCATATCAATCTAGAGTTTACTGTCTTACACTCTATCACATACTCCCACAACTCCTGTTTCAGAAGTAGTGCTACTCCTTCCCTTGCTCTTGTCCTCTCACTAACCCCCGACTTTACTCCCAAGACATTCCCAAACCACTCTTCCCCTTTACCCTTGAGCTTTGTTTCACTCAGAGCCAAAACATCAAGGTTTCTTTCCTCAAACATACTGCCTATCTCTCCTTTTTTCTCATCTTGATTACATCCACACACATTTAGACACCAAATCTGAACCTTCGAGGAGGAAGAGCACTCCCTGCGTGACTCTTTCTGCTGTTTCCCCTTTAGTCGCCTTCTACGACACGTGAGTAATGCATGGGAAATATTCTTTCTCCCCTCTCCCCAGGGATACCTCTGTAATTTGAGCACTCACCTTTGTCCCCTTTGCCTTTGTACAATGGCACTATGCAAGCATTCCACCAATCCTCAGGCACCTCACCATGATTCATACATACATTAAATAACCTTCCCAACCAGTCAACAATACAGTCACATCCCCTTTTTTAATAAATTCCACATCAATACCATCCAACCCCGCTAACTTGCCGGCTTTTACTACCTCTTCTCTCTTTACCAAATCATGTGTTAGTACTTTTAATGCACGAGACCAGGTTATAGTGATGGGTGACTTGAATGCAAAGGTGAGTAATGTGGCAGTTGAGGGAATAATTGGTATACATGGGGTGTTCAGTGTTGTAAATGGAAATGGTGAAGAGCTAGTAGATTTATGTGCTGAAAAAGGACTGGTAATTGGGAATACCTGGTTTAAAATGAGAGATATACATAAATATACGTATGTAAGTACGAGAGATGGCCAGAGAGCATTTTTGGATTACGTGTTAATTAACAGGCGTGCAAAAGAGAGACTTTTGGATGTTAATATGCTGACAGGTGCAACTGGAGGGATGTCTGATCATTATCTTGTGGAGGCGAAGGTGAAGATTTGTAAAGGTTGTCAGAAAAGAAAAGAGAATGTTGGGGTGAAGAGAGTGGTGAGAGTAAGTGAGCTTGGGAAGGAGACTTGTGTGAGGAAGTACCAGGAGAGACTGAATACAGAATGGAAAAAGGTGAGAACAAAGGAGGTAAAGGGAGTGGGGGAGGAATGGGATGTATTTAAAGAAGCAGTGATGGCTTCCACATAAGATGTTTGTGGCATGAGAAGTGTGGGAGGTGGGCAGATTAGAAAGGGTAGTGAATGGTGGGATGAAGAAGTAAGATTATTAGTGAAAGAGAAGAGAGAGGCATTTGGACGATTTTTGCAGGGTAATAATGCAAATGAGTGAGAATGTATAAAAAAGAAAGAGGCAGGAGGTCAAGAGAAAGGTGCAAGAGGTGAAAAAGAGGGCAAATTAGAGTTGGTGGGAGAGAGTATCATTAAATTTTAGGGAAAATGAAAAGATGTTTTGGAAGGAGGTAAATAAAGTGTATAAGACAAGGGAAAAAATGAGAACCTAAGTGAAGGGGGCTAATGGGGAGGTGATAACAAGTACTGGTGATGAGAAGGAGATGGAGTGAGTATTTTCAAGGTTTGTTGAATGCGTTTGATGATAGAGTGGCAGATATACGGTGTTTTGGTCGAGGTGGTGTGCAAATATATATATATATATATATATATATATATATATATATATATATAGTTGTGGGAGTATGTGATAGAATGTAAGAAAGTAAAATCTCGATTAATATGGGTAAAACTGAAAGTTGATGGAGAGAGGTGGGTGATTATTGGTGCATATGCACCTGGGCATGAGAAGAAAGATCATGAGAGGCAAGTGTTTTGGGAGCAGCTGAATGAGTGTGTTAGTGGTTTTGATGCACGAGACCGGGTTATAGTGATGGGTGATTTGAATGCAAAGGTGAGTAATGTGGCAGTTGAGGGAATAATTGGTATACATGGGGTGTTCAGTGTTGTAAATGGAAATGGTGAAGAGCTTATAGATTTATGTGCTGAAAAAGGACTGATGATTGGGAATACCTGGTTTAAAAAGCGAGATATACATAAGTATACTTATGTAAGTAGGAGAGATGGCCAGAGACCGTTATTGGATTACGTGTTAATTGACAGGCGTGTGAAAGAGAGACTTTTGGATGTTAATATGCTGAGAGGTGCAACTGGAGGGATGTCTGATCATTATCTTGTGGAGGCTAAGGTGAAGATTTGTATGGGTTTTCAGAAAAGAAAAGTGAATGTTGGGGTGAAGAGGGTGGTGAGAGTAAGTGAGCTTGGGAAGGAGACCCGTGTGAGGAAGTACCAGGAGAGACTGAGTACAGAATGGAAAAAGGTGAGAACAATGGAAGTAAGGGGAGTGGGGGAGGAATGGGATGTATTTAGGGAATCATTGATGGATTGCGCAAAAGATGCTTGTGGCATGAGAAGAGTGGGAGGTGGGTTGATTAGAAAGGGTAGTGAGTGGTGGGATGAAGAAGTAAGAGTATTAGTGAAAGAGAAGAGAGAGGCATTTGGACGATTTTTGCAGGGAAAAAATGCAATTGAGTGGGAGATGTATAAAAGAAAGAGACAGGAGGTCAAGAGAAAGGTGCAAGAGGTGAAAAAAAGGGCAAATGAGAGTTGAGGTGAGAGAGTATCATTAAATTTTAGGGAGAATAAAAAGATGTTCTGGAAGGAGGTAAATAAAGTGCGTAAGACAAGGGAGCAAATGGGAACTTCAGTGAAGGGCGCAAATGGGGAGGTGATAACAAGTAGTGGTGATGTGAGAAGGAGATGGAGTGAGTATTTTGAAGGTTTGTTGAATGTGTTTGATGATGGAGTGGCAGATATAGGGTGTTTTGGTCGAGGTGGTGTGCAAAGTGAGAGGGTTAGGGAAAATGATTTGGTAAACAGAGAAGAGGTAGTGAAAGCTTTGCGGAAGATGAAAGCCGGCAAGGCAGCAGGTTTGGATGGTATTGCAGTGGAATTTATTAAAAAAGGGGGTGACTGTATTGTTGACTGGTTGGTAAGGTTATTTAATGTATGTATGACTCATAGTGAGGTGCCTGAGGATTGGCGGAATGCGTGCATAGTGCCATTGTACAAAGGCAAAGGGGATAAGAGTGAGTGCTCAAATTACAGAGGTATAAGTTTGTTGAGTATTCCTGGTAAATTATATGGGAGGGTGTTGATTGAGAGGGTGAAGGCATGTACAGAGCATCAGATTGGGGAAGAGCAGTGTGGTTTCAGAAGTGGTAGAGGATGTGTGGATCAGGTGTTTGCTTTGAAGAATGTATGTGAGAAATACTTAGAAAAGCAAATGGATTTGTATGTAGCATTTATGGATCTGGAGAAGGCATATGATAGAGTTGATATAGATGCTCTGTGGAAGGTATTAAGAATATATGGTGTGGGAGGAGAATTGTTAGAAGCAGTGAAAAGTTTTTATCGAGGATGTAAGGCATGTGTACGTGTAGGAAGAGAGGAAAGTGATTGGATCTCAGTGAATGTAGGTTTGCGGCAGGGGTGTGTGATGTCTCCATGGTTGTTTAATTTGTTTATGGATGGGGTTGTTAGGGAGGTAATTGCAAGAGTTGTGGAAAGAGGGGCAAGTATGAAGTCTGTTGGGGATGAGAGAGCTTGGGAAGTGAGTCAGTTGTTGTTCGCTGATGATACAGTGCTGGTGGCTGATTCATGTGAGAAACTGCAGAAGCTGGTGACTGAGTTTGGTAAAGTGTGTGGAAGAAGAAAGTTAAGAGTAAATGTGAATAAGAGCAAGGTTATTAGGTACAGTAGGGTTGAGGGTCAAGTCAATTGGGAGGTGAGTTTGAATGGAGAAAAGCTGGAGGAAATGAAGTGTTTTAGATATCTGGGAGTGGATCTGGCAGCGGATGGAACCATGGAAGCGGAAGTGGATCATAGGGTGGGGGAGGGGGCGAAAATTCTGGGGGCCTTGAAGAATGTGTGGAAGTCGAGAACATTATCTCGGAAAGCAAAAATGGGTATGTTTGAAGGAATAGTGGTTCCAACAATGTTGTATGGTTGCGAGGCGTGGGCTATGGATAGAGTTGTGCGCAGGAGGATGGATGTGCTGGAAATGAGATGTTTGAGGACAATGTGTGGTGTGAGGTGGTTTGATCGAGTGAGTAACGTAAGGGTAAGAGAGATGTGTGGAAATAAAAAGAGCGTGGTTGAGAGAGCAGAAGAGGGTGTTTTGAAGTGGTTTGGGCACATGGAGAGAATGAGTGAGGAAAGATTGACCAAGAGGATATATGTGTCGGAGGGGGAGGGAACGAGGAGAAGAGGGAGACCAAATTGGAGGTGGAAAGATGTAGTGAAAAAGATTTTGTGTGATTGGGGCCTGAACATGCAGGAGGGTGAAATGAGGGCAAGGAATAGAGTGAATTGGAGCGATATGGTATACCGGGGTTGACGTGCTGTCAGTGGATTGAATCAAGGCATGTGAAGCGTCTGGGGTGAACCATGGAAAGCTGTGTAGGTATGTATATTTGCGTGTGTAGACGTATGTATATACATGTGTATGGGGGGGGTTGGGCCATTTCTTTCATCTGTTTCCTTGCGCTACCTCGCAAACGCGAGAGACAGCGACAAAGTAATATGAAATAAAAAATATATATCTTTCAAACTTTTCAAAGAAAGAAAAAAAAAATATATATATATATATATATATATATATATATATATATATATATATATATATATATATATAATTCTGGGAGCCTTGAAGAATGTGTGGAAGTCGAGAACATTATCTCGTAAAGCAAAAATGGGTATGTTTGAAGGAATAGAGGTTCCAACAATGTTGTATGGTTGCGAGGCGTGGACTATGGATAGAGTTGTGCGCAGGAGGATGGATGTGCTGGAAATGAGATGTTTGAGGACAATGTGTGGTGTGAGGTGGTTTGACCGAGTAAATAACGTAAGGGTAAGAGAGATGTGTGGAAATAAAAAGAGCGTGGTTGAGAGAGCAGAAGAGGGCGTTTTGAAATGGTTTGGTCACATGGAGAGAATGAGTGAGGAAAGATTGACAAAGAGGATATATGTGTCGGAGGTGGAGGGAACGAGGAGAAGAGGGAGACCAAATAGGAGGTGGAAAGATGGAGTGAAAAAGATTTTGTGTGATCGGGGCCTGAACATGCAGGAGGGTGAAAGGAGGGCAAAGAATAGAGTGAATTGGAGCGATGTGGTATACCGGGGTTGACGTGCTGTCAGTGGATTGAATCAAGGCATGTGTAAGGGGGTGGGTTGGGCCATTTCTTTCGTCTGTTTCCTTGCGCTACCTCGCAAACGCGGGAGACCGACAAAGCAAAAAAAAATATATATATATATATATATATATATATATATATATATATATATATTTTATTTATTTTTTTTTTGCTTTGTCGCTGTCTCCCGCGTTTGCGAGGTAACGCAAAGAAACAGACGAAAGAAATGGCCCAACCCACCCCCATACACATGTATATACATACGTCCACACACACACATATACATACCTACACAGCTTTCCATGGTTCACCCCAGACGCTTCACATGCCCTGATTCAATCCACTGACAGCACGTCAACCCCGGTATACCACATCGATCCAATTCACTCTATTCCTTGCCCTCCTTTCACCCTCCTGCATGTTCAGGCCCCGATCACACAAAATCTTTTTCACTCCATCTTTCCACCTCCAATTTGGTCTCCCACTTCTCCTCGTTCCCTCCACCTCCGACACATATATCCTCTTGGTTAATCTTTCCTCATTCATTCTCTCCATGTGCCCAAACCATTTCAAAACACCCTCTTCTGCTCTCTCAACAAAGCTCTTTTTATTTCCACACATCTCTCTTACCCTTACGTTACTTACTCCATCAAACCACCTCACACCACACATTGTCCTCAAACATCTCATTTCCAGCACATCCATCCTCCTGCGCACAACTCTATCCATAGCCCACGCCTCGCAACCATACAACATTGTTGGAACCACTACTCCTTCAAACATACCCATTTTTGCTTTCCGAGATAATGTTCTCGACTTCCACACATTCTTCAAGGCTCCCAGGATTTTCGCCCCCACCCCCACCCTATGATCCACTTCCGCTTCCATGGTTCCATCCGCTGCTAGATCCACTCCCAGATATCTAAAACACTTTACCTCCTCCAGTTTTTCTCCATTCAAACTTACCTCCTAATTGACTTGACCCTCAACCCTACTATACCTAATTACCTTGCTCTTATTCACATTTACTCTTAACCTTCTTCTTTAACACACTTTACCAAACTCAGTCACCAGCTTCTGCAGTTTCTCACATGAATCAGCCACCAGCGCTGTATCATAAGCGAACAACAACTGACTCACTTCCCAACCTCTCTCATCCACAACAGACTTCATACTTACAACTCTTTCCAAAACTCTTGCATTCACCTCCCTAACAACCCCATCCATAAACAAATTAAACAACCATGGAGACATCACACACCCCTGCCGCAAACCTACATTCACTGAGAACCAATCACTTTCCTCTCTTCCTACACATACACATCTCTTACATCCTCGATAAAAACTTTTCACTGCTTCTAACAACTTGTCTCCCACACCACATATTCTTAACACCTTCCACAGAGCATCTCTATCAACTCTATCATATGCCTTCTCCAGATCCATAAATGCTACATACAAATCCATTTGCTTTTCTAAGTATTTCTCACATACATTCTTCAAAGCAAACACCTGATCCACACATCCTCTACCACTTCTGAAACCACACATCCTCTACCACTTCTGAAACCACACTGCTCTTCCCTAATCTGATGCTCTGTACATGCCTTCACCCTCTCAATCAATACCCTCCCATATAATTTACCAGGAATACTCAACAAACTTATACCTCTCTAATTTGAGCACTCACTCTTATCCCCTTTGCCTTTGTACAGTGGCACTATGGACGCATTCCGCCAATCCTCAGGCACCTCACCATGAGTCATACATACATTAAATAACCTTACCAACAAGTCAATAATACAGTCACCCCCTTTTTTAATAAATTCCACTGCAATACCATCCAAACCTGCTGCCTTGCCGGCTTTCATCTTCCGCAAAGCTTTTACTACCTCTTCTCTGTTTACCAAATCATTTTCCCTAACCCTCGCACTTTGCACACCACCTCGACCAGAACACCCTATATCTGCCACTCTATCATCAAAAACATTCAACAAACCTTCAAAATACTGACTCCATCTCCTTCTCACATCACCACTACTTGTTATCACCTCCCCATTTGGGCCCTTCACTGAAGTTCCCATTTGCTCCCTTGTCTTACGCACTTTATTTACCTCCTTTCAGAACATCTTTTTATTCTCCCTAAAATTTAATGATACTCTCTCACCCCAACTCTCATTTCCCCTCTTGTTCACCTCTTGCACCTTTCTCTTGACCTCCTGTCTCTTTCTTTTATACATATCCCACTCAATTGCATTTTTTCCCTGCAAAAATCGTCCAAATGTCTCTCTCCTCTCTTTCACTAATACTCTTACTTCTTCATCCCACCACTCACTACCCTTTCTAATCAACCCACTACCCACCCTTCTCATGCCACAAGCATCTTTTGTGCAATCCATCACTGATTCCCTAAATACATCCCATTCCTCCCCCACTCCCCTTACTTCCATTGTTCTAACCTTTTTCCATTCTGTGCTCAGTCTCTCCTGGTACTTCCTCACACAAGTCTCCTTCCCAAGCTCACTTACTCTCACCACCCTCTTCACCCCAACATTCACTCTTCTTTTCTGAAAACCCATACACTCAGCACATTAAACACCAAAAGTCTCTCTTTCGCACGCCTGTCAATTAACACGTAATCCAATAACGCTCTCTGGCCACCTCTCCTACTTACATACGTATACTTATATATATCTCGCTTTTTCAACAAGGTATTCCCAATCACCAGTCTTTTTTCAACACATAAATCTACAAGCTCTTCACCATTTCCATTTACAACACTGAACACCCCATGTATACCAATTATTGCCTCAACTGCCACATTACTCACCTTTGCATTCAAATCACCCATCACTATAACCCGGTCACGTGCATGAAAACCAGTAACACACTCATTCAGCTGCTCCCAAAACACTTGCCTCTCATGATCTTTCTTATGCCCAGGTGCATATGCACCAATAATCACCCATCTCTCTCCATCAACTTTCAGTTTTACCCATATTAATCGAGAATTTACTTTCTTACATTCTATCACATACTCCAACAATATATATATATATATATATATATATATATATATATATATATATATATATATATATATATGTATATATATATATATTTTTTTTTTTATACTTTGTCGCTGTCTCCCGCGTTTGCGAGGTAGCGCAAGGAAACAGACGAAAGAAATGGCCCAACCCCCCCCCCCATACACATGTATATACATACGTCCACACACGCAAATATACATACCTACACAGCTTTCCATGGTTTACCCCAGACGCTTCACATGCCTTGATTCAATCCACTGACAGCACGTCAACCCCGGTATACCACATCGCTCCAATTCATTCTATTCCTTGCCCTCCTTTCACCCTCCTGCATGTTTCAGGCCCCGATCACACAAAATCTTTTTCACTCCATCTTTCCACCTCCAATTTGGTCTCCCTCTTCTCCTTGCTCCCTCCACCTCCGACACATATATCCTCTTGGTCAATCTTTCCTCACTCATTCTCTCCATGTGCCCAAACCACTTCAAGACACCCTCTTCTGCTTTCTCAACCACGCTCTTTTTATTTCCACACATCTCTCTTACCCTTACGTTACTCACTCGATCAAACCACCTCACACCACACATTGTCCTCAAACATCTCATTTCCAGCACATCCATCCTCCTGCGCACAACTCTATCCATAGCCCACGCCTCGCAACCATACAACATTGTTGGAACCACTATTCCTTCAATCATACCCATTTTTGCTTTCCGAGATAATGTTCTCGACTTCCACACATTCTTCAAGGCCCCCAGAATTTTCGCCCCCTCCCCCACCCTATGATCCACTTCCGCTTCCATGGTTCCATCCGCTGCCAGATCCACTCCCAGATATCTAAAACACTTCACTTCCTCCAGTTTTTCTCCATTCAAACTCACCTCCCAATTGACTTGACCCTCAACCCTACTGTACCTAATAACCTTGCTCTTATTCACATTTACTCTTAACTTTCTTCTTCCACACACTTTACCAAACTCAGTCACCAGCTTCTGCAGTTTCTCACATGAATCAGCCACCAGCGCTGTATCATCAGCAAACAACAACTGACTCACTTCCCAAGCTCTCTCATCCCCAACAGACTTCATACTTGCCCCTCTTTCCAAAACTCATTGCATTTACCTCCCTAACAACCCCATCCATAAACAAATTAAACAACCATGAAGACATCACACACCCCTGCCGCAAACCTACATTCACTGAGAACCAGTCACTTTCCTCTCTTCCTACACGTACACATGCCTTACATCCTCGATAAAAACTTTTCACTGCTTCTAACAACTTTCCTCCCACACCATATATTCTTAATACCTTCCACAGAGCATCTCTATCAACTCTATCATATGCCTTCTCCAGATCCATAAATGCTACATACAAATCCATTTGCTTTTCTAAGTATTTCTCACATACATTCTTCAAAGCAAACACCTGATCCACACATCCTCTACCACTTCTGAAAACACACTGCTCTTCCCCAATCTGATGCTCTGTACATGCCTTCACCCTCTCAATCAATACCCTCCCATATAATTTACCAGGAATACTCAACAAACTTATACCTCTGTAATTTGAGCACTCACTCTTATCCCCTTTACCTTTCTACAAGGGCACTATGCACGCATTCCGCCAATCCTCAGGCACCTCACCATGAGTCATACATACATTAAATAACCTTACCAACCAGTCAACAATACAGTCACCCCCTTTTTTAATAAATTCCACTGCAATACCATCCAAACCTGCTGCCTTGCCGGATTTCATCTTCCGCAAAGCTTTCACTACCTCTTCTCTGTTTACCAAATCATTTTCCCTAACCCTCTCACTTTGCACACCACCTCGACCAAAACACCCTATATCTGCCACTCTATCATCAAACACATTCAACAAACCTTCAAAATACTCACTCCATCTCCTTCTCACATCACCACTACTTGTTATCACCTCCCCATTTGCGCCCTTCACTGAAGTTCCCATTTGCTCCCTTGTCTTACGCACTTTATTTACCTCCTTCCAGAACATCTTTTTATTCTCCCTAAAATTTAATGATACTCTCTCACCCCAACTCTCATTTGCCCCTTTTTTTCACCTCTTGCACCTTTCTCTTGACCTCCTGTCTCTTTCTTTTATACATCTCCCACTCAATTGCATTTTTTCCCTGCAAAAATCGTCCAAATGCCTCTCTCTTCTCTTTCACTAATAATCTTACTTCTTCATCCCACCACTCACTACCCTTTCTAATCAACCCACCTCCCACTCTTCTCATGCCACAAGCATCTTTTGCGCAATCCATCACCGATTCCCTAAATACATCCCATTCCTCCCCCACTCCCCTTGCTTCCATTGTTCTCACCTTTTTCCATTCTGTACTCAGTCTCTCCTGGTACTTCCTCACAGAGGTCTCCCTCTCAAGCTCACTTACTCTCACCACCCTCTTCACCCCAACATTCACTCTTCTTTTCTGAAAACCCATACAAATCTTCACCTTAGCCTCCACAAGATAATGATCAGACATCCCTCCAGTTGCACCTGTCAGCACCGTAACATCCAAAAGTCTCTCTTTCGCACGCCTGTCAATTAACACGTAATCCAATAACGCTCTCTGGCCATCTCTCCTACTTACATACGTATTCTTATGTATATCTCGCTTTTTAAACCAGGTATTCCCAATCATCAGTCCTTTTTCAGCACATAAATCTACAAGCTCTTCACCATTTCCATTTACAACACTGAACACCCCATGTATACCAATTATTCCCTCAACTGCCATATTACTCACCTTTGCATTCAAATCACCCATCACTATAACCCGGTCTCGTGCATCAAAACTACTAACACACTCATTCAGCTGCTCCCAAAACACTTGCCTCTCTTGATCTTTCTTCTCATGCCCAGATGCATATGCACCAATAATCACCCACCTCTCTCCATCAACTTTCAGTTTTACCCATATTAATCGAGAATTTACTCTCTTACACTCTATCACATACTCCCACAACTCCTGTTTCAGGAGTATTGCTACTCCTTCCCTTGCTCTTCTCCTCTCACTAACCCCTGACTTTACTCCCCAGACATTCCCAAACCACTCTTCCCCTTTACCCTTGAGCTTCGTTTCACTCAGAGCCAAAACATCCAGGTTCCTTTCCTCAAACATACTACCTATCTCTCCTTTTTTCACATCTTGGTTACATCCACACACATTTAGGCACCCCACTCTGAGCCTTCGAGGAGGATGAGCACTCCCCGCGTGACTCCTTCTTCTGTTTCCCATTTTAGAAAGTTAATACCAGGAGGGGAGGATTTCTGGCCCCCAGCTCCCGTCCCCTCTAGTCACTTTCTACGACACGCGAGGAATACGTGGGAAGTATTCTTTCACCCCTATCCCCAGGGATAATATACATATACATATACATATACACATACACACACATACACATACATACGCACATATACACACACAAACACATACATATATATACATATATATATATATATATATATATATATATATATATATATATATATATATATATATATATATATAACAAGTAGTGGTGATGTGAGAAGGAGATGGAATGAGTATTTTGAAGGTTTGTTGAATGTGTCTGATGACAGAGTGGCAGATATAGGGTGTTTGGGTCGAGGTGGTGTGCAAAGTGAGAGGGTTAGGGAAAATGATTTGGTAAACAGAGAAGAGGTAGTAAAAGCTTTGCGGAAGATGAAAGCCGGCAAGGCAGCAGGTTTGGATGGTATTGCAGTGGAATTTATTAAAAAAGGGGGTGACTGTATTGTTGACTGGTTGGTAAGGTTATTTAATGTATGTATGACTCATGGTGAGGTGCCTGAGGATTGGCGGAATGCGTGCATAGTGCCATTGTACAAAGGCAAAGGGGATAAGAGTGAGTGCTCAAATTACAGAGGTATAAGTTTGTTGAGTATTCCTGGTAAATTGTATGGGAGGGTACTGATTGAGAGGGTGAAGGCATGTACAGAGCATCAGATTGGGGAAGAGCAGTGTGGTTTCAGAAGTGGTAGAGGATGTGTGGATCAGGTGTTTGCTTTGAAGAATGTATGTGAGAAATACTTAGAAAAGCAAATGGATTTGTATGTAGCATTTATGGATCTGGAGAAGGCATATGATAGAGTTGATAGAGATGCTCTGTGGAAGGTATTGGGAATATACGGTGTGGGAGGCAAGTTGTTAGAAGCAGTGAAAAGTTTTTATCGAGGATGTAAGGCATGTGTACGTGTAGGAAGAGAGGAAAGTGATTGGTTCTCAGTGAATGTAGGTTTGCGGCAGGGGTGTGTGATGTCTCCATGGTTGTTTAATTTGTTTATGGATGGGGTTGTTAGGGAGGTGAATGCAAGGGTTTTGGAAAGAGGGGCAAGTATGAAGTCTGTTGGGGATGAGAGAGCTTGGGAAGTGAGTCAGTTGTTGTTCGCTGATGATACAGCGCTGGTGGCTGATTCATGTGAGAAACCGCAGAAGCTGGTGACTGAGTTTGGTAAAGTGTGTGAAAGAAGAAAGTTAAGAGTAAATGTGAATAAGAGCAAGGTTATTAGGTACAGTAGGGTTGAGGGTCAATTCAATTGGGAGGTGAGTTTGAATGGAGAAAAACTGGAGGAAGTGAAGTGTTTTAGATATCTGGGAGTGGATCTGGCAGCGGATGGAACCATGGAAGCGGAAGTGGATCATAGGGTGGGAGAGGGGGCGAAAATTCTGGGAGACTTGAAGAATGTGTGGAAGTCGAGAACATTATCTCCGAAAGCAAAAATGGGTATGTTTGAATGAATAGTGGTTCCAACAATGTTGTATGGTTGTGAGGCGTGGGCTATGGATAAAGTTGTGCGCAGGAGGATGGATGTGCTGGAAATGAGATGTTTGAGGACAATGTGTGGTGTGAGGTGGTTTGATCGAGTAAGTAACGTAAGGGTAAGAGAGATGTGTAGAAATACAAAGAGCGTGGTTGAGAGAGCAGAAGAGGGTGTTTTGAAATGGTTCGGGCACATGGAGAGAATGAGTGAGGAAAGATTGACCAAGAGAATATATGTGTCGGAGGTGGAGGGAACGAGGAGAAGAGGGAGACCAAATTGGAGGTGGAAAGATGGAGTGAAAAAGATTTTGTGTGATCAGGGCCTGAACATGCAGGAGGGTGAAAGGAGGGCAAGGAATAGAGTGAATTGGAGCGATGTGGTATACTGGGGTTGACGTGCTGTCAGTGGATTGAATCAAGGCATGTGAAGCGTCTGGGGTAAACCATGGAAAACTGTGTAGGTATGTATATTTGCGTGTGTGGACGTATGTATATACATGTGTATGGGGGTGGGTTGGGCCATTTCTTTCGTCTGTTTCCTTGCACTACCTCGCAAACGCTGGAGACAGCGACAAAGCAGAAAAAAAAAAAAATTTTGCTTTGTCGCTGTCTCCCGCGTTTGAGAGGCAGCACAAGGAAACAGACAAAAGAAATGGCCCAACCCACCCCCATACACATGTATATACACACATATCCACACACGCAAATATACATACCCATACATCTCAATGTACATATATATATACACAGACAGACATATACATATATACACATGCACACAATTCACAGTGTCTGCCTTTATTCATTCCCATCGCCACCTCGCCACACATGGAATAACATCTCCTCCACCCTCATGTGTGCGAGGTAGCGCTAGGAAAAGACAACAAAGGCCCCATTCGTTCACACTCAGTCTCTAGCTGTCATGCAATAATGCCCGAAACCACAGCTCCCTTTCCACATCCAGGCCCTACAGAACTTTCCATGGTTTACCCCAGACGCTTCACATGCCCTTATTTAATCCACTGACAGCATGTCGACCCCGGTATACCACATCGTTCCAATTCACTCTATTCCTTGCACGCCTTTCACCCTCCTGCATGTTCAGGCCCCGATCACTCAAAATCTTTTTCACTTCATCTTTCTACCTCCAATTTGGTCTCCCACTTCTCCTCGTTTCCTCCACCTCTGACACATATATCCTCTTGGTCAATCTTTCCTCACTCATTCTCCCCATGTGACTGAACCATTTCAAAACACCCTCTTCTGCTCTCTCAACCAAGCTCTTTTTATTACCACATATCTCTCTTACCCTATTATTACTTACTCCATCAAACCACCTCACACCACATATTGTCCCAAAACATCTCATTTCCAGCACATCCATCCATGCCTCGCAACCATACAACATTGTTGGAACCACTATTCCTTCAAACATATCCATTTTTGCTTTCCGAGATAATGTTCTCGACTTTCACACATTCTTCAAGGCTCCCAGAATTTTTGCCACTCCCCCCCCACCCTATGATTCACTTCCGCTTCAATGGTTCCATCCGCTGGCAAATCCACTCCCAGATATCTAAAACACTTCACTTCCTCCAGTTTTTCTCCATTCAAACTTACCTCCCAATTGACTTAACACTTAACCCTACTGTACCTAATACCCTTGCTCTCGTTCATATTTACTCTTAACTTTCTTCTTTCACACACTTTACCAAACTCAGTCACCAGCTTCTGCAGTTTCTCATATGAATCAGCCACCAGCACTGTATCATCAGCAAACAACAACTGACTCACTTCCCAAGCTCTCTCATCCACAACAGATTGCATACTTGCCCCTCTTTCCAAAACTCTTGCATTCACCTCCCTAACAACCCCATCCATAAACAAATTAAACAACCATGGAGACATCACACACCCTGCCGTAAACCTACATTCACTGAGAACCAATCACTTTCCTCTCTTCCTACACGTACACATGCCTTACATCCTCGATAAAAACCTTTCACTGCTTCTAACAACTTGCCTCCCACCATATATTTTAAATACTTTCCACAGAGCATCCTTATCAACTCTATCATATGCCTTCTCCAAATCCATAAATGCTACATACAAATCCATTTGCTTTTCTAAGTATTTCTCATATACATTCTTCAAGGGAAACACCTGATCAACACATCCTCTACCACTTCTGAAACCACACTGCTCTTCTCCAATCTGATGCTCTGTACATGCCTTCACCCTCTCAATCAATACCCCCCAAATAATTTACCAGGAATACTCAACAAACTTATACCACTGTAATTTGAGCAATCATTCTTATCCCCTTTGCCCTTGTACAATGGCACTATTCAAGCATTCCGCCAATTCTCAGGCACCTCACCATGAATCATACATATATTAAATAACCTTACCAACCAGTCAACAATAGTCACCTCCTTTTTTAATAAATTCCACTGCAATACCATCCAGACCCACTGCCTTGCCGGCTTTCATCTTCCGCAAAGCTTTTATTACCTCTTCTCTGTTTACAAAATCACTTTCCCTAACCCACTCACTTTGCACACCACCTCAACCAAAACACCCTATATCTGCCACTCTATCATCAAACACATTCAACAAACCTTCAAAATACTCACTCCATCTCCTTCTCACATCACCACTACTTGATATCACCCCCCCATTAGCCCCCTTACCTGAAGTTCCCATTTGTTCCCTTGTCTTACGCACTTTATTTACCTCGTTCCAAAACATCTTTCTATTCTCCCTCAAATTTAATGATACTCTCTCACCCCATCTCTCATTTGCCCTCTTTTTCACCTCTTGCACCTTTCTCTTGACCTCCTGCCTCTTTCTTTTATCATCTCCCACTCTTTTGCATTATTTCTCTGCAAAAATCGTCCAAATGCCTCTCTCTTCTCTTTCACTAATAATCTTACTTCCTCATCCCACCACTGACTACCCTTTCTAATCTGCCCACCTCCCACACTTCTCATGCCACAAGCATCTTTTGCGCAAGCCATCACTGCTTCCCTAAATACATCCCATTCCTCCCCCACACACCTTACCTCCTTTGTTCTCACCTTTTTCCATTCTGTACTCAGTCTCTCCTGGTACTTCCTCACAGAAGTCTCCTTCCCATATATATATATATAAATATATATATATATATATATATATTTTTTTTTTCATACTATTCGCCATTTCCCGCGGTAGCGAGGTAGCTTTAGGAACAGAGGACTGAGCCTTTGAGGAAAATCCCCACTTGGCCCCCATCTCTGTTCCTTCCTTCGGAAAATCAAAAATGAGAGGGGAGGATTTCCAGCCCCCCGCTCCCTTCCCTTTTAGTCGCCTTTTACGACACGCAGGGAATACATGGGAAGTATTCTTTCTCCCCTATCCCCAGGGATAATATATATATATATATATATATATATATATATATATATATATATATATATATATATTTTTTTGCCGCTGTCTCCCGCGTTTGCGAGGTAGCGCAAGGAAACAGACGAAAGAAATTGCCCAACCCACCCCCATACACATGTATATACATACGTCCAAACACGCAAATATACATACCTACACAGCTTTCCATGGTTTACCCCAGACGCTTCACATGCCCCGATTCAATCCACTGACAGCACGTCAACCCCGGTATACCACATCGCTCCAATTCACTCTATTCCTTGCCCTCCTTTCACCCTCCTGCATGTTCAGGGCCCGATCACACAAAATCTTTTTCACTCCATCTTTGCACCTCCAATTTGGTCTCCCTCTTCTCCTCGTTCCCTCCACCTCCGACACATATATCCTCTTGGTCAATCTTTCCTCACTCATTCTCTCCATGTGCCCAAACCATTTCAAAACACCCTCTTCTGCTCTCTCAACCACGCTCTTTTTATTTCCACACATCTCTCTTACCCTTACGTTACTTACTCGATCAAACCACCTCACACCACACACTGTCCTCAAACATCTCATTTCCAGCACATCCATCCTCCTGCGCACAACTCTATCCATAGTCCACGCCTCGCAACGATACAACATTGCTGGAACCACTATTCCTTCAAACATACCCATTTTTGCTTTCCGAGATAATGTTCTCGACTTCCACACATTCTTCAAGGCTCCCAGAATTTTCGCCCCCTCCCCCACCCTATGATCCACTTCCGCTTCCATGGTTCCATCCGCTGCCAGATCAACTCCCAGATATATATATATATATATATATATATATATATATATATATATATATATATATATATATATGTGAGAAATACTTAGAAAAGCAAATGGATTTGTATGTAGCATTTATGGATCTGGAGAAGGCATATGATAGAGTTGATAGAGATGCTCTGTGGAAGGTATTAAGAATATATGGTGTGGGAGGCAAGTTGTTAGAAGCAGTGAAAAGTTTTTATCGAGGATGTAAGGCATGTGTACGTGTAGGAAGAGAGGAAAGTGACTGGTTCTCAGTGAACGTAGGTTTGCGGCAGAGGTGTGTGATGTCTCCATGGTTGTTTAATTTGTTTATGGATGGGGTTGTTAGGGAGGTGAATGCAAGAGTTTTGGAAAGAGGGGCAAGTATGAAGTCTGTTGGGGATGAGAGAGCTTGGGAAGTGAGTCAGTTGTTGTTCGCTGATGATACAGCGCTGGTGGCTGATTCATGTGAGAAACTGCAGAAGCTGGTGACTGAGTTTGGTAAAGTGTGTGAAAGAAGAAAGTTAAGAGTAAATGTGAATAAGAGCAAGGTTATTAGGTACAGTAGGGTTGAGGGTCAATTCAATTGGGAGGTGAGTTTGAATGGAGAAAAACTGGAGGAAGTGAAGTGTTTTAGATATCTGGGAGTGGATCTGGCAGTAGATGTAACCATGGAAGCGGAAGTGGATCATAGGGTGGGGGAGGGGACGAAAATTCTGGGAGCCTTGAAGAATGTGTGGATGTCGAGAACATTATCTCGGAAAGCAAAAATGGGTATGTTTGAAGGAATAGTGGTTCCAACAATGTTGTATGGTTGCGAGGCGTGGACTATGGATAGAGTTGTGCGCAGGAGGATGGATGTGCTGGAAATGAGATGTTTGAGGACAATGTGTGGTGTGAGGTGGTTTGATCGAATAAGTAACGTAGGGGTAAGAGAGATGTGTGGAAATAAAAAGAGCGTGGTTGAGAGAGCAGAAGAGGGTGTTTTGAAATGGTTTGGTAACATGGAGAGAATGAGTGAGGAAAGACTGACCAAGAGGATATATGTGTCGGAGGTGGAGGGAACGAGGAGAAGAGGGAGACCAAATTGGAGGTGGAAAGATGGAGTGAAAAAGATTTTGTGTGATCGGGGCCTGGACATGCAGGAGGGTGAAAGGAGGGCAAAGAATAGAGTGAATTGGAGCGATGTGGTATACCGGGGTTGAGGTGCTGTCAGTGGATTGAATCAAGGCATGTGTATGGGGGTGGGTTGGGCCATTTCTTTCGTGTGTTTTCTTGCGCTACCTCGCAAACGCGGGAGAGAGCGACAAAGCAAAAAAAAAAAAAAAAAATATATATATATATATATATATATATATATATATATATATATATATATATATATATATATATATATCTTTTGTTTTCTTTCTTTTAAACTATTCGCCATATCCCGCGTTAGCGAGGTAGCACTTCAGAACAGAGGACTGGGCCTTTGTGGAATATCCTCACCTGGCCCCCCTCTGTTCCTTCTTTTGGAAAATTAAAAAAAAAAAAGAGGGGAGTATTTCCAGCCTCACGCTCCCTCCCCTTTTAGTCGCCTTCTACGACACGCAGGGAATACGTGGGAAGTAATCTTAATCCCCCATCCCCAGGGATATATATATATATATATATATATATATATATATATATATATATATATATATATATATATATATATATATATCTTTCTTTCATACTATTCGCCATTTCCCACATCAGTGAGGTGAATTTGAATGGAGAAAAACTGGAGGAAGTGAAGTGTTTTAGATATCTGGGAGTGGATCTGGCAGCGGATGGAAACATGGAAGCGGAAGTGGATCATAGGGTGGGGGAGGGGGCGAAAATTCTGGGAGCCTTGAAGAATGTGTGGAAGTCGAGAACATTATCTCGGAAAGCAAAAATGGGTATGTTTGAAGGAATAGTGGTTCCAACAATGTTGTATGGTTGCGAGGCGTGGACTATGGATAGTGTTGTGCGCAGGAGGATGGATGTGCTGGAAATGAGATGTTTGAGGACAATGTGTGGTGTGAGGTGGTTTGATCGAGTAAGTAACGTAAGGGTAAGCGAGATGTGTGGAAATAAAAAGAGCGTGGTTGAGAGAGCAGAAGAGGGTGTTTTGAAATGGTTTGGTCACATGGAGAGAATGAGAGAGGAAAGATTGACATAGAAGATATATGTGTCGGAGGTGGAGGGAACGAGTAGAAGAGGGAGACCAAATTGGAGGTGGAAAGATGGAGTGAAAAAGATTTTGTGTGATCGGGGCCTGAACATGCAGGAGGGTGAAAGGAGGGCAAGGAATAGAGTGAATTGGAGCGATGTGGTATACCGGGGTTGACGTGCTGTCAGTGGATTGAATCAAGGCATGTGAAGCGTCTGGTGTAAACCATGGAAAGCTGTGTAGGTATGTATATTTGCGTGTGTGGACGTATGTATATACATGTGTATGGGGGTGGGTTGAGCCATTTCTTGCGTCTGTTTCCTTGCGCTACCTTGCAAACGCAGGAGACAGCGACAAAGCAAAAAAAAAAAAAAAAAAAAAAAAAAAAAATATATATATATATATATATATATATATATATATATATATACATCCATCATCCTGCGCACAACTCTATCCATAGCCCGCACCTCGCAACCATACGACATTGTTGGAGCCACTATTCCCTCAAACATACCCATTTTTGCTTTCCGATATAATGTTCTCGACTTCCACACATTCTTCAAGGCTCCCAGGATTTTCGCCCCCTCCCCCACCCTATGATCCACTTCCGCTTCCATGGTTCCATCCGCTGCCATGACCACTCCCAGATATCTAAAACACTTTACTTCCTCCAGTTTTTCTCCATTCAAACTTACCTCCCAATTGACTTGACCCTCAACCCTTAAAAAAAAAAAAAAAAAAAAAAAAAAAAAAAAAAATATATATATATATATATATATATATATATATATATATATATATATATATATATATATATATATATATATATATATATATATAATTATTCATTTTCCTTTGTCGCTGTCTCCCGCGTTTGCAAAGTAGCGCAAGGAAACAGACGAAAGAAATGGCCCAACCCACCCCCATACACAATGTATATACATACACGTCCACACACGCGAATATACATACCTATACATCTCAATGTACACATATATATATACACACACAGACACATACATATATACCCATGCACACAATTCACACTGTCTGACTTTATTCATTCCCATCGCCACCTCGCCACACATGGAACACCATCCCCCTCCCCCCTCATGTGTGCGAAGTAGCACTAGGAAAAGACAACAAAGGCCCCATTCGTTCACACTCAGTCTCTAGCTGTCTTGCAATAATGCCCGAAACCATAGCTCCCTTTCCACATCCAGGCCCCACACAACTTTACATGGTTTGTACTTTGTGTAGTGAAGATAATTGAGAAACATTATAAGCCAATATTCCAGTTTCATGATAACAGAAGTGGACCAGGCAGTATGATACAGTGGTTAAATTGATGAAAACTACTATTGACGTTTGTGTAAATAAATTACACATTTCCCTTTTCCATAGCCAGAGGTTGAACCATTATGTGACATTCATTTTTCATTTCATTTCAAGCTAGAAGTTTCAGTTTTCTAAATCATTTCTTACTTTTTTCATATGTATATATAGGTATATGTTGTGTGTGTGTGTGTATATGTGCGTGTGTATGTGTACATATATATATATGTATATATATATATATATATTATCCCTGGGGATAGGGGTGAAAGAATACTTCCCACGCATTCCTCGCGTGTCGTAGAAAGCGACTAGAGGGGAAGGGAGCGGGGGGCCAGAAATCCTCCCCTCCTTGTATTTTTGTACTTTCTAAAATGGGAAATAGAAAAAGGAGTCACGCGGGGAGTGCTCATCCTCCTCGAAGGCTCCGACTGGGGTGTCTAAATGTGTGTGGATGTAACCAAGATGTGAAAAAAGGAGAGATAGGTAGTATGTTTGAGGAAAGGAACCTGGATGTTTTGGTTCTGAGTGAAACGAAGCTCAAGGGAAAAGGGGAAGAATGGTTTGGCAATGTCTTGGGAGTAAAGTCAGGGGTTAGTGAGAGGACAAGAGCAAGGGAAGGAGTAGCAGTACTCCTGAAACAGGAGTTGTGGGAGTATGTGATAGAATGTAAGAAAGTAAATTCTCAATTAATATGTGTAAAACTGAAAGTTGATGGAGAGAGATGGGTGATTATTGGTGCATATGCACCTGAGCATGAGAAGAAAGATCATGAGAGGCAAGTGTTTTGGGAGCAGATGAATGAGTGTGTTAGTGGTTTTCATGCACGAGACCGGGTTATAGTGATGGGTGATTTGAATGCAAAGGTGAGTAATGTGGCAGTTGAGGGAATAATTGGTATACATGGGGTGTTCAGTGTTGTAAATGGAAATAGGTGAAGAGCTTGTAGATTTATGTGCTGAAAAAGGACTGGTGATTGGGAATACCTGGTTTAAAAAGCAAGATATACATAAGTATACTTATGTAAGTAGGAGAGATGGCCAGAGAGCGTTATTGGATTACATGTTAATTGACAGGCGCGCGAAAGACAGACTTTTGGATGTTAATGTGCTGAGAGGTGCAACTGGAGGGATGTCTGATCATTATCTTGTAGAGGCTTAAGTGAAGATTTGTATGGGTTTTCAGAAAAGAAGAGTGAATGTTGGGGTGAAGAGGGTGGTGAGAGTAAGTGAGCGTGGGAAGGAGACTTGTGTGAGGAAGTACCAGGAGAGTCTGAGTACAGAATGGAAAAAGGTGAGAACACTGGAAGTAAGGGGAGTGGGGGAGGAATGGGATGTATTTAGGGAATCAGTGATGGATTGCGCAAAAGATGCTTGTGGCATGAGAAGAGTGGGAGGTGGGTTGATTAGAAAGGGGAGTGAGTGGTGGGATGAAGAAGTAAGATTATTAGTGAAAGAGAAGAGAGAGGTATTTGGATGATTTTTGCAGGGAAAAAATGCAATTGAGTGGGAGATGTATAAAAGAGAGACAGGAGGTCAAAAGAAAGGTGCAAGAGGTGAAAAAGAGGGCAAATGAGAGTTGGGGTGAGAGAGTATCATTAAATTTTAGGGAGAATAAAAAGATGTTTTGGAAGGAGGTAAATAAAGTGCGTAAGTCAAGGGAGCAAATGGGAACTTCAGTGAAGGGCGCAAATGGGGAGATGATAACAAGTAGTGGTGATGTGAGAAGGAGATGGAGTGAGTATTTTAAAGGTTTGTTCAATGTGTGTGATGATAGAGTGGCAGATATAGGGTGTTTTGGTCGAGGTGGTGTGCAAAGTGAGAGGGTTAAGGAAAATGATTTGGTAAACAGAGAAGAGGTAGTAAAAGCTTTGCGGAAGATGAAAGCCGGCAAGGCAGCAGGTTTGGATGGTATTGCAGTGGAATTTATTAAAAAAGGAGGTGACTGTATTATTGACTGGTTGGTAAGGTTATTTAATGTATGTATGACTCATGGTGAGGTGCCTGAGGATTGGCGGAATGCATGCATAGTGCCACTGTACAAAGGCAAAGGGGATAAGAGTGAGTGCTCAAATTTCAGAGGTATAAGTTTGTTGAGTATTCCTGGGAAATTATATGGGAGGGTATTGATTGAGAGGGTGAAGGGATGTACAGAGCATCAGATTGGGGAAGAGCACTGTGGTTTCAGAAGTGGTAGAGGATGTGTGTATCAGGTGTTTGCTTTGAAGAATGAATGCGAGAAATACTTAGAAAAGGAAATGGATTTGTATGTAGCATCTATGGATCTGGAGAAGGCATATGATAGAGTTGATAGAGATGCTCTGTGGAAGGTATTAAGAATATATGGTGTGGGAGGCAAGTTGTTAGAAGCAGTGAAAAGTTTTTATCGAGGATGTAAGGCATGTGTACGTGTAGGAAGAGAGGAAAGTGATTGGTTCTCAGTGAATGTAGGTTTGCGGCAGGGGTGTGTGATGTCTCCATGGTTGTTTAATTTGTTTATGGATGGGGTTGTTACGCAGGTGAATGCAATGAGTTTTGGAAAGAGGGGCAATTATGAAGTCTGTTGTGGATGAGAGAGCTTGGGAAGTGAGTCAGTTGTTGTTCGCTGATGATACAGCGCTGGTGGCTGATTCATGTGAGAAACTGCAGAAGCTGGTGACTGAGTTTGGTAAAGTGTGTGAAAGAAGAAAGTTAAGAGTAAATGTGAATAAGAGCAAGGATATTAGGTACAGTAGGGTTGAGGGTCAAGTCAATTGGGAGGTAAGTTTGAATGAAGAAAAACTGGAGGAAGTAAAGTGTTTTAGATATCTGGGAGTGGATCTGGCAGCGGATGGAACCATGGAAGTGGAAGTGGATCATAGGGTGGGGGAGGGGGCAAAAATCCTGGGAGCCTTGAAGAATGTGTGGAAGTCGAGAACATTATCTCAGAAAGCAAAAATGGGTATGTTTGAAGGAATAGTGGTTCCAACAATGTTGTATGGTTGCGAGGCGTGGGCTATGGATAGAGTTGTGCGCAGGAGGGTGGATGTGCTGGAAATGAGATGTTTGAGGACAATGTGTGGTGTGAGGTGGTTTGATCGAGTAAGTAACGTAAGGGTAAGAGAGATATGTGGAAATAAAAAGAGCGTGGTTGAGAGAGCAGAAGAGGGTGTTTTGATATGGTTTGGGCACATGGAGAGAATGAGTGAGGAAAGATTGACCAAGAGGATATGTGTGTCGTAGGTGGAGGGAACGAGGAGAAGTGGGAGACAAAATTGGAGGTGGAAAGATGGAGTGAAAAAGATTTTGAGTGATCGGGGCCTGAACAAGCAGGAGGGTGAAAGGAGGGCAAGGAATAGAGTGAATTGGATCGATGTGGTATATTGGGATTGACGTGCTGTCAGTGGGTTGAATCAGGGCATGTGAAGCGTCTGGGGTAAACCATGGAAAGCTGTGTAGGTATGTATATTTGCGTGTGTGGACGTATGTATATACATGTGTATGGGGGTGGGTTGGGCCATTTCTTTCGTCTGTTTCCTTGCGCTACCTCGCAAACGCAGGAGACAGCGGCAAAAAAAAAAATATATATGGCCCAACCCCCCCCCATACACATGTATATACATACGTCCACACACGCAAATATACATACCTACACAGCTTTCCATGGTTTACCCCAGACGCTTCACATGCCTTGATTCAATCCACTGACAGCACGTTAACCCCGGTATACCACATCGCTCCAATTCACTCTATTCCTTGCCCTCCTTTCACCCTCCTGCATGTTCAGGCCCCGATCACACAAAATCTTTTTCACTCCATCTTCCCACCTCCAATTTGGTCTCCCTCTTCTCCTCGTTCCCTCCACCTCCGACACATATATCCTCTTGGTCAATCTTTCCTCACTCATTCTCTCCATGAGCCCAAACCACTTCAAAACACCCTCTTCTGCTCTCTCAACCACGCTCTTTTTATTTCCACACATCTCTCTTACCCTTACGTTACTCACTCGATCAAACCACCTCACACCACCCATTGTCCTCAAACATCTCATTTCCAGCACATCCATCCTCCTGCGCACAACTCTATCCATAGCCCACGCCTCGCAACCATACAACATTGTTGGAACCACTATTCCTTCAAACACACCCATTTTTGCTTTCTGAGATAATGTTCTCGACTTCCACACATTCTTCAATGCCCCCCGGAATTTTCGCCCCCTCCCCCACCCTATGATCCACTTCCGCTTCCATGGTTCCATCCGCTGCCAGATCCACTCCCAGATATCTAAAGCACTTCACTTCCTCCAGTTTTTCTCCATTCAAACTCACCTCCCAATTGACTTGACCCTCAACCCTACTGTACCTAATAACCTTGCTCTTATTCACATTTACTCTTAACTTTCTTCTTCCACACACTTTACCAAACTCAGTCACCATCTTCTGCAGTTTCTCACATGAATCAGCCACCAGCGCTGTATCATCAGCGAACAACAACTGACTCACTTCCCAAGCTCTCTCATCCCCAACAGACTTCATACTTGCCCCTCTTTCCAAAACTCTTGCATTTACCTCCCTAACAACCCCACCCATAAACAAATTAAACAACCATGGAGACATCACACACCCCTGCCGCAAACCTACATTCACGGAGAACCAATCACTTTCCTCTCTTCCTAAACAGAGAAGAGGTAGTGAAAGCTTTGCAGAAGATGAAAGCCAGCAAGGCAGCAGGTTTGGATGGTATTGCAGTGGAATTTATTAAAAAAGGGGGTGACTGTATTGTTGACTGGTTGGTAAGGTTATTTAATGTATGTATGACTCATGGTGAGGTGCCTGAGGATTGGCGGAATGCGTGCATAGTGCCATTGTACAAAGGGAAAGGGGATAAGAGTGAGTGCTCAAATTACAGAGGTATAAGTTTGTTGAGTATTCCAGGTAAATTATATGGGAGGGTATTGACTGAGAGGGTGAAGGCATGTACATAGCATCAGATTGGAGAAGAGCAGTGTGGTTTCAGAAGTGGTAGAGGATGTGTGGATCAGGTGTTTGCTTTGAAGAATGTATGTGAGAAATACTTAGAAAAGCAAATGGATTTGTATGTAGCATTTATGGATCTGGAGAAGGCATATGATAGAGTTGATAGAGATGCTCTGTGGAAGGTATTAAGAATATATGGTGTGGGAGGAAAGTTGTTAGAAGCAGATATATATATATATATATATATATATATATATATATATATATATATATATATATATATATATATATATATATATATATATATGCCTTACATCCTCGATAAAAACTTTTCACTGCTTCTAACAACTTTCCTCCCACACCATATATTCTTAATACCTTCCACAGAGCATCTCTATCAACTCTATCATATGCCTTCTCCAGATCCATAAATGCTACATACAAATCCATTTGCTTTTCTAAGTATTTCGCACATACATTCTTCAAAGCAAACACCTGATCCACACATCCTCTACCACTTCTGAAACCACACTGCTCTTCCCCAATCTGATGCTCTGTACATCCCTTCACCCTCTCAATCAATACCCTCCCATATAATTTACAAGGAATACTCAACAAACTTATACCTCTGTAATTTGAGCACTCACTCTTATCCCCTTTGCCTTTGTACAGTGGCACTATGCACGCATTCCGCCAATCCTCAGGCACCTCACCATGAGTCATACATACATTAAATAATCTTACCAACCAGTCAACAATACAGTCACCCCCTTTTTTAATAAATTCCACTGCAATACCATCCAAACCTGCTGCCTTGCCGGCTTTCATCTTCCGCAAAGCTTTCACTGCCTCTTCTCTGTTTACCAAATCATTTTCCCTAACCCTCTCACTTTGCACACCACCTCGACCAAAACACCCTATATCTGCCACTCTATCATCAAACACATTCAACAAACCTTCAAAATACTCACTCCATCTCCTTCTCACATCACCACTACTTGTTATCACCTCCCCACTTGCGCCCTTCACCGAAGTTCCCATTTGCTCCCTTGTCTTACGCACTTTATTTACCTCCTTCCAGAACATCTTTTTATTCTCCCTAAAATTTAATGATACTCTCTCACCCCAACTCTCATTTGCCCTTTTTTTCACCTCTTGCACCTTTCTCTTGACCTCTTGTCTCTTTCTTTTATACATCTCCCACTCAATTGCATTTTTTCCCTGCAAAAATCGTCCAAATGCCTCTCTCTTCTCTTTCACTAATACTCTTACTTCTTCATCCCACCACTCACTACCCTTTCTAATCAACCCACCTCCCACTCTTCTCATGCCACAAGCATCTTTTGCGCAATCCATCACTGATTCCCTAAATACATCCCATTCCTCCCCCACTCCCCTTACTTCCATTGTTCTCACCTTTTTCCATTCTGTACTCAGTCTCTCCTGGTACTTCCTCACACAGGTCTCCTTCTCAAGCTCACTTACTCTCACCACCCTCTTCACCCCAACATTCACTCTTCTTTTCTGAAAACCCATACAAATCTTCACCTTAGCCTCCACAAGATAATGATCAGACATCCCTCCAGTTGCACCTCTCAGCACATTAACATCCAAAAGTCTCTCTTTCGCACGCCTGTCAATTAACACGTAATCCAATAACGCTCTCTGGCTATCTCTCCTACTTACATAAGTATACTTATGTATATCTCGCTTTTTAAACCAAGAGAGGAAAGTGATTGGTTCTCAGTGAATGTAGGTTTGCGGCAGGGGTGTGTGATGTCTCCATGGTTGTTTAATTTGTTTATGGATGGGGTTGTTAGAGAGGTAAATGCAAGAGTTTTGGAAAGAGGGGCAAGTATGAAGTCTGTTGGGGATGAGAGAGCTTGGGAAGTGAGTCAGTTGTTGTTCGCTGATGATACAGCGCTGGTGGCTGATTCATGTGAGAAACTGCAGAAGCTGGTGACTGAGTTTGGAAAAGTGTGTGGAAGAAGAAAGTTAAGAGTAAATGTGAATAAGAGCAAGGTTATTAGGTACAGTAGGGTTGAGGGTCAAGTCAATTGGGAGGTGAGTTTGAATGGAGAAAAACTGGAGGAAGTAAAGTATTTTAGATATCTGGGAGTGGATCTGGCAGCAGATGGAACCATGGAAGCGGAAGTGGATCATAGGGTGGGGGAGGGGGCGAAAATCCTGGGAGCCTTAAAGAATGTGTGGAAGTCGAGAACATTATCTCGGAAAGCAAAAATGGGTATGTTTGAAGGAATAGTGGTTCCAACAATGTTGTATGGTTGCGAGGCGTGGGCTATGGATAGAGTTGTGCGCAGGAGGATGGATGTGCTGGAAATGAGATGTTTGAGGACAATGTGTGGTGTGAGGTGGTTTGATCGAGTGAGTAACGTAAGGGTAAGAGAGATGTGTGGAAATAAAAAGAGCGTGGTTGAGAGAGCAGAAGAGGGTGTTTTGAAGTGGTTTGGGCACATGGAGAGGATGAGTGAGGAAAGATTGACCAAGAGGATATATGTGTCGGAGGTGGAGGGAGCAAGGAGAAGAGGGAGACCAAATTGGAGGTGGAAAGATGGAGTGAAAAAGATTTTGTGTGATCGGGGCCTGAACATGCAGGAGGGTGAAAGGAGGGCAAGGAATAGAGTGAATTGGAGCGATGTGGTATACCGGGGTTGACGTGCTGTCAGTGGATTGAATCAAGGGATGTGAAGCGTCTGGGGTAAACCATGGAAAGCTGTGTGGGTATGTATATTTGCGTGTGTGGACGTATGTATATACATGTGTATGGGGGGGGGGTTGGGCCATTTCTTTCGTCTGTTTCCTTGCGCTACCTCGCAAACGCGGGAGACAGCGACAAAGTATAAAAAAAAAAAAAAAAATATATCCTATCCCTGGGGATAGGGGAGAAAGAATACTTCCCACGTATTCCCTGCGTGTCGTAGAAGGCGACTAAAAGGGGAGTGAGTAGGGGGCTGGAAATCCTCCCCTCTCTTTTTTTTTTTTTCCAAAAGAAGGAACAGAGAAGGGGGCCAGGTGAGGATATTCACTTAGGGGCCCAGTCCTCTGTTCTTAGCGCTACCTTGCTGATGCGGGAAACGGCGAATAGTTTGAAAGAAAGAAAAGAAATATATATATATACTTACTCTCACCATTCTCTTGGGGTGAAGAGAGTGGTGAGAGTAAGTGAGCTTGGGAAGGAGACTTGTGTGAGGAAGTACCAGGAGAGACTGAGTGCAGAATGGAAAAAGGTGAGAGCAAAGGACATAAGGGGAGTGGGGAGGAATGAGATGTATTTAGGGAAGTAGTGATGACTTGCACAAAAAATGCTTATGGCATGAGAAGCGTGGGAGGTGTGCGGATTAGAAAGGGTAGTGAGTGGTGGGATGAAGAAGTAAAATTATTAGTGAAAGAGAAGAGAGAAGCATTTGGATGATTTTTGCAAGGAAATAGTGCAAATGATGGGCAGAAGTATAACAGAAACAGGCAGGAGGTCAAGAGAAAGGTGCAAGAGGTAAAAAAGAGGTAAAATGAGAGTTGGGGTGAGAGAGCATCATTCAATTTTAGGGAGAGTAAAAAGATGTATTGGAAGGAGGTAAATAAAGTGCGTAAGACAAGGGAACAAATGGGAAAATCAGTGAAGGGGGCAAATGCGGAGGTAATAACAAGTAGTGGTGGTGTGAGAAGGAGATGGAGTGAGAATTTTGAAGGTTTGTTGAATGTGTTAGATGATAAGAGTGGCAGATATAGGGTGTTTTGGTCGAGGTGGTGTACGAAGTGAGAGGGTTAGGGAGAATGATTTGGTAAAGAGAAGAGGTAGTGAAAGCTTTGCAGAAGATGAAATCTGGGAAGGCAGCGGGTTTGAATGGTATTGCAGTGGAATCTATTAAAAAAGGGGGTGACTGTGCTGTTGATTGGTTGGTGAGGGTATTCAATATATGTATGGCTCATGGTGAAGTGTCTGAGGATTGGCAGAATACATGCATAGTGCCATTGTACATAGGCAAAAGGGATAAAGGAGAGTGTTCAAATTACAGAGATATAAGGTTGTTGAGTATTCCTGGGAAATTATGTGGAAGGGTATGTACAGAACATCAGATTGGGGAAGAGCAGTGTAGTTTCAGAAGTGGGAGAGGATGTGTGGATCAGGTGTTTGCTTTGAAAAATGTATGTGAGAAATACTTAGAAAAACAAATGGATTTGTATGTAGCATTTATGGATCTGGAGAAGGCATATGATAGAGTTGATAGAGATGCTCTGTGGAAGGTATTAAGAATATATGGTGTGGGAGGCAAGTTGTTAGAAGCAGTGAAAAGTTTTTATCGAGGATGTAAGGCATGTGTACGTGTAGGAAGAGAGGAAAGTGATTGGTTCTCAGTGAATGTAGGTTTGCGGCAGGGGTGTGTGATGTCTCCATGGTTGTTTAATTTGTTTATGGATGGGGTTGTTAGAGAGGTAAATGCAAGAGTTTTGGAAAGAGGGGCAAGTATGAAGTCTGATGGGGATGAGAGAGCTTGGGAAGTGAGTCAGTTGTTGTTCGCTGATGATACAGCGCTGGTGGCTGATTCATGTGAGAAACTGCAGAAGCTGGTGACTGAGTTTGGTAAAGTGTGTGGAAGAAGAAAGTTAAGAGTAAATGTGAATAAGAGCAAGGTTATTAGGTACAGTAGGGTTGAGGGTCAAGTCAATTGGGAGGTGAGTTTGAATGGAGAAAAACTGGAGGAAGTAAAGTATTTTAGATATCTGGGAGTGGATCTGGTAGCAGATGGAACCATGGAAGCGGAAGTGGATCATAGGGTGGGGGAGGGGGCGAAAATCCTGGGAGCCTTAAAGAATGTGTGGAAGTCGAGAACATTATCTCGGAAAGCAAAAATGGGTATGTTTGAAGGAATAGTGGTTCCAACAATGTTGTATGGTTGCGAGGCGTGGGCTATGGATAGAGTTGTGCGCAGGAGGATGGATGTGCTGGAAATGAGATGTTTGAGGACAATGTGTGGTGTGAGGTGGTTTGATCGAGTGAGTAACGTAAGGGTAAGAGAGATGTGTGGAAATAAAAAGAGCGTGGTTGAGAGAGCAGAAGAGGGTGTTTTGAAGTGGTTTGGGCACATGGAGAGGATGAGTGAGGAAAGATTGACCAAGAGGATATATGTGTCGGAGGTGGAGGGAGCAAGGAGAAGAGGGAGACCAAATTGGAGGTGGAAAGATGGAGTGAAAAAGATTTTGTGTGATCGGGGCCTGAACATGCAGGAGGGTGAAAGGAGGGCAAGGAATAGAGTGAATTGGAGCGATGTGGTATACCGGGGTTGACGTGCTGTCAGTGGATTGAATCAAGGGATGTGAAGCGTCTGGGGTAAACCATGGAAAGCTGTGTGGGTATGTATATTTGCGTGTGTGGACGTATGTATATACATGTGTATGGGGGGGGGTTGGGCCATTTCTTTCGTCTGTTTCCTTGCGCTACCTCGCAAACGCGGGAGACAGCGACAAAGTATAAAAAAAAAAAAAAAAATATATCCTATCCCTGGGGATAGGGGAGAAAGAATACTTCCCACGTATTCCCTGCGTGTCGTAGAAGGCGACTAAAAGGGGAGTGAGTAGGGGGCTGGAAATCCTCCCCTCTCTTTTTTTTTTTTTCCAAAAGAAGGAACAGAGAAGGGGGCCAGGTGAGGATATTCCCTTAGGGGCCCAGTCCTCTGTTCTTAGCGCTACCTTGCTGATGCGGGAAACGGCGAATAGTTTGAAAGAAAGAAAAGAAATATATATATATACTTACTCTCACCATTCTCTTGGGGTGAAGAGAGTGGTGAGAGTAAGTGAGCTTGGGAAGGAGACTTGTGTGAGGAAGTACCAGGAGAGACTGAGTGCAGAATGGAAAAAGGTGAGAGCAAAGGACATAAGGGGAGTGGGGAGGAATGAGATGTATTTAGGGAAGTAGTGATGACTTGCACAAAAAATGCTTATGGCATGAGAAGCGTGGGAGGTGTGCGGATTAGAAAGGGTAGTGAGTGGTGGGATGAAGAAGTAAAATTATTAGTGAAAGAGAAGAGAGAAGCATTTGGATGATTTTTGCAAGGAAATAGTGCAAATGATGGGCAGAAGTATAACAGAAACAGGCAGGAGGTCAAGAGAAAGGTGCAAGAGGTAAAAAAGAGGTAAAATGAGAGTTGGGGTGAGAGAGCATCATTCAATTTTAGGGAGAGTAAAAAGATGTATTGGAAGGAGGTAAATAAAGTGCGTAAGACAAGGGAACAAATGGGAAAATCAGTGAAGGGGGCAAATGCGGAGGTAATAACAAGTAGTGGTGGTGTGAGAAGGAGATGGAGTGAGAATTTTGAAGGTTTGTTGAATGTGTTAGATGATAAGAGTGGCAGATATAGGGTGTTTTGGTCGAGGTGGTGTACGAAGTGAGAGGGTTAGGGAGAATGATTTGGTAAAGAGAAGAGGTAGTGAAAGCTTTGCAGAAGATGAAATCTGGGAAGGCAGCGGGTTTGAATGGTATTGCAGTGGAATCTATTAAAAAAGGGGGTGACTGTGCTGTTGATTGGTTGGTGAGGGTATTCAATATATGTATGGCTCATGGTGAAGTGTCTGAGGATTGGCAGAATACATGCATAGTGCCATTGTACATAGGCAAAAGGGATAAAGGAGAGTGTTCAAATTACAGAGATATAAGGTTGTTGAGTATTCCTGGGAAATTATGTGGAAGGGTATGTACAGAACATCAGATTGGGGAAGAGCAGTGTAGTTTCAGAAGTGGGAGAGGATGTGTGGATCAGGTGTTTGCTTTGAAAAATGTATGTGAGAAATACTTAGAAAAACAAATGGATTTGTATGTAGCATTTATGGATCTGGAGAAGGCATATGATAGAGTTGATAGAGATGCTCTGTGGAAGGTATTAAGAATATATGGTGTGGGAGGCAAGTTGTTAGAAGCAGTGAAAAGTTTTTATCGAGGATGTAAGGCATGTGTACGTGTAGGAAGAGAGGAAAGTGATTGGTTCTCAGTGAATGTAGGTTTGCAGCAGGGGTGTGTGATGTCTCCATGGTTGTTTAATTTGTTTATGGATGGGGTTGTTAGAGAGGTAAATGCAAGAGTTTTGGAAAGAGGGGCAAGTATGAAGTCTGATGGGGATGAGAGAGCTTGGGAAGTGAGTCAGTTGTTGTTCGCTGATGATACAGCGCTGGTGGCTGATTCATGTGAGAAACTGCAGAAGCTGGTGACTGAGTTTGGTAAAGTGTGTGGAAGAAGAAAGTTAAGAGTAAATGTGAATAAGAGCAAGGTTATTAGGTACAGTAGGGTTGAGGGTCAAGTCAATTGGGAGGTGAGTTTGAATGGAGAAAAACTGGAGGAAGTAAAGTATTTTAGATATCTGGGAGTGGATCTGGCAGCAGATGGAACCATGGAAGCGGAAGTGGATCATAGGGTGGGGGAGGGGGCGAAAATCCTGGGAGCCTTAAAGAATGTGTGGAAGTCGAGAACATTATCTCGGAAAGCAAAAATGGGTATGTTTGAAGGAATAGTGGTTCCAACAATGTTGTATGGTTGCGAGGCGTGGGCTATGGATAGAGTTGTGCGCAGGAGGATGGATGTGCTGGAAATGAGATGTTCGAGGACAATGTGTGGTGTGAGGTGGTTTGATCGAGTGAGTAACGTAAGGGTAAGAGAGATGTGTGGAAATAAAAAGAGCGTGGTTGAGAGAGCAGAAGAGGGTGTTTTGAAGTGGTTTGGGCACATGGAGAGGATGAGTGAGGAAAGATTGACCAAGAGGATATATGTGTCGGAGGTGGAGGGAGCAAGGAGAAGAGGGAGACCAAATTGGAGGTGGAAAGATGGAGTGAAAAAGATTTTGTGTGATCGGGGCCTGAACATGCAGGAGGGTGAAAGGAGGGCAAGGAATAGAGTGAATTGGAGCGATGTGGTATACCGGGGTTGACGTGCTGTCAGTGGATTGAATCAAGGGATGTGAAGCGTCTGGGGTAAACCATGGAAAGCTGTGTGGGTATGTATATTTGCGTGTGTGGACGTATGTATATACATGTGTATGGGGGGGGGTTGGGCCATTTCTTTCGTCTGTTTCCTTGCGCTACCTCGCAAACGCGGGAGACAGCGACAAAGTATAAAAAAAAAAAAAAAAAATATATCCTATCCCTGGGGATAGGGGAGAAAGAATACTTCCCACGTATTCCCTGCGTGTCGTAGAAGGCGACTAAAAGGGGAGTGAGTAGGGGGCTGGAAATCCTCCCCTCTCTTTTTTTTTTTTTCCAAAAGAAGGAACAGAGAAGGGGGCCAGGTGAGGATATTCCCTTAGGGGCCCAGTCCTCTGTTCTTAGCGCTACCTTGCTGATGCGGGAAACGGCGAATAGTTTGAAAGAAAGAAAAGAAATATATATATATACTTACTCTCACCATTCTCTTGGGGTGAAGAGAGTGGTGAGAGTAAGTGAGCTTGGGAAGGAGACTTGTGTGAGGAAGTACCAGGAGAGACTGAGTGCAGAATGGAAAAAGGTGAGAGCAAAGGACATAAGGGGAGTGGGGAGGAATGAGATGTATTTAGGGAAGTAGTGATGACTTGCACAAAAAATGCTTATGGCATGAGAAGCGTGGGAGGTGTGCGGATTAGAAAGGGTAGTGAGTGGTGGGATGAAGAAGTAAAATTATTAGTGAAAGAGAAGAGAGAAGCATTTGGATGATTTTTGCAAGGAAATAGTGCAAATGATGGGCAGAAGTATAACAGAAACAGGCAGGAGGTCAAGAGAAAGGTGCAAGAGGTAAAAAAGAGGTAAAATGAGAGTTGGGGTGAGAGAGCATCATTCAATTTTAGGGAGAGTAAAAAGATGTATTGGAAGGAGGTAAATAAAGTGCGTAAGACAAGGGAACAAATGGGAAAATCAGTGAAGGGGGCAAATGCGGAGGTAATAACAAGTAGTGGTGGTGTGAGAAGGAGATGGAGTGAGAATTTTGAAGGTTTGTTGAATGTGTTAGATGATAAGAGTGGCAGATATAGGGTGTTTTGGTCGAGGTGGTGTACGAAGTGAGAGGGTTAGGGAGAATGATTTGGTAAAGAGAAGAGGTAGTGAAAGCTTTGCAGAAGATGAAATCTGGGAAGGCAGCGGGTTTAAATGGTATTGCAGTGGAATCTATTAAAAAAGGGGGTGACTGTGCTGTTGATTGGTTGGTGAGGGTATTCAATATATGTATGGCTCATGGTGAAGTGTCTGAGGATTGGCAGAATACATGCATAGTGCCATTGTACATAGGCAAAAAGGGATAAAGGAGAGTGTTCAAATTACAGAGATATAAGGTTGTTGAGTATTCCTGGGAAATTATGTGGAAGGGTATGTACAGAACATCAGATTGGGGAAGAGCAGTGTAGTTTCAGAAGTGGGAGAGGATGTGTGGATCAGGTGTTTGCTTTGAAAAATGTATGTGAGAAATACTTAGAAAAACAAATGGATTTGTATGCAGCATTTATGGATCTGGAGAAGGCATATGTTAAGAGTAGATAGAGATGCTCTGTGGAAGGTATTAAGAATATATGGTGTGGGAGGCTAGTTGCTGGAAGCAGTGAAAAGTTTTTATCAAGGATGTAAGGCATGTGTACAAGTAGGAAGAGAGGAAAATGACTGGTTCCCAATGAATGTTGGTTTACAGCAGGGGTGCGTGATGTCTCCACGGTAGTTTAATTTATTTATGGATGGGGTGGCTAGGGAAGTGAAAGCAAGAGTTTTGGAGAGAAAGGGGCAAGTATGCAGTCTGTTCTGGATGAGAGGGCTTGGGAAGTGAGTCAAGCATTGTTCACTGATGATACAGCGCTGGTGGCTGATTCGGGTGAGAAACTGCAGAGGTTGGTGACTGAGTTTGGTAAAGTTTTTGAAAGGAGAAAGGAGAAAGTTGCTGCTGCTGTTTCCTGATTGGCGGTGTGGCGACGGGAATGGATGAAAACAGCATGCATGAATATGTACATTTGTATATATGTATATGTCTGTGAATGTATATGTATTTATATGTTGAAATGTATATGTATGTATATGCACGTGCATGGGCGTTTATGTATTTATATGCGTATATGAGTGGTTAGGCCATTCTTCATCTGTTTCCCTGCACTATCTCGCTGATTTGGGAAACAGTGATTAAGTATGATAAATACAAAATTCTGCATCAGTGAGGTAGCACCAGAAACATAGGTAGCATGTTTAAGGAAAGGGACCTGTATGTTTGGCTTTGAGTGAAAAGAAGCTCAAGGGTAAAGGGGAAGAGTGGATTGGGAATGTCTTGGGAGTAAAGTCAGTGGTTGGTGAGAGGAAAAGAAAGAAGGAAGGAGTAGCACTATTGCAGCAAGAGTTGTGGGAATATGTGATAAGAGTGTAAGAAAGCAAGCTCGAGATTAATAGGGGTAAAACTGAAAGTGGATGGAGAGAGACGGATGATTATTGGGACCTATGCACCTGGTCATGAGAAGAAAGATCATGAAAGGCAAGTGTTTTGGGAGCAGCTGAGTGAGTGCGTTAGCAGATTTGATGCATGACACTGGGTAATAGAGATGGATGATTTGAATGCAAAGGAGAGTAATATGGCAGTTGAGGGTACAATTGGTGTACATAGGGTGTTAAGTGTTGTGAAGTGAAATGGTGAAGACCTTGTGGATTTGTGTGCTCAAAAAAGACTGATGATTGGGAATACCTGGTTAAAAAAGAACGACATACATATGTATACATATGTGAGTAGGAGAGATGGCCAGAGAGCGTTCTTGGATTACGTATTAATTGATAGGCGTGTGAAAGAGAGTCTTTTGGATGTTAATGTGTTGAGAGGGGCAGCTGGAGGGATGTCTGATCACTGTCTTGTGGAGGCAAAGGTGTAGATTTGTAGAGGTTTTCAGAAAAGAAGAGAGAATGTTGGGGAGAAGAGTGGTGAGAGTAAGTGAACTTGAAAATGAGACTTGTGTGAGGCAGTACCAGGAGAGATTGAGTGCAGAATGGCAAAAGGTAAGAGCAAATGACTTAAGGGGAATGGGGTAGGAATGGGATGTATTTAGGGAAGCAGTGATGGTTTGCACAAAAGAGGCATGTGGCATGAGAGAGGTGGGAGGAGGGCAGATTAGGAAGGATAGTGAGTGGTTAGATAAGTTAGCGAAAGAGAAGAGAGAGGCGTTTGGACGATATTATGCAGGGAAGCAGTCCAAATGACTGGGATATGTATAAAATAAAGAGGCAGGAGATCAAGAGAAAGTTGCAAGAGGTGAAAAAGAGGGCAAATGAGAGTTGGGGTAAGAGTATCACTAAATCTTAGGGAGAGTAAAAAGTTTTCGAAGGAAGTAAATAAAGCGCATAAGACAAGAGAATAAATGGGAACATAGGTGAAGGGGGTAAATGGAGAGGTAATAACAAGTCGTGATGAACTGAGGAGATATAGTGAGAATTTTCAAGGTTTGTTGAATGAGTTTGATGATAGAGTGGCAGATATAGGGGGTCTTGGTCGGGGTGGTGTGTGAAGTGAGAGGGTCAGGGAGAATAATTTGGTAAACAGAGAAGAGGTAGTGAAAGCTTTGCGGAAGATGAAAGCTGGCAAAGCGGCGGGTTTGGATGATATTGCAGTGGGATTCATAAAAAAGGGGGTGACTGTGTTGTTGATTGGTTAGTAAGGATATTCAATGTATGTATGGATCATGGTGAAGTGCCTGAGGATTGGCGGAATGCATGCATAGTGCCATTGTACAAAGACAAAGGGCATAAAAGTGAGTGTTCAAATTACAGGGGCATAAGTTTGTTGAGTATTCCTGGTAAATCATATTGGAGGGTATTGATTGAGAGGATAAGGGCATGAACAGAGCATCAGATTGAGGAAGAACAGTGTGATTTCAGAAGTGGTAGAGGATGTGTGGACTAGTTGTTTGCTTTAAAGAATGTATGTGAGAAATACTTAGAAAAACAAATGGATTTGTATGTAGCATTTATGGATCTGGAGAAGGCACATGATAGGGGTGATAGAGATGCTTTGTGGAAGGTTTTAAAACTATATGGTGTGAGAGGTAAGTTGCTAGAAGCAGTGAAAAGTTTTACCAAGGATGTAAAGCATGTATATGAGTAGGAAAAGAGGAAAGTCATTGGTTCTCAGTGAATGTTGGTTTGCGGCAGGGGTGCATGATGCCTCCATGGTTGTTTAACTTGTTTATGGATGGGGTGGTTAGGGAGATGAATGAAAGAGTTTTGGAGAGAGGGGTAAGTATGCAGTCTGTTGTGGATGAGAGGGCTTGGAAATGAGTCAGTTGTTGTTTGCTGATGATACAGTGCTGGTGGCTGAATCGGGTGAGAAACTGCAGAGGTTGTTGACTGAATTTGGTAAAGTGTGCGAAAGAAGAAAGTTGAGAGTAAATGTGAATAAGAGCAAGAATATTAGGTTCAGTAGGGTTGAGAGACAAGCAAATTGAAAAGTAAGTTTGAATGGAGAAAAAGTAGAGGAATTGATGTGATTTAGATATCTGGGAGTGGACTTAGCAGCAGATGGAACCATGGAAGTGTCACAGGGTGGGGGAAGGGGCGAAGGTTTTGGGTAGGTTGAAGAATGTGTGGAGGGCGAGAACATTACCTCGGAGAGCAAAAATTGGTATGTTTGAAGGAACAGTGGTTCCAACAATGTTAAATGGCTGCGAGGCATGGGCTATAGATAGGGTTGAGTGGAGGAGGGTGGATGTGTTGGAACTGAAATGTTTGAGAAGTATGTGTTGGAAATGAAATTTTTGAGGACAGTTTGCGGTGTGAGGTGGTTTGATCGAGTAAGTAATGAAAGGGTAAGAGAGATGTGTTGTTACAAAAAGAGTGTGGTTGAGAGAGCAGTAGAGGGTGTGTTGAGATGGTTTGGACACATGTAGAGAAAGAGTGAGGAAAGATTAACAAAGAGGATATAGGTGTCAGAGGTGGAGGGAACAAGGAGAAGTGGGAGAACATTTTGGAGGTGGAAGGATGGGGTGAAAAAGATTTTGAGCAATCGAGGCCTGAACATGCAGGAGGGTGAAAGGCGTGCAAGGAAGAGATTGAACTGGATCGATGAGGCATACTGGGGTCAACGTGCAGTCAATGGATTGAACCAGGACAAGTGAAGCATCTGGGGTAAACCATGGAAAGGTCTGTGGGGCCTGGATGTGGAAAGGGAGCTGTGGTTTCAGTGCATTACACACGACAGCTAGAGACTGAGTGTGAACAAATGTGGCCTTTTTTGTCTTTTCCCGGCACTACCTCACTGAAGTGGGGGGATGGTTTTTCATGTGTTTCAGGGTGGCACTGGGAATGGATGAAGGCAGCAAGTATGAATATGTACATGTGTACATATGTCTGTGCATGTATACGTATGTATACGTTGAAATGTATATGTATGTATATGTGTGTGTGTGGGCGTTTATGTATATACATGTGTATGTGGGTGGGTTGGGCCATTCCTCCTGTGTTTCCTTGCGCTAACTTGCTAAAGCGGGAGACGACGATTTAGTATAATAAATCAATTCATTGAAAACACATCAACCCCAGTATACCACATCGTTCCAATTCACTCTATTCCTTGCAAGACTTTCACCCTCCTGTATGTTCAGGCCCTAAACGCTCAAAATCCTTTTCACTCCCTTCCACCTTCAATTGGTCTCCCACTTCTCCTCGTCCCCTCTACCTCTGACACATATATTCTCTTTGTCAATCTTGTCTCACTCATTCTCTCCATGTGACCAAACCTTTCAACACACCCTCTTCTGCTCTCTCAACCACACTCTTTTTATGACCACACATCTCTCTAACCCTTTCATTACTTACTCAATCAAACCACCTCACAACACATATTTTCCTTAAACATTTCATTCCAACACATCCACCCTCCTCCGCATAACCCTATCTATAGCCCATGCCTCGCAACCATATAACATTGTTGGAACCACTATTCCTTCAAACATACCCATTTTCGCTCTCTGAGATAACATTCTTGCCTTCCACACATTCTTCAACGCTCCCAGAACTTTCGCCCCCTTACCCACCCTGTGACTCACTTCCACTTCCATGGTTCCATCCGCTGCTAAAACCACTCACAGATATCTAAAACACTTCACTTCCACCAAATTTTCTCCATTCAATCTTACCTCCCAATTACCTTGTCCCTCAGCCCTGCTGAAACTAATAACCTTGCTCTTATTCTCATTTACTCTCAACTTTCTTATTTCACTAGCTTCATTAAATTCAGTCACCGACTTCTACAGTTTCTCACTCAAATCAGCCGCCAACGCTGTATCATCAGTGAACAACAACTAACTCACTTCCCAAGCCCTCTTATCCTCAACAGACTGCTTACTTGCCTCTCTTTCCAAAAGTCTTGCATTTACCTCCCTAACAACCCCATCCATAAACAAATTAAACAACCATGGAGACATCATGCACCACTGCCGCAAACCAACATTCACTGGGAACCAATCACTTTCCTCTCTTCCTACTCATACACATGCCTTACACAACTGGTAAAACCTTTTCACTGCTTCTAGCAACTTCGCACCCACACATCCTCTTAATACCTTCCACATCCCATCTGCCTTCTCCAGATCCATAAATGCTACAATACAAATCCATTTATTTTTATATGCCTTCTCCAGATCCATAAATGCTACAATACAAATCCATCTATTTTTCTAAGTATTTCTTACATACATTCTTCAAAGCAAACACCTGGTCCACACATCCTCTACCACTCCTAAAACCACACTGCTCTTCCCAATCTGATGCTCTGTACATGCCTTTACCCTTTTAATCAATACCCTCCCATATCATTTCCCAGGAATACTCAACTTTTTTTTTTTTTTTTTTTTTTTTTTGCCGGTCTCCCGCGTTTGCGAGGTAGCGCAAGGAAACAGACAAAAGAAATGGCCCAACCCACCCCCATACACATGTATATACATACATCCACACACGCAAATATACATACCTACACAGCTTTCCACGGTTTACCCCAGACGCTTCACATGCCTTGATTCAATCCACTGACAGCACGTCAACCCCGGTATACCACATCGCTCCAATTCACTCTATTCCCTGCCCTCCTTTCACCCTCCTGCATGTTCAGGCCCCGATCACACAAAATCTTTTTCACTCCATCTTTCCACCTCCAATTTGGTCTCCCTCTTCTCCTCGTTCCCTCCACCTCCGACACATATATTCTCTTGGTCAATCTTTCCTCACTCATTCTCTCCATGTGCCCGAACCATTTCAAAACACCCTCTTCTGCTCTCTCAACCACGCTCTTTTTATTTCCACACATCTCTCTTACCCTTATGTTACTTACTCGATCAAAACACCTCACATCACACATTGTCCTCAAACATCTCATTTCCAGCACATCCATCCTCCTGCGCACAACTCTATCCACAGCCCACACCTCGCAACCATACAACATTGTTGGAACCACTATTCCTTCAAACATACCCATTTTTGCTTTCCGAGATAATGTTCTCGACTTCCACACATTCTTCAAGGCTCCCAGAATTTTCGCCCCCTCCCCCACCCTACGATCCACTTCCGCTTCCATGGTTCCATCCGCTGCCAGATCCACTCCCAGATATCTAAAACACTTCACTTCCTCCAGTTTTTCTCCATTCAAACTCACCTCCCAATTGACTTGACCCTCAACCCTACTGTACCTAATAACCTTGCTCTTATTCACATTTACTCTTACCTTTCTTCTTTCACACACTTTACCAAACTCAGTCACCAGCTTCTACAGTTTCTCACATGAATCAGCCACCAGCGCTGTATCATCAGCGAACAACAACTGACTCACTTCCCAAGCTCTTTCATCCCCAACAGACTTCATACTTGCCCCTCTTTCCAAAACTCTTGCATTCACCTCCCTAACAACTCCATCCATAAACAAATTAAACAACCATGGAGACATCACACACCCCTGACTCAAACCTACATTCAATGAGAACCAATCACTTTCCTCTCTTCCTACACGTACACATGCCTTACATCCTCGATAAAAACTTTTCACTGCTTCTAACAACTTGCCTCCCACACCATATATTCTTAATACCTTCCACAGAGCATCTCTATCAACTCTATCATATGCCTTCTCCAGATCCATAAATGCTACATACAAATCCGTTTGCTTTTCTAAGTATTTCTCACATACATTCTTCAAAGCAAACACCTGATCCACACATCCTCTACCACTTCTGAAACCACACTGCTCTTCCCCAATCTGATGCTCTGTACATGCCTTCACCCTCTCAACTCAACAAACTTATACCTCTGTAATTTAAACATTCACCTTTATCCTCTCTGCCTTTGTACAATGGCACTATGCATACATTCCACCAATCCTCAGGCATTTCACCATGGACCATACATACAATGAATATCCTTACCAACCAATTAGCTACACAGTCAGCCCCTTTTTCAATAAATTCCACTGCAATACCATCCAAACCTGCCGCCTTGCCGGCTTTCACCTTCTGCAAAGCTTTCACTACCTCTTCTCTGTTTACCAAACCATTCTCCCTGACCCTCTCACTTCACACACCACCTCGACCAAAATACCCCATATCTGCCACTCTATCTAACACATTCAACAAACATTCAAAATACTCACTCCATCTCCTCACTTCACCACTACTTGTTAGTGTTTCCCCATTTGCCCCCTTCACCAATGTTCCCATTTGTTGTCTTGTCCTACGCACTTTACTTACCTCCTTCCAAAACATCTTTTTATTCTCCCTGAAATTTAATGATACTCTCACCCAAACTCTTATTTGCCCTCTTTTCACCTCTTGTACCTTTCTCTTGACCTCCTGCCACTCTCTTTTATACATCTCCCAGTCATTTGCACCACTTTTGCTCAAAACCAATCTCTCCTCTATAACTAGGCCTCACAGACCTTTCCATTGTTTACTCCAGCCACTTCATGTCCCCTAGTTCAGTCTACTGACAACTCATCAACCCCTATATGCCACATTGTTCCACTCCACTCTGTCCCATGCATGCCTTTTACCCTCCTGTTTGTTCAATCCCCTCAGAATGTTTCTCACTACATCCTTCCATTTCTAATCTGGTTCCCCCCTTCTTGTTCCCTCCACTTCTGGCACATACATCCTAATTTTCAATCTCTCCTCATTCATTCTCTTACGTATGAATCATTTTAGCACACCCTCTTCAGCTCTCTCAACCACACTCTTCTTAAAACCACACCTCTCTTACCCGTTTATTACTTACTCGATCAAACTACAATACATATCGTCCTCAAGAATTTCATTAACAATGCCTCCATCCTCCTCTGGACATCCTCATCTATATATCATGCACTACATCCATATAACACTTTTGGGACTACTATACCTTCACACATACCCATATTTTGCCTTCCCTCAGAACAACCTCTCTTTGCACACATTCCTCAATGCTCCAAGAATCTTCACCCCAACACCCATCTTACTACACTTCTGCTTCCATGGATCCATTTTCCAACATATCCACTCCCAGGTATCGAAAACACATCACCCTCCAATTCTTCTCCATTCAAATTACACCCTAACTAAACTTTCCCTCTACCTTGCTAAATATAAATCATGCTTTTATTCATATTTACTCTCTACTTCCTCCATTCACATACTTTTCCAAACTCAGTCACCAACTTTTGCGATTTCTCATCTGAATCTGTCACCAGTGCTGTATCATCAGCAAACAAGTGAGTCACTTCCCACGTCGCAACCCTCCTCATCCCCAGCAGATACCATACTTGCCCCTCTCTCCAAGACTCTAGCATTTACCTCCCTCAACACCCCTTCCATAAATAAATAAAATGGCCATGGAGATATCACACACCCTTACTGCAGGCCAACCTTCCCTGGAACTACTTATTCTCCTCTCTTCCTACTCACACAAATGCCTTAGACTCTTGATAAATACTTCTCAACTGCTAGCAGCTTTCTTCCCACACAATATATTCTTAAAACCTTCTACAAGGCATCTATCTCTATAAACTCTATCATATACTTCCTCCAAATCCATAAATGTCACATACAATTCCATTTGTTTCATTACATATATCTAATACAAATTCTTTAGAGCAAACACCTGATCCTTAAATCCTCTCCCAATTCCAAAACCATATTGTTCCTTCCCAATCTGATGCTCTGTACATGCGTTGCCCCTTTCAGTCATCACTCTTCCATATAACTTACCAGGTACACTCAGCAAACTTATACCTCTGTAGTTTGAATGCTCACCCACTCACCTTATTCATCCTTGCCTTTATAAACTCCACTATACACACATTCAGCCAATCCTCAGGCAACTCACCATGATCCATAAATACAATGAATATCCTAACTAACCAATCAAAAGCAGTCACTCCTTTTCTTAACAAAATCAAATGTGATACCATCCACTCCAGTTGCCTTGCCACAGCTCAACTTTTTTTTTCCGTGCCGGAGGTTCCAATCATGGACAAAAATTCACTTCAAGGCCAGGCTTTATTTGAAATACAGAGAGGATTATGAGAGGGAAAAGGAAGACAAGGAAAAGAATTTATGAATTTTGGAGGATGTGAAAAACCTGTCCTTTAAAATGTGCCAGATCATAGTTATTGAGAAAGGCACGAGAAGGTAGAGAGTTGAAAAGCTTTAAGGTGTAGGGAAAGAAACTTATCAAAATGGCCCACCCTTGAGCTGCCAATACACATACAGATTTCATGTAACACAGCAGCTTGCCAAGTGTTGTGTGGTCTAGCTAGTGATGAAGACACAAGCAGTTAGCTCACAAGAACACCAAAGTAATACCTTTAGAAGAGGGAATGTGAACCAGCATTGCAGCAAAGGGCAAGCGGGGTAAGTTTTGAAGTTTGCCCAGCAAAGTTTATGTCAGACCACTTTTGACTCAACCCTGTCAAGTACGGATGCAGAGCTAGAACCATCACAGATGTCCATACAAGGATGAATCAATCCTTTGTATAAACACAGCAAATGTTCAAGAGAAAAGAAATTTCGACATTTAAACATGTCTTAAAGGCAGCCTTAGTTATTTCCACAATGTCAGCCTTAGTTATTTCCACAATGTGGGATTGCCAAGAAAGAGTGGATGTTACAGTAATACCAAGTACGTTCATTGAGTTAAGATGTGGAATTACAGAACCGTCAAAGAAGAGACAAGATTTGTGATGTGCTTTCGAAAGAGAGAGGGGGTAGAAACTGGGTCTTGGAGGCACCAAACTCAAATAGATTTCATCTACCCCAATGAGATATCCTGCCCAAGTCTGAGTTTAGTGAGGAAGGTGTGTCAAGAGGAGATGCAGATCATGTGAAAGAAGGAGCAGAATTGAAGGATGTAGAGTCATCACCATATGAATGCACCTGGTTCTTTTTGGGAGAGGAAATTATTGATAAGAAGGAGAAAAAGTGTTGGGGATAGGACAGAACCTTCAGGTTCACTGTTGTTGATGGAGAAAGAGGGGAAGGCTGATCCATCAACAACCATGGAAACAGATTGGCCTGAGAGGAAGCTAAATATGAGGGAACAAAGTGAGGGAGGAAAGCCAAAAGAAGGAAGATTAGAGATGAGTGCCTGATGCCACACCCTCTCAAAAGCTTTGGATATGTCAAGGGCAACTACATGGAACTCCCCAAAATCTTTCAGAATGATTACCAGATATTAGTTGGATAGAAAAGAATATCACCAGTGGATCTCTCCTTACAAAAGCCATACTGATGATCACAGAAAAGACTGAGATTCAAGATGTCTAAGGAAAACGGAGTTGAAGAAGGATTCAAAGACTTTGGGACTGGCTTTAACTACCTCTTCTCTATTCACCAAAGCACTTTCCATGATTATCTCGCTTCGCATACCACCCTGAACCAAACACACAACATTTGCTACCAACTAAAATACATTCAATAGTCCTTCAAATTACTCAACCCATCTCCTCACTTTATCACCACTTGTTACCACTTCCCCATTCGCCCCCTTCACTGATGTTCATATTTGTTTTCTTGTTTTTCACACACTATCACCTCCTTCAAAAACATCTTATTCTACTATCATGTCCTTACTAAATGTCTTATTCCCCTAAAGTTTTCTGACACTCACTCACTCCAATTCTTACTTGTCCTTGTTCATCCCCTGCACCTACTCTTGACTTCTACCACCTCTTATATATCTCCCAATCATTTGCACTCCTTCCCTGTAAGTACCTCACCATACACCTCTCTTTTCTCTTTCATCAGCAACTTTATTTCATCATCCAACCATTTATTACCCTTTCTAATCTGCCCACCTGTTACCTTTCACATGCTACATCTGTCCTTCCTCCTTAAATACCTCCCATTCCTCACCCATGTCCCTAGCTCAACTCCCACATTACTCACCTTCATATCTAAATCACTTGTCACTAATACCTGGTCTCTTGCATCAAAACTGTTGACACATTAACCCAAATGCTCCCAAAACTCTTGCCTCTCATGATCAGTACATGGTCACGTGTATAAGCACTAGTAATCATCCATCTCTTGCAATTCACTTCGACTTTAACCCACATAAGTCTAGAGTTCATTTTCTTGCACTTTTTCACACACTTCCATAACTCTGGTTTCCTTAGCTCTTGCTCTCTTGCCAACCCCTGACTTTACTCCTAATACACTTCCATACCATTCTTCCTCTTTACCCTTGAGCTTTGTTTCCCTGAGATCCAGAACATCCATGTTTCTTTCTTCAAATGTACTACCTATTTCTCCTTTCTTCACATATTGATTACATCCACACATTTAGACACCCCAGAGTAAGCCTAATAATAAAAAAAAAAAAAGAAGTGCCACCTCCTCCTCTGCTCTTCCCCTAAAACTAACCCTAAACTTTAGCACTTGAACATTCTCACAATATGTGGTGTGAGGTAGTTTGATCAAGTAAATAATAAAAGGGTAAGAGAGATGCGTGGAAATAAAAAGTGTGAGTTGAAATGGTTTGGATATGTGGAGAGAATGAGTGTGAAAAGAAAGATTGACAAAGAGGATATATATGTGTCAGAGGTGGAGGGAACAAGGAGAAGTAGGGGACAAAATTGGAGGTGGAGGGATGAGTTAAAAAGATTTTGAGTGATAGGGGCCTGAGCATAAAGAAGGGTGAGAGGCATGCAAGGAATAGAGTGAATTGGAACATTGTGGTATACCAGGGTTGAACTGATGTCGATGGACTGAACCAGGGCATGTGAAGCATCTGGATTAAATGATGGAAAGGTCTGCAGGGCCTGGATGTGGACAGGAATCTGTGGTTTCAGTGAATTACACATGACAGCTAGAGACTGAGAGTGAATGAATGTGGCCTTTTTTGTCTGTTTTCCTGGCACTACCTTGCTGAAGTGGGTGGCAGCGGTGCTGTTTCCTGTGAGGTGGGGTAGTGACAGGAATGGATGAAGGCAAGCAAGTATGAATATGTACATGAGTATACATGTATATGTCTGTATGTGTATGCATATTTTATATTTATTTTTATTATACTTTGTTGCTGTCTCCCGTGTTAGCACTAGGAAACAGATGAATGAATGGCCTAACCCACCCACATACACATGTATATACATACACACATATATACATACCTATACATTTCAATGTATACATACATATACATACACAGATAAATACATATGTACACATGTACATATTCACACTTCCTACCCTCAGCCATTCCTGTTGCCACCCCGCCACACATGAAATGTCACCCCCCCCCTCCACCCGCACGTGCGCGAGGTAGCACTAGGAAAAGACAGCAAAGGCCACATTCATTCACACTCAGTCTCTAGCTGTCATGAGCAATGCACCAAAACCACAGCTCCCTTTCCACATCTAGGCACCACAAAACTTTCCATGGTCTACTCCAGACACTTCACATGCCCTAGTTCAATCCACTGACAGCATGTCAATCCCGTTATACAACATCGTACCAATTCACTCTACTCCTTGCATGCCTTTCACCTTCCTGCATGTTCAGGGCACGATTACTCAAAATCTTTTTCAATCCATCCTTCCACCTCCAATTTGGTCTCCCTCTTCTCATTCCCTCCACCTCTGACACATGTATCTTCTTGTCAATCTTTCCTCTCTCATTCTCTCCATGCAACCAAACCATTTCAATACACTCTCTTCTGCTCTATCAACCACACATTTTTTATTACCAAACATCTCTCTTACCCTTTCATTACTTACTCGATCAAACCACCTCACACCACATATTGTCCTCAAATATTCCATTTCCAACACATCCACCCTCCTCCACACAACCCTATCTACAGCCCATACCTCATAACCATAAAACATTGTTGGAACCACTATTCCTTCAAAAATACCCATTTTTACTTTCCGAGATAATGTTCTCGACTTCCACACATTCTTCAACGCTCCTAGAACCTTTGCCCCCTTCCCCACCCTGTGAATCACTTCTGCTTCATTGGTTCCATTCTCTGTTAAATCCATCCCAGATTCTAAAACACTTCACTTCCTCCAGTTTTTCTCCATTCAAACTTCCCTCCCAACTGACTTGTCCCTCAACCCTACTGAACCTAACAACCTTGCTCTTATTCACATTTACTCTCAGCTTTCTTCTTTCACACTTTACTATACTCAAGTCACCAGCTTCTGCAGTTTCTCACATCAGCAAACAACTGACTCACTTCCCAAGCTCTCTCATCCACAACAGACTGCATACTTGCCCCTCTTTCCAAAACTCTTGCATTCACCTCCCTAACAACCCCATCCATAAACAAATTAAACAACCACGGAGACATCACGCATCCTTGCTGCAAACCGACATTCACTGGAAACCAATCACTTTCCTCTCTTCCTACTCATACACATGCCTTAAATCCTCGATAAAAACTTTTCACTGCTTCTAGCAACTTGCCTCCCACACCATATATTCTTAATACCTTCCACAGGGAATCTCTATCAATTCTATCATATGCCTTCTCCAGATCCATAAATGCCACATACAAATCAATTTGTTTCTCTAAGTATTTCTCACATACATTCTTCAAAGCAAACACCTGATCCATACATCCTCTACCGCTTCTAAAACCACATTGCTCTTCCCCAACCTAATGTTCTGTACATGCCTTCACCCTCTCAATCAATACCCTCCCATATAATTTCCCAGGTATACTTAACAAATTTACACCTCTGTAATTTGAGCACTCACCTTTACAATGACAATATGCATGCATTCTGCTAATCCTCAGGTACCTCACCATGAGTCATACATACACTGAATATCCTCACCAACCAATCAACAACACAGTCACCCCCTTTTTTAATAAATTCCATTGCAATATAATGTAAATCCACTGCCTTGCCAGCTTTCATCTTCCGCAAAGCTTTCACTACCTCTTCTCTGTTTACCAAACCATTCTCCCTGACCCCTCTCACTTCGCACACCACCTCAACCAAAACACCCTAAATATGCCACTCTATCATTTAACACATTCAACAAACCTTCAAAATACTCACTCCATCTCCTTCTCACATCACCACTACTTGTTATCATCTCCCCATTGGCCCCTTCACTGATGTTCCCATTTGTTCTCTTGTCTTACGCACTTTATTTACCTCCTTCCAAAAATCTTTCTATTCTCCCTACAATTTAATGATACTCTCTCAACTCAACTCCCATTTTCCCTCTTTTTCACCTCTTGCACTTTCCTCTTGACCTCCTGCCTCTTTCTTTTATATATCTCCCAGTCATCTGCACTATTTCCCTGCAAAAATCGTCCAAACACCTCTCTCTTTTCTTTCACTAATAATCTCACTTCTTCATCCCACCACTCACTACCCTTTCTAATCTGTTCAACTCCCACTTTTCACATGCCACAAGGATCTTTTGCACAAGCCATCACTGATTCCCTAAATACATCCCATTCCTCCCCCACTCCCCTTACATCCATTGCTTTCACCTTTTTCCATTCTGTACTCAGTCTCTCCTGGTACTTCCTCACACAAGTCTCCTTCCCAAGCTCACTTACTCTCACCACTCTCTTCACCCCAACATTCTCTCTTCTGTTCTGAAAACCTCTACAAATCTTTACCTTCACTTCCACAAGATTATGATCAGACATCCCTTCAGTTGCACCTTTCAGCACATTAACATCCAAAAGTCTCTCTTTCACGCACCTATCAATTAACACGCAATCCAACAACACTCTCTGGCCATCTCTCCTACTTACATATGTTTTTTTTTTTATATTATACTTTGTCGCTGTCTCCCGCGTTTGCGAGGTAGCGCAAGGAAACAGATGAAAGAAATGGCCCAACCCCCCCATACACATGTATATACATACGTCCACACACGCAAATATACATACCTACACAGCTTTCCATGGTTTACCCCAGACGCTTCACATGCCTTGATTCAATCCACTGAAAGCACGTCAACCCCGGTATACCACATCGCTCCAATTCACTCTATTCCTTGCCCTCCTTTCACCCTCCTGCATGTTCAGGCCCCGATCACACAAAATCTTTTTCACTCCATCTTTCCACCTCCAATTTGGTCTCCCTCTTCTCCTCGTTCCCTCCACCTCCGACACATATATCCTCTTGGTCAATCTTTCCTCACTCATTCTCTCCATGTGCCCAAACCACTTCAAAACACCCTCTTCTGCTCTCTCAACCACGCTCTTTTTATTTCCACACATCTCTCTTACCCTTACGTTACTCACTCGATCAAACCACCTCACACCACACATTGTCCTCAAACATCTCATTTCCAGCACATCCATCCTCCTGCGCACAACTCTATCCATAGCCCACGCCTCGCAACCATACAACATTGTTGGAACCACTATTCCTTCAAACATACCCATTTTTGCTTTCCGAGATAATGTTCTCGACTTCCACACTTTCTTCAAGGCCCCCAGGATTTTCGCCCCCTCCCCCACCCTATGATCCACTTCCGCTTCCATGGTTCCATCCGCTGCCAGATCCACTCCCAGATATCTAAAACACTTCACTTCCTCCAGTTTTTCTCCATTCAAACTCACCTCCCAATTGACTTGACCCTCAACCCTACTGTACCTAATAACCTTGCTCTTATTCACATTTACTCTTAACTTTCTTCTTCCACACACTTTACCAAACTCAGTCACCAGCTTCTGCAGTTTCTCACATGAATCAGCCACCAGCGCTGTATCATCAGCGAACAACAACTGACTCACTTCCCAAGCTCTCTCATCCCCAACAGACTTCATACTTGCCCCTCTTTCCAAAACTCTTGCATTTACCTCCCTAACAACCCCATCCATAAACAAATTAAACAACCATGGAGACATCACACACCCCTGCCGCAAACCTACATTCACTGAGAACCAATCACTTTCCTCTCTTCCTACACGTACACATGCCTTACATCCTCGATAAAAACTTTTCACTGCTTCTAACAACTTTCCTCCCACACCATATATTCTTAATACCTTCCACAGAGCATCTCTATCAACTCTATCATATGCTTTCTCCAGATCCATAAATGCTACATACAAATCCATTTGCTTTTCTAAGTATTTCTCACATACATTCTTCAAAGCAAACACCTGATCTACACATATGTATACTTATGTATATCTCTCTTTTTAACCAGGTATTCCCAATCACCCGTCCTTTTTCAGCACACAAATCTACAAGCTCTTCATCAGTTCCATTTATAAGACTGAACACCCCATGTACACCAATTATTCCCTCAACTGCCACATTACTCAACTTTGCATTAAAATTACCCATCACCATAACCCTGTCTCGTCCATCATAACTGCTAACACACTCACTCAAGCTATTCCCAAAACACTTGCCTCTCTTGATCTTTCTTCACATGACCAGGTGCATAGGCACCAATAATCACCCACCTCTCTCCATCCACTTTCAGTTTTACCAATATCAATCTAGAGTTTACTTTCTTACACTCTATCACATACTCCCACCACTCGTTTCAGGAGTAATGCTACTCCTTCCTTTGCTCTTGTCCTCTCACCAACCCCTGACTTTACTACCGAAACATTCCCAAACCACTCTTCCCCTTTACCCTTGAGCTTCGTTTCACTCAGAGCCAAAACATCCAGGTTCCTTTCTTCAAATATACTACCTATCTCTCCTTTTCTCATCTTCGTTACATCCACACACATTTAGACACCCCAATCTGAGCCTTCGAGGAGGATGAGCACTCCCTGCATGACTTCTTCTTCTGTTTCTCTTTTTAGAAAGTTAAAAGGAGGGGAGGGTTTCTAGCCCCTCCACTCCCATCCCCTTTAGTCACCTTCTACGACACGTAGGGAATGCATGGGAAGTATTCTTTCTCCCCTATCGCCAGGGATAAGTGTATGCATATGTTGATATGTGTATGTATGTATATGTGCATATATGTATATACATGTGTATGTGGGTGGGTTGGGCCATTCCTCATTTGTTTCCTTGTGCTACCTGACTGACGAGGGGGAGACTGCGATTAAGTATAATATAAAATGTGCATATATGGGCATATATATATATATATATATATATATATATATATATATATATATATATATATATCCATGTATACCAGTGGATGGGCCACTCTTCATCTGTTTCCTGGCGCTACCTTGCTGATGCGGTAAACAGCGATTATGTATAAAAAGAAATATAATTCTCAAACCATTCTTTCAACTTCCCCTGAAGCTTAGTTTTACTCAAAACTAAAAATCTAGGTTTCTCTCACTAAATATAAAACCTATTTCTCCATTCTTTTCATCTTTGTCACATCCACACAAAGTCAGAATCCCCACTTAAATCTTTGAGGAGTACTCTTCGCTTGGCTCCTTCTGTTCCCTCTTATACAAAGAGAAAAGGCAAGGAGGGGTTTCCAGCCCATAGCTCCCTTCTTTCCTGCAGGAGATATGTGGGTAGTTTTCTTGCTCCTCTATCTCTAGGGATACAGAAAACTTAGGATTTAGAAGAAAGAATCATGTGAGCTATGTCAAATGTTGCAAAAAAATTCATTGCACAGCTTCACCAAAGCCATTTACCTGAAGCCATGGTGTCTACAACAAGCTATGTTTACCTGCATGTTATCAAACACATCTAAAACAAGCAAAGAAATATTGTATGTTCACTTGTAACTGCATGAACATTTTACACTACTTCCATCTATCACATGTTAAGATGCTCACCATATCAATGCTCTCTTATTTACTTCATCAATTCAATGCCCCTGGGTCCAATCTGATGTTTGCCTCTGTTTGGCTTGAGAAGCAATGAAAATAGGAAGGAAAAAATATTAGATATTTCTGTTAAGATTAACTTTGGGTCCCATTACTCTAAAATTTTCAAACTGAAATGACATTACAGTATATCTGTAACATATAATTCTTATATTTAAGTTCTTACATCTAAGCATCTGAATATAAATTCACCAAGGTGAACTGAAAATGAGAGTAATGTCAGTAACTATGAATTTCATTTTTCATGAATCATAACTTATATTATCTAACTCTGATGCCATCTTATCAATGTGCACACTTGCAAACCGATAGTCATCAAACCTTGTTAACCCATTCACTGCAGCTGGTAAATTTCGTGGCCTACCCCTCTGTGTGGCAGTAAATTATGAAAATCATAAAAAGTTATAAGCATATTTAGTAATAAAAATGAGCTGGGTAATCTCTCCTGATGGTGATAATGTAGGACTCTGGTGGATTTGGTTGTCCTTATGCCATCAACATGTGTGTATTTTCATACGATGTAGCAGGATATTTTGCTTTCACTCAAAATTTTCTTGAGAAAGTGTAGTAAACAGCCTTGTATGGATAATTGTTTTTACATAATTCAAAAAATTCACATGAAAAGTGATGATCATGATCTTATAATTTATTTATTCAAACACAATGCAGCCTTCAGGAGGGAATATGCCAGACAGTCTCTCTGCATCACTTTCATGTCTTTATAAATCTTGACAAGGCATGAACTATATCTGGAATTTTGTGCATATACGTTATAGAATTTGCCAGAATTTCTGCAACTTATCACCTCCTCATGCATGTTGTTTATTGTCAAAGTGAGTAACTTGTAGCTGATGAAAGCAGTAAAGAGGAATTACCTTCCAAAAAACCTTCGTCATACATATCATACATTACCCAAAAGTCATTCACTCTTTTCCTTTTTTTACAAGTGATATAAGAATCCTCACACAAAAAGAAAGACATGTCTCATCCTTGGTTGTGTTTGTCCCGTTAGCTACTCTACATCAAAGTGAAAATGAAGGAAATATTTCCCTGAGATCTTGATAATATCTATTTGTTTCCTCGGCAAGCTTTTCCATTACGTTTGTCAATAAACTACACAAATAATAAAGTTCCTTCGAACAAGCATTGTCTATTTCTGAATCTGAGGAATCAGGTAAAAAGTCTTTTGGCATGAGAGGCATCGCTGCATAACTTGTGCGGTTGGACAGGGTGTAAAGGCAGCCTGCAGTTCTTGTGCTACCTTCTCTGTCATGATCAAGCACACTAACTCCTACAGTTTGAAAAAAAAATGCCCATATCTCATGGCAGCATTATAAATGATGCCAGTTAGGTCTCTATCACCAATATTTGCCTGTCAAGCTCCCTCCAGGGATATCTGAATACAAAAACCATACACATACCTGCCACAGATTCTCCCAAGCGACCATATATGAACCAACCACAGTGAATGGGCTAATCATGTAAACATAATCAACAAGACACATCACTCCATACTAATTTCTAGTGGATGTCCTTTACACTTTTAACTTCATTAAGTAAGGGGCAAATTCAAGAATAGTACGTTTCGTAAAAAAAAAAGTACAACGCAGAATACATAAGTTAGACATAAGATATCACTCAGTAAACATAATCTTTAACAAAAACACCGCATAACATACTTCACAATTCTACTGTATACTGAGATGTGGCATTTTTAAAACAATATCTAATCCTTTCAAAGTGGACTTTTCTACATGAACATATAAAATTAAGGCTGTTTATTAAGAGTTCGCACTCACATACAAATCTAGAGACTAATCAACTTTTATCTCCAAACAAATTATAGTAGTATTAACCAAGGACTGAAATTAAGTGTTCTACAATCCTTAGGCTCCAGATTTGGAGCCAAGTTCCTGAAGTCATCCAGAAAATGATCCTGTTGGGCAGGTTAGTGACAGGAAGGGATGAAGGCAACCAAGTATGAATAAGTATGTGTGTATATATGTATGTCTGTGTATGTGTGTGTATGTGTATGTATATGTATGTAGATGTTGATAGGTATATGCATGCATATGTGGGCATTTTTGTATATATATGTGCATGTGAGGGGCTGGGCCGTTCTTTGTTTCCTGGTGCTACTTTGCTGACACAAGAAACAGCAATTATGTATGATAAATTTTTTTTTTGCCGGTCTCCCGCGTTTGCGAGGTAGCACAAGGAAACAGACAAAAGAATGGCCCAACCCACACACATACACATGTATATACATACAAGTCCACACACAGCATATATACATATCTATACATCTCAACATATACATATATATACACACACAAACATATACATAAATACACATGTACATAATTCATACTGTCTGCCCTTATTCATTCCCGTTGTCACCCCGCCACACATGAAATGAAAACCCCCTTCCCCTGCATGTGTACGAGGTAGCATTAGGAAAAGACAACAAAGGCCACATTCATTCACACTCAGTCTCTAGCTGTCATGTATAATGCACCAAAACCAACGCTCCCTTTCCACATCCAGGCCCCACAGAACTTTCCATCGCTTACCCCAGAAGCTTCATATGCTCTGATTCAATCCATTGAAAAGCACGTCAACCCCGGTATACCACATCGTTCCAATTCACTCTATTCCTTGCACGCCTTTCACCCTCCTGCATGTTCAGGCCCCGATCACTCAAAATCTTTTTCACTCCATCTTTCCACCTCCAATTTGGTCTCCCACTTCTCCTCGTTCCCTCCACCTCTGACACATATATCCTCTTGGTCAATCTTTCCTCACTCATTCTCTCCATGTGACCAAACAATTTCAAAATACCCTCTTCTGCTCTCTCAATCATACACTTTTTATTACCACACATCTCTCATACCCAATTATTACTTACTCGATCAAACCACCTCACACCACATATTGCCCTCAAACATCTCATTTCCAGCACAGCCACCTTCCTCCGCACAACTCTATCTATAGCCCACGCCTCGCAACCATGTAACATTGTTGGAACCACTATTCCTTCAAACATACCCATCTTTGCTTTCCAAGATAATGTTCTCGACTTCCACACATTCTTCAATGCTCCCAGAACTTTCACCCCCTCCCCCACCCTATGATTCACTTCCGCTTCCATGGTTCCATCCGCTGCCAAATCCACTCCCAGATATCTAAAACACGTCACTTCCTCCAGTTTTTCTCCATTTAACCTTACCTCCCAATTGACTTGTCCCTCAACCCTACTGTACCTAATAACCTTGCTCTTATTCACATTTACTCTCAGCTTTCTTCTTTCATACACTTTACCAAACTCAGTCACCAGCTTCTGCAGTTTCTCACACGAATCAGCCACCAGCGTTGTATCATCAGCGAACAACTGACTCACTTCCCAAGCTCTCTCATCCACAACAGACTGCATACTTGCCCCTCCCAAACAACCCCATCCATAAACAAATTAAACAACCATGGAGACATCACACACCCCTGCTGCAGACCAACATTCACTGAGAACCAATCACTTTCCTCTCTTCCTACACGTACACATGCCTTACATCCTCGATAAAAACTTTTCACTGCTTCTACCAACTTGCCCCCCACGCCATATATTCTTAATACCTTCCACAGAGCATCTCTATCAACTCTATCATATGCCTTCTCCAGATCCATAAATGCTACATACAAATCCATTTGCTTTTCTAAGTATTTCTCACATACATTCTTCAAAGCAAACACCTGATCCACACATCCTCTACCACTTCTGAAACCACACTGCTCTTCCCAAATCTGATGTTATGTACATGCCTTCACCCTTTCAATCAATACCCTCCCATATAATTTCCCAGGAATACTCAACAAACTTATACCTCTGTAATTTGAGCACTCACTTTTATCCCCTTTGCCTTTGTACAATGGTACTATGCAAGCATTCCGCCAATCCTCATGCACCTCACCATGAGTCATACATACATTAAATAATCTTACCAACCAGTCAACAATACAGTCACCACCTTTTTCAATAAATTCCACTGCTATACCATTCAAACCTGCTGCCTTGCCGGCTTTCATCTTCTGCAGAGCTTTTACTAACTCTTCTCTGTTTACCAAATCGTTTTCCCTAACCCTCTCGCTTTGCATACCACCTCGACCAAAACACCCTATATCTGCCACTCTATCATCAAACACATTCAACAAACCTTCAAAATACTCACTCCATCTCCTTCTCACATCACCACTACTTGTTATCACCTCCCCATTAGCCCCCTTCACTGAAGTTCCCATTTGTTCCCTTGTCTTACGCACTTTATTTACCTCCTTCCAAAACATCTTTTTATTCTCCCTAAAATTTAATGATACTCTCTCAACCCAACTCTCATTTGCCCTCTTTTTCACCTCTTGCACCTTTCTCTTGACCTCCTGCCACTTTCTGTTATACATCTCTCACTCATTTATATTATTTCCCTGGAAAAATCATCCAAATGCCTCTCTCTTTTCTTTCACAATAATCTTACTTCTTTATCCCACCACTCACTACCCTTTCTAATCTGCCCACCTCCCACGCTTCTCTTGCCACAAGCATCTTTTGTGCAAGCCATCCTTGCTTCCCTAAATACATCCCATTCCTCCCCCACTCCTCTTACATCCTTTGTTCTCAACTTTTTCCATTGTGTACTCAGTCTCTCCTGGTACTTCCTCACACAAGTCTCCTTCCCAAGCTCACTTACTCTCACCCCTCTCTTCACCCCAACATTCTCTCTTCTTTTCTTAAAACCTCTACAAATCTTCACCTTAGCCTCCACAAGATAATGATCAGACATCCCTCCAGTTGCACCTCTCAGCACATTAACATACAAAAGTCTCTCTTTCGTGCACCTATCAATTAACACGTAATCCAATAACGCTCTCTAGTCATCTCTCTTACTTACATGTGTATATTTATGTATATCTCTCTTTTTAAGACAGGTATTCCCAATCACCAGTCCTTATTCAGCACATAAATCTACAAGCTCTTCACCATTTCCATTTACAACACTGAACACCCCATGTATACCAATTATTCCCTCAACTGCCACATTACTCAACTTTGCATTCAAATCACCCATCACTATAACCTGGTCTCGTGCATCAAAACTACTAACACACTCACTCAGATGCTCCTAAAACACTTGCCTCTCATGATCTTTCTTCTCATGCCCAGGTGCATATGCACCAATAATCACCCATCTCTCTCCATCCACTTTCAGTTTTACCCATATCAATCTAGAGTTTACTTTCTTACACTCTATCACATACTCCCACCCCTCCTGTTTCAGGAGTAGTGCTACTCCTTCCTCTGCTCTTGTCCTCTCACTAACCCCTGACTTTACTCCCAAGACATTCCCAAACCACTCTTCCCCTTTACCCTTGAGCTTCGTTTCACTCAGAGCCAAAACATCCAGGTTCCTTTCCTCAAACATACTACCTATCTCTCCATTTTCTCATCTTGGTTACATCAACACACATTTAGACACCTCAATCTGAGCCTTCGAGGAGGATGAGCACTCCCCTCGTGACTCCTTCTTCTGTTTCCCCTTTTAGAAAGTTATTATTATCATAATTAGTCGCTGTCCCCAGCGTTAACAAGGTAGCATAATGAAACAGGTGAAAGAACGGCCCAATCAACCCACATACACAAGTATATACATATACACCCAAACACGCACATATACATACCTATACATTTCAACGTATACATACATATACATACACAGATATACACATGCACATATTAATACTTGTAGCCTTCATCCATTCCCATCATCACCCCGCAACACATGAAATGGCAACCTCACTCACCCCGCACGCACACGGGGTAGCGCTAGAAAAAGACAACAAAGGCCACATTTGTTCACACTCAGTCTCTACCCACCATGTGTAATGCACCGAAACCACAGCTCCCTTTCCACATCCAGGCCCTACAAAACTTTCCATGGTTTTCCCCAGACGCTTCACATGCCCTGGTTCAATCTATTGACAGCACGTTGACCCCGGTATACTACATCGTTCCAATTCACTCTATTCCTTGCAAGCCTTTCACTCTCCTGTATGTTCAGGCCCCAATCACTCAAAATCTTTTTCACTCCATCCTTCCACCTACAATTTGGTCTCCCACTTCCCCTTATTCCCTCCACCTCTGACATATATATCCTCTTTATCAATCTTCCCTCACTCATTCTCTCCATGTGACCAAACCATTTCAATACATCCTCGTCTGCTCTCTCAACCAAACTCTTTTTATTACCATACGACTCTCTTACCCTTTCATTACTTACTCGATCAAACCACCTCACACCACATATTGTCCTCAAACACCTCATTTCGAACATCCACCATCCTCCACACAACCCTATCTATAGCCCATGCCTCACAACCATATAACATTGCTGGAACCATTATTCCTTCAAAAATACAAATTTTTGCTCCGAGATAACATTCTCGCCTTCCACACATTTTTCAACGCTCAAAAAAAAGGCCATATTCATTCACACTGAAGCCACAGCTCCCTATCCACATCCAGGACCCACAGACCTTTCAATGGTTTACCCCAGATGCTTCACATGCCCTGGTTCAGTAAACTGACAGCATGTCAACTCCAGTATACCACATTGTTCCAATTCAATCTATTCCTTGCACAGCTTTCACCCTCCTGTATGTACAGGCCCTGATCGCTCAAAATTTTTTTAACTCCATCCTTCCACTTCCAATCTGGTCTCCCACTTCCTGTTCCCTCACCTCTTGACACATATATCCTCTTTGTCAACCTTTCCTTGCTCATTCTCTCCATATGTCCAAACCATTTCAACACACCCTCTTCTGCTCTCTCAACCACACTCTTCTTATTTCCACACACCTCTTTTACCCTTTCATTACTTAAATGATCAAACCACTCAAAAAAAGAACCACCTCACACCACATATTGTCCTCAAACATTTCATTTCCAGCACATCCACTCTCATCTATACAACCCTATCTATAGCCCATGCCTCACAACCATATAACATTGTTGGAACTACAATAGCCCATGCCTCACAACCATATAACATTGTTGGAACTACAATAGCCCATGCCTCACAACCATATAGCATTGCTGGAACTACAATAGCCCATGCCTCACAACCATATAACATTGTTGGAGCTACAGTTCCTTCAAACATACCCATTTCTGCTTTCTGAGATAACGTTCTCTCCTTTCACACACTCTTCATCACTCCCAGAACCTTTGCCCTGTGACTCACTTCCACTTCCACTGTTCCATCCACTGCTAAGTCCACTCCCAGATATCTAAAACACTTTACTTCCTCCAATTTTTCTCCATTCAAACTTACATTCCAATTAACTTGTCCCTCAACCCTACTGAACATAATAACCTTCCTCTTATTTACATTTACTCTCAACTTTCTCCTTTCACACACTTTTCCAAATTCAGTCACCAACCTCTGCAGTTTCTCACCTGAATCAACCACTAGAGCTGTATCATTGGCAAATAACTGACTTTCCAGGCCCTCTCATCCACAACAGACTGCATACTCGCCACTCTCTCCAAAACTCTTGCATTTAACCCCTAACCACCCAATCCATAAACAAATCAAACAACCATGGGGACATCACACGCCCCTTCTGCAAACCGACATTCACTGGGAAACAATCACTCTTCTCTCTTCCTACCGGTACACATGACTTACATCCTTGATAAAAACTTTTCACTGCTTCTAGCAACTTACCTCCCACACTATGCACTCTTAAAACCTTCCACAAAGCATCTCTATCAACCCTATCATATGCCTTCTTCAGATCCATAAATGCTACATACAAACCCATCTGTTTTTAAGTTTTTCTCAGGTAAATTCTTCAAAGCAAACACCTGATCAGCACTTCCTCTACCACTTCTGATACCACACTGCTATTCCCTAATCTGATGCTCTGTACATGCCTTCACCCTCTCAATCAATACCCTCCCATGTAATTTCCCAAGAATACTCAACAAACTTATGTCTCTGTAGTCTAAACACTTACCTTTATCCCCTTAAACTTTGTACAATGGAACTATGCATGCATTCTGCCAATCCTCAGGCACTTCACCATGATCCATACATACAATGAATATCCTTACCAACCAATCCACAACACAATTACCCCATTCTTTTATCAAATTTCATTGCAATACCATCCAAACACACACATCTATATATCCCCAGGGACAGGGGAGAAAGAACATCCCCCTCATACACACCCCATATGTGTGTGTGTGTGTGTGTGTGTGTGTGTGTGTGTGTGTGTGTGTGTGTGTGTTCTAAAAGAAATTATGACAATAGAGAAGTAAAGCATTACACCCAACTGCAATAATAATTCAAGTCACAGCATTGACCCTACCAACCCCCAACCTGCTCTTCTGATAACTGTTTCAGTTATCACCTCATTTGCATGAGGAAACCCTTTGAACAATTAAGAATTTTTTGAGGTTCACAGATGACAACAGAGTGACATTTAATGGATATATGACATCAAGGAAAAAGATCAACAATGCATGTAAAATGTTAAATACTGGTTTAATCTTTAACCTGGTTTCTTTCTTTTTGAAAGTAATTCCAAAATCCTAGACTCCCTGATTTTGTAGGTAGCTCTTATATTTCTTGGTAAGCTCGAAGATTCCAAAATTTGGGAGCTCACCAAGTTCCCACTTTTTGAGGGGCTTAAATACCACCTCTACAAATCAACCAAACTTCCACTAGGCTTACATACTACCGCTACAAATTAATCAAATTTCCACTAAACTCTACAGACTGTTAATTTCATGACAAATTATTATGATGATGATCATGGTAAAGCTATAAACTTTCAAAAAAAATCTTTCCTTATCTCTTAAATGGCAGGTAGAGGTGTAAGGATGGAAGTGGAGAAAGGATTAATGAACAGCATAGTCCTCCTGACCCTGACCAATGGACATGGGGTGATTCAAAGAGATCAAGAATCCAGGCTGTGGAAATGAGTTATTTGAGAAAAGCAAGTGGTTTGAAAAGATGGAATAAAGAAAATAACATTAGGGTATATGAGAGACTTGGTATGGCAAGAAATGCAAAGCAAATGAACTGTGGAGAGGTAGAGTGGGGGAAAAATTATACTTTGAGGTGGCTTGGGCAAGTAGAAAGTATGTTAGATGGGTAGTTTACAAGGAGAGAGAATGATAGTACAATTCGATTACAGGGGTTGGTGTAAGAGGAAGACAACCTGTGACTTGGGGAAATAGAGCAGAAGAGTTCTGGAAGGGGAGAAATGGAGGAAGAAAGCATGGAATGGTGTTTATACAGGAAGCAAGTAAGGAAAAGGATAAGTGGAGCCTTGCTGTTGCCACCTCCTTGATGAGGCTTTCCAGATGGAATGAGCATTAGAGAAATATCTAAACAGATAGTTAGCAGGTTACTTTTGGAAATTTGCACACAAAATGGAGATTTTTCCATTATAGAATGAAAGAAATACACCTAAAAGTAAAGGATATGTAAAAACACAGGTGAACTTACATAAATCATATTACCATTATATTGCTACAGTTAATGCAAATATGCCTTGCAGAGGATGTGGATAAAGGGGGGAAGGGGAGAGGTACAGGAAAGAGTGAGCTTTGCAACTCATATTCATTTATGATATATCTCTATTTCTGAATTAAATATATGTAAAATCAAAGCATATGTAAAAAAGACTGAGCCACCACAACTTATATGACTATCATAAAGTGCTGATGTAATCCATAAATACCCAAGCAGATGAGATTTTATCATGGTTGCCGGGGTAGCACACAGTCCTCACAGCTTGACTTGTAAGTTGAACAAAATTTTCTCAATCACCTTGCTTACCCCCTCACCCATCTTACTTGAATCTTAAAGCTATTCTATATCAACAGCCACTCCACCAGCATAGTTATCTACGGTGATCCAGTACTGTCTTTAACTACGAGTCTAGTCTTTTGAATGTTTCTGCAATCACTTCATCTAAATATCTTACATCACCAGGAATCACATTAAATAACCATTCCAACTTCCTTGCCAAGCATTCATCTGTCTTTCTTTTGAATGTTTCTGCAATCACTTCATTTAAATATCTTATATCACCATGAATCACATTAAATAACCACTCCAACTTCCTTGCCGAGCATTCCTCTTGACCTCCTGCCACTTTCTTTTATACATCTCCCAGGTATTTGCATTCCTATTCTGTAAGTATCATCCAAATGCCTCTCTTTTCTCTTTCACTAACAACTTAATGTCTTCATCCCCACCACTCACTACCCTTTCTAATCTACACACTTCCCACCTTTCTCATGTCACATGCATCTTTTGCACACGCCATCACTCCTTCCCTAAATACATCCCATTCCTCACCCACTCCCCTTACCTCATTTGCTCTCATCTTATGCCATTCTATACTCAATCTCTCCTGGGATCTCCTCACACGTCACCTTTCCAAGCTTACTTGCTCCCATCAATCTCTTCTCTCTGACATTCTCCGTTTTGGAAAACATCCACAGATCTTTACCTTCGCATCCAAGAGACAGTAATCAGACATCCCTCCAGCTGCCCCTCTCAGCACATTAACATCCAAAAGTCTCTTTTACGTGCCTATCAATTGACAGGTAATCTAATAATGCCCTTTGATCATCTCTCCTACTCACATACGCATACTTATGTATATCTCTTTTCAAACCAGGTATTCCCCAATCACCAGTCTTTTTTTAGCACTTACAAGCTCTTCACCATTTCCATTCATAACACTAAATACCCCATGTACACCAATTATACTCTCAACTGCCACATTACTCACCTTCACATTTAAATCACCCAACACTAATACCCAGTCCTGTGCACCAAAGCTCCTAACACACTCACTCAGCTGCTCCCAAAACACTTGCCTCTCACGATCTTTCTTTTCATGACCAGTTGCATAAGACCATTAATCACCCATCTCTCTCCATCCACTTTCAGTTTTACCCACATCAATCTAGAATTTACTTTCTTGCACTCTATCACACACTCCCACAACCCCTGCTTCAGTAGTGCTACTCCTTCCTTAGCTCTTGCCCTCTCACCAACCCCTGACTTCACTTTCAAGACTCTTCCAAACCATTCTTCTCCTTTACCCTTGAGCTTCATTTCACTCAGAGCATGAACATCCAAGTTTCTTTCCTCAAACATATTACCAATCTCTCCTTTCTCCTCATCATAGTTACATCCACACACATTCAGACAGTAGTGATTCAGTAGTGCTACTCCTTCCTTAGCTCTTGCCCTCTCACCAACCCCTGACTTCACTTTCAAGACTCTTCCAAACCATTCTTCCCCTTTACCCTTGAGCTTCGTTTCACTCAGAGCCCGAACATCCAAGTTTCTTTCCTCAAACATATTACCTATCTCTCCTTTCTCCTCATCTTAGTTACATCCACACACATTCAGACATCCCAGTCTGAGTCTTTGGGGAGAAAAAGCACTCCCTGCTTGACTCCTGTTTCCACTTTTTATTGCTTATTTACTATAATTTCATGTGCTAAAAATCTGACAACACTCTCTCTTGCTTCCTTATCTATGTCTGAAATGATTACAAGGGTACAGCGGCTAGAACTGTTCCTTTCAGTATTCCACACAGTACATTTCTTTTTCCAGTCAAGGACAAAAGTCCACAACAAGGCTGGGCCTTAACGGAAATATAGAGTATGAAATGGAAAAAGAAGCGAGGAAAAGTATTTACAAAATCTGAAGGAAGTGAAAAACCTGTCTCTTAGAATATGCAAAGTCATAGTTATTGGGAAAGACATGAGAAGGTATAGAGTTCCAAAGCTTCAAGGTGTATGGATAGAAACAATCATCAAAATGGCCCACCCTTGAGTTGGCAACAGCTACACAGTAATCATGTGAAGCAGATGCTTGCCAAGTATTGTATTGTCTAGCTAGTGGTGGGGGCCCTCATGGAGTCAGCTTTCAGGTGCAAAAAAAAACAAAGTGAACCAATGTCGTGACATGGGGCAAGTGGTCAACTTTTGAAGTTAGCCTGGGAAAGTTTAAGTCAAGACTGTTTTTGACTCAACTCAGTCATTAGCAGCAAAGTAAGCAGCCAATGACCAGGGAGGTATATTACCAGTACTGCTGACCTGGGTATCAGGAAGGCTAGTGACGGCTGTGGAGCCAGCCAGCACTTCAGTGGTTGTCAAGTTGCACTTCTCTGGCTCAGATAGCTGTCTTTTCTTTCTGCCTCATCCACACATGGACCACTGGGATTCTGTCTACAAGCATATGATCTCTCCTTGTCATACATAACACTTAACTCATACAGCTCATTCTTCATGGTGAGGGATATGTGCTTGCTCTGCCTTTTGGCAAAATGGCAGGGACAATAAATAGAAATAGTAGGTAGGAACATTTAGCTAGGAGCATTAGGTAAAAACATTACATAAAAGTAGTAGGTAGGAACATTAGGCAGGAGCATTAGGTAGAAGCAGTCAGTGGGAACATTAGGAAGGAGCCTCTGCAAACACTGTGCTAGACTTGCCTTCTGCCAGTGGCCTGTTAAGGGTGAGGCACTGAAGGATAAGAAGCAGCACTGGAGTTCACTAGTTATGGAGACTCTATTGCCATGGCCAACCCAGGGGGAGTTCCAGAATGGAACAGCATCGGAGATATAAACAGACTGCTAAGTAAGGATGTAGATGTGAAAGCATTCCTCCAAACAAGGATGGATCAACCCTTTGTACACATGGAGCAACCATTTAAAAGAAATTTCAGCATCTAAACATGACTTCCAGCTTCTCAGGGGCAGAGTTAGCTTTTAGCTATTTTCGTAATAAGGGGCTTCCAAGATAGAGAGGATGTTACGGTGATACCAAGTATGTTCACTGAGTCAAGAGGTGGAATTATAGAAGTTAGAAAGGAATATCACCTATGGATCTCACTTCAAAGAAGCCATTCTGGTGATCAGTGAGAAGACTGAGATTCAATCACAGGCCACCCAAGGTTGAGTGCATAGGGTTGAATCCTGGTTGCAAAAGTCAGTTCACAGCCAACCCAGAAACAGAGAAGACAAGCAAGCATAGGTGCAAGCTCAGAGGCATGCTACTTTAGTACACGGATGGATGCCATCAGGATCATAAGCCTTGCTTGTGTCCTGAGATAGAAGCACTTTTCGAACTGTTCGGAAAGACATTATGGGAAGGGGCACAGGATTAGTAAAAGGATCATCAAGAAGTGAAGAAAAGTTGGAGTCGTCCAAGGTAGAGTTAGAGGAGAAATGGGAACCAAAGAGTGTTCCTTTGTTTATGTAAGAGACAGGTATTGTATCATCAAAATGTAAAAGTTAAAAAAAAGTTTAAGCAACAGAAGTTGTTTGAGATGCCCTTAGATAACGATCAGAAAGACCTATCAGTGGATGATTAAGAGAGGTTGTTGCACTTCCTTTGAATAAAGAAATGCTTTACATACATGCACTGATCATGAGCAGTGGCAAATGAAGAATGGGGCTCAAAGGAAGGAGAGTTTTTTTGAGCCCAACATGCCTGATCCCTTGCCTGAATGGCCTCAGAACAGGAATGGTTGAACCAATGACTGGAGGAAGAGATCATCCTGAAGGAAGAAGGGATAAATGCTTCCATTCTGTGCGTTAGCAGCAGACAAAAGCATTACCACATGAGAAAGTGATTTACCCAATGAAAGTCAGAAAAGAATTTTCTTAAGTTATTCTAGTCAGATTTGTTAGGGTACCAATATTTATGTTTAGAAGAGGCTGCTGTTAAAATAGATATATTTCCACAAGTGTGGTCAGATGAACCAATTAAGGGCGAGAATATATATTTACAACTTGAAGGATTAGAGGTGAAAAACAGGACCATAATATCAGGAGAGTGGTCACAGCAGTCAGGAATATTGGTGGGATGGGAGATAATTTGCTCTAGAACATGAGGGTTTCAAACTCCCCACCATCTGTACAGAAGGAATTCAACCAATACCTACATTAAACACTGAAATCTCTGGGCTAGCTTGCAGGAGAGAGGATGCCATAGACTCATGGCAAGAGTTTACATATTTGAAGAAAGATGTAAAATTTGTAAAATAAGGAGAGCAGTAGGCAAAACTAAGGAAAAGTGTGGAAGGTAAAAGACAGACCTTGAGCCACATAATATCAAAGTTTGGGGACTCAAGATTCTGAAGAAGCGCAACAGGTGTATTAATGTTGGAATAAGCAAAGACACCACCTTTGAACAAGAAATGTAATTGGAGATTATAGTTGGATATGAATGAGGTTAGTGAAAACATCATTAAACAACTAGGTCTCAAAGAGAAGACATGTCTGTAACTACTTATGAATTTTCTGTTGGTTAAAATTTTTTTTATCCATTTCTTAATTTTTCTTTTTATATTTCTGACTTTCCATTTTTCTAGTGACACTCCATACTTCATCAAATGGTTTTGCAAAATAAAGAAAAACAGGGTTCATTCTTTTCTCATACATCAGACTTTTTTTTTTTTTTTTTTTTTTTATACTTTGTCGCTGTCTCCCGCGTTTGCGAGGTAGCGCAAGGAAACAGACGAAAGAAATGGCCCAACCCCCCCCATACACATGTACATACACACGTCCACACACGCAAATATACATACCTACACAGCTTTCCATGGTTTACCCCAGACGCTTCACATGCCTTGATTCAATCCACTGACAGCACGTCAACCCCTGTATACCACATCGCTCCAATTCACTCTATTCCTTGCCCTCCTTTCACCCTCCTGCATGTTCAGGCCCCAATCACACAAAATCCTTTTCACTCCATCTTTCCACCTCCAATTTGGTCTCCCTCTTCTCCTCGTTCCCTCCACCTCCGACACATATATCCTCTTGGTCAATCTTTCCTCACTCATTCTCTCCATGTGCCCAAACCATTTCAAAACACCCTCTTCTGCTCTCTCAACCACGCTCTTTTTATTTCCACACATCTCTCTTACCCTTATGTTACTTACTCGATCAAACCACCTCACACCACACATTGTCCTCAAACATCTCATTTCCAGCACATCCATCCTCCTGCGCACAACTCTATCCATAGCCCACGCCTCGCAACCATACAACATTGTTGGAACTACTATTCCTTCAAACATACCCATTTTTGCTTTCCGGGATAATGTTCTCGACTTCCACACATTTTTCAAGGCTCCCAAAATTTTCGCCCCCTCCCCCACCCTATGATCCACTTCCGCTTCCATGGTTCCATCCGCTGACAGATCCACTCCCAGATATCTAAAACACTTCACTTCCTCCAGCCTCTCACCATTCAAACTCACCTCCCAATTGACTTGACCCTCAACCCTACTGTACCTAATAACCTTGCTCTTATTGACATTTACTCTTAACTTTCTTCTTCCACACACTTTACCAAACTCCGTCACCAGCTTCTGCAGTTTCTCACATGAATCCGCCACCAGCGCTGTATCATCAGCGAACAACAACTGACTCACTTCCCAAGCTCTCTCATCCCCAACAGACTTCATACTTGCCCCTCTTTCCAAAACTCTTGCATTTACCTCCCTAACAACCCCATCCATAAACAAATTAAATCAGACTTTTGTACATGTCATTATTATGGGCTAGTAATTGTGTTTGCATAATTCTACCACTGACAAAACCATGTTTGAGTGTAATTACTCAAATTCACCAAATGACTCATCATCATTTACGATTTGTGGAGGGCTGGCAACCCTCCCCTTCTTGTATTTCTTATGTTGGAACAGAAGCCAAGTGAAGAGTACTATCTTCCTCAAAGGCTCAAACTGGAGTATTTGAATGTAATTATGTAACCAAGAGAAAAAGAAAGAGGTAGTATGCTTGAGGACTAGAACCCAAATATTTTAGTTCTTAGTGAAACAAAGATTAATGGGATAGAGGAAGAATGGTTTGGGACTGTCTTTTGAGTAAAGTCAGGGGTCTGTGTTATAATAAGAGCTGAGGAAGGGGTAGCACTTCTGCTGAAGGAGTTGTGGGAATGTGAGAGAGTAAGGAAGTAAGCCCCAGCCTGATGAGAATAAAAATGCAAGAAGATTACAAAAGTTCAATAATTATCAGTTTTTATGCACATGAGGGTAGGAGGAGGGAGGAAGAGAGTTAAGTATTTTGGGAGGAGCTGAGAGAATGCCAGCAACTGTCAGGCATGGGATAGCATAATAGTGAAGGGTGATTTGAATATAAGAGTGGGTACTATGGGGTCCCACTGAGCTGAATGAAAATGGAGAACAGCCTGTGTAGTAGTGTGCTGAAAAAATATTGGCAAGTGGAAATACCTGATTCAAAAAGAGGGACATACATGAGTATATGTGGATGAATAGGGTAGATGGCAAGCAAGCATTACTGGGTCATGTAATACTTAACAAATGTGCTGAAGAGACCCTCTTGGACGAAAATGTGCTTAGAGGAGCCAATACTGGGATCTCTGATCATAACTTGTTAAAGGCAAGGGTGAAGTATGCAGAGACTTTCATAAAAGTGAAAATGATAGTGCGAAGTGAAATTGAGCCAGCATGGAAAAGAGACTTGTGTGAAGAGATACCAGAAGAGACTGAGAGTAGAATAATAATGTGGAGAGCAAATTAAGCAAGGAAAACGGGTAAGGAATGGGAGATTTTTAAGAAAGCAGTGATGAAATGCACAAGAGAAGGGAGTGGCATGAGAGATGGACATGTCAGAAAGGGTGGCCAGAAGTGATATGATGAGGCTGCAAGTGAAAGAGGAAAGAGAAGTGTAAGGGCATTATTTGCAAGGAAGGAACGCAAATGATTTGGTGATGTTCACGAAAAAGCTGCAGGAAGATAAGAGGAAGGCGCAGGTGCAGAATACAAAGGTAAATGAGAACTGGGGTGAGCAAGTTTCACCAAACTTCAAGAAAAATAAGAAAATGTTTTAGGTGGAGGTTAGCAGTGTGAGATAAACAAAAGAACAAATGGAGGCATCAGTGAAGGTGGGGGTTATGGGGAAGTGAAAAAAGGCTGAGATGAGGTGAAGAGGAAGAGAGAGTATTGTGCAGGATTTGTGGGAGAAAATGGGGAAGCAGGAACAGATGAGATGAGATGGAGTGAGTATTTTAAAGGACTACTGAATGTCTTTGATGATAAGGTGGCAGATAACAGGAACAGATGAGATGAGATGGAGTGAGTATTCTAAAGGACTACTTTATGTCTATGATGATGAGGTGGCAGATATAGGGTGTCTGGGTCAGGAAAGCACGGAAAATGAGTCATGGCAAGTGGTTTCGCAAAAGGAGAAAAGATGGTGAGTTTTCCACAAGATAAAGTTAGGCAAAATAGCTTAGGTGGATGGTATTGCAGTTACATTTTTCAATAAATGGTTAGATATGATTTGCTATTGTAGTCGTTATCCCTCCCCCTCATTCCTTCTGGCCCAGGATGAGGCAGCGGTGACTCCCCAACTCGGACCTAAGGCTGAATCATTCAGCCAAACTGCCCAATGGATGTTAGTCCAACTCGTGCAGGAGTGATGGCAGCATACAGCCACCACCGCAATATGTGTTCAACTTGTCAATGTATCTGATACTCTTGTGATTCATGTACAGACACACAGTTCACTGCAGTCGTCCTCGACTCACGAGCCAAGTGATCCCCCATCAAGAGGTGTCCTTGATTACAGTACATTAGTCTTCCCGTTGCGAGAAGACACAATATGTGCAAAGTTTTACAAAAGGCAACCTGATGCACTTGAATGAATTGAGGCCCAATTTCTTCCATCATACCCATGCAACATCATCATCAGAATCACCTGTAGCAGCAGCAGCAACAACAGATGTTTGGTTTGGGAATGTGTGAGAAATTCTTGTGAGAAAGTGAAAGACATGTATGTGGCATTTATGGATATGGAAAAATCATATGATAGGGTTATAGGCATGCTCTGTAGGTGTTACCAAAGTATGATGTGGGATGAAAGCTGCTTGAAACAGTGACAGTGGTGTGGGATGAAAGCTGCTTGAAACAGTGACAGGTTTTATCATGAGCATAAAGCATATATGTGAGTAGTAGGAGAGGAGAGGAGAGTGAGTGGTTCCAAGTGAAGGTTGGATTGCATTTGGGGTATGTTATGTCACTATGGTTGTTTACTCTGTTTATGGATGAAGCAGCAAGGGCTGTCTACATTCCATTAGGGATGGGAAGCCTGGAAGGCAAGGAAGGTGGGACTGCAGTATGGGTGTCATGTCACCATGACTGTTTAATCTGTTTATGGATGGGGTGATAAGAGAAGTGAATGCATGGGTCTTGGAGGGAGGACACAAGTCTGCAGTCCATTAGGGGCGGGAGGCCTGGGAGGTGAGTCAATTGGTGTTTGATGACAACAAGACATTCATGGCAAAATCAAGTGAGAAACTGAAGAGGCTGGTGTAAGTTAGGAAGAGTGTGTGTGAAAGAAGAAAACTGAGAGTAATTGTGAATAAAACCAAGGTTATTAGGTTTACCAACAGAGAGTGATAGATTGGGGAGAGAGTAGTTTGAATGGAGAGAGCTTTAGGGAAGAGGGATGCTTTAGAGACCTGGAAAACACAGCAAATAGAACTACTGAAGGTGAAGTGAGTCATTAGATGGATGAGGGGGCTAAACTGAAGGTGAAGTGAGTCATTAGATGGATGAGGGGGATAAAGTCCTAAGCACAGCAAGGAATGTGTGGTAAGTGAGGTCTTTGTCAGTGAAGGCAATGATGGGTACATTTGATGGTTATAGTAGCTCCAACAGTATTGTACAAAAATGATGCATGGGGCCTAGATACACAAGTAGGGAAGAGAGTGAATGTGATGGAAATTAAATGCTTAAGGACAACATATGGTTTACCAAGGGGTGATTGTATAAGAAATAAAAGGCTAAAAGAGGTGTGGTAGTAGGAATATGTATGAGAATGATGAAAACATGCTGAAGTGGTCAGGACATGTGGAGAGGATGACTATGAGAGTATACATGTCAAAAGTGGACGAAAAGAGGAAATAGGGGGAACCAAGGAGGTAGAGGAATGGACTGAAAGATACTTTGAGTGTTTGAGGCCTGGACATGAAGGTCATAAGGCAAGCAAAGAATAGAGCAAATTGGAGTGATGTGGCATACAAGGGCCAACGTGCTATCAGTTGGATAAACCAGGGAACAAAGAGTGATCAAGGGAAACCACAGAAAGTGTGGGGCCTGGCTGTGGATATGGGGTTGCAGTTTTGGTGCATCATATAAGGCAGCCAAAGAGTGGATGTGAGCAAATACAGCAATTTGTTCCTGGTGTTTCTTTGCTAATGCAGGGAAGAGCATACACATTAGAGAAAAAAGAAGAAATTTACATATCAATATATACAGTAGGGTCACAATATAGCAAGGTTCGACATAATGATTTTGATACAGTGTGGGCAGCTAAATTACTCACAATTTTTTCATATTACCACCAGCTGATACAGTAACACACAGGCCCAGCTGGCTGCACACTGCATCAGTTCTCTGCTAGCATTCAAAGAGTACGGACATTGTTTGCCACTCCTGTATCTCTACACTGCTGCCAACATGAACCAGTCACCACTATGCCTAAGCATCCAGCAAGTACTCCTACAATAAATAAGCCTGTTTAAGATACTAAATGAACTTGAGCATGGGGTCTGGTGCAACAGCAGTTGTTCTCCATTATAGCATTAATGTGGGTAGCAGTAGCACCATAAACAAGAAAAGTGACTCTATCTGGGAAGCATTTTCTCAGCTATAAACAAAAATAGAGTCTATCAGGAAAGCTTTTTCTCAGCTATCTATTTTTGAGGATAGCAATGCATCTCAGGATGCCTAAATAAATGAATAAGGAGGATGCTCTTCCATTAAACCCTTCAACATAAAAAAAGAATCTCTTAAACTAAAAACTTGGGTATTTCAAGATCACTGAAAAGTATTTCACTTATCAAAATATCAAAGATTATGTTAATGAAATGCAAAAAAAATAAAGGAGTAAGTCTGGCTCATGACCAACTGCATAATTACAAGAATAAGTATTACATACTCATCCAGCACATTTGGCTACACAGACACGCTTCACATCAATAGATATACACTTGCTACAAACTAAACATTACTTTTTAGTTGTTTTGAATGACTCTACATGAAATTTCTTATTTTCACTTACATATCGCACACTGAGTTTAGAGTATTATTATTCAAACAAAACTACCTTATTCACTGAGTCGAATGTAATACTTCTAAGAAATATTATGTGACATGTGGATAACATCATCTGAGGAGGGTCACAAGGGTGTGTAAGACTAACAGCCAGCATGGTAAGCAATTCCATATGTCTTCTCAGAGAGTTTAGCCTTACTTATTGAACTTCCCAGTTTCACTGACATATTTCATTTTGAGAAAAGAAAAATGGAAAATAACAATGGAGTGTAGTGGTTAGGTATGGTGGTTAGTAAAAAGCCTGTTTGCTAATGATACTGTGTTGTTTGCCAAGAGTGAAGAGGGGTTGCAAAAGGTTGTAATAGTGTTTTATGATGGGTGTAAGTGTAGGTGATTGAAGATAAATGCTAGTAAAAGTAAAGTAATCATGCTTGAAAGGAAACAGAAAGAACTTATAGAATCTGCAAAACCCTAAAGAGTGAAAGAACAAAGTGTACTAAATAGTGTTATGGATATAGGAGGAGAAAGACTGAGGGAGAGAAAATCTAAGTATTCACTAAGTTTGGCAACATGAAAGGAGAGATAAGGGAGTGCAGTACAGGGTAGAAGATTCACTGAGTCCTTTAATAAAATAATGAAGGGTAGATGTAAAAGTTTGGAAGTGAAGAAAGGATTAAAGGACAGCATAGTTCTCCCAACCCAGACCTATGCCCCTGAAGCACAGACATGGAATGACTCACAAAAGTAAACAATTCAGGCTGTGCAAATGAGCTCATTGTGAGGAGCATGTGGTACGATTAGATAGAATGAAGAAAGAAACGAGAGTGTATGAGAGATGTGGTCTGGCAGGAACACAAAGGGAATGAACTGTGGACTGTTAAGAGTGGGTGAAACGCAATACTTTCAGGTGGTTTGGGCAAGTGGAAGAATGCAAGATAGGGAGTTTACAAGGAGAGTGTATGATAATATGAGAAAAGGGGCTGATGTGAGAGGAAGACCACCTATGACATGGGGAATTAGATTGGAAGAGAACTGGCAGGAGAGAAATGGTAAAAGAATGTGAGGAATGGTGTATGGGAGGAAGGCAAGTAAAGCCATGGATAAGTGGAGAATCTTTTCCTGTGGTGGCTGATGGGAATTCCCAAAGGGAATGGGCACCAGAGACAGATTCATTATTTGTGGTTACAGCAATAGTGCATGTCAAATAATGATTAAAATCAACTGTTATGAAATGAAAAGTTCATTGTTCTTTATCTTATAATCCCTTCTTTTTTTATTTTTTATTATACTTTGTCGCTGTCTCCCGCGTTTGCGAGGTAGCGCAAGGAAACAGACGAAAGAAATGGCCCCCCCCCCATACACATGTATATACATACGTCCACACACGCAAATATACATACCTACACAGCTTTCCATGGTTTACCCCAGACGCTTCACATGCCTTGCTTCAATCTACTGACAGCACGTCAACCCCGGTATACCACATCACTCCAATTCACTCTATTCCTTGCCCTCCTTTCACCCTCCTGCATGTTCAGGCCCCGATCACACAAAATCTTTTTCACTCCATCTTTCCACCTCCAATTTGGTCTCCCTCCCTCTCCTTGTTCCCTCCACCTCCGACACATATATCCTCTTGGTCAATCTTTCCTCACTCATCCTCTCCATGTGCCCAAACCACTTCAAAACACCCTCTTCTGCTCTCTCAACAACGCTCTTTTTATTTCCACACATCTCTCTTACCCTTACGTTACTCACTCGATCAAACCACCTCACACCACACATTGTCCTCAAACATCTCATTTCCAGCACATCCATCCTCCTGCACACAACTCTATCCATAGCCCACGCCTCGCAACCATACAACATTGTTGGAACCACTATTCCTTCAAACATACCCATTTTTGCTTTCCGAGATAATGTTCTCGACTTCCACACATTCTTCAAGGCCCCCAGGATTTTCGCCCCCTCCCCCACCCTATGATCCACTTCCGCTTCCATGGTTCCATCCGCTGCCAGATCCACTCCCAGATATCTAAAACACTTCACTTCCTCCAGTTTTTCTCCATTCAAACTCACCTCCCAATTGACTTGACCCTCAACCCTACTGTACCTAATAACCTTGCTCTTATTCACATTTACTCTTAACTTTCTTCTTCCACACACTTTTCCAAACTCAGTCACCAGCTTCTGCAGTTTCTCACATGAATCAGCCACCATTCTTATCTTCATTATATCCTCTGTAAAATCCAAACAGAGTTTTGGAAAGAGGGGCAAGTATGAAGTCTGTTGGGGATGAGAGAGCTTGGGAAGTGAGTCAGTTGTTGTTCGCTGATGATACAGCGCTGGTGGCTGATTCATGTGAGAAACTGCAGAAGCTGGTGACTGAGTTTGGTAAAGTGTGTGGAAGAAGAAAGTTAAGAGTAAATGTGAATAAGAGCAAGGTTATTAGGTACAGTAGGGTTGAGGGTCAAGTCAATTGGGAGGTGAGTTTGAATGGAGAAAAACTGGAGGAAGTGAAGTGTTTTAGATATCTGGGAGTGGATCTGGCAGCGGATGGAACCATGGAAGCGGAAGTGGATCATAGGGTAGGGGAGGGGGCGAAAATTCTGGGGGCCTTGAAGAATGTGTGGAAGTCGAGAACATTATCTCGGAAAGCAAAAATGGGTATGTTTGAAGGAATAGTGGTTCCAACAATGTTGTATGGTTGCGAGGCGTGGGCTATGGATAGTGTTGTGCGCAGGAGGATGGATGTGCTGGAAATGAGATGTTTGAGGACAATGTGTGGTGTGAGGTGGTTTGATCGAGTGAGTAACGTAAGGGTAAGAGAGATGTGTGGAAATAAAAAGAGCGTGGTTGAGAGAGCCAAAGAGGGTGTTTTGAAGTGGTTTGGGCACATGGAGAGGATGAGTGAGGAAAGATTGACCAAGAGGATATATGTATCGGAGGTGGAGGGAGCAAGGAGAAGAGGGAGACCAAATTGGAGGTGGAAAGATGGAGTGAAAAAGATTTTGTGTGATCGGGGCCTGAACATGCAGGAGGGTGAAAGGAGGGCAAGGAATAGAGTGAATTGGAGCGATGTGGTATACCGGGGTTGACGTGTTGACAGTGGATTGAATCAAGGCATGTGAAGCGTCTGGGGTAAACCATGGAAAGCTGTGTAGGTATGTATATTTGCGTGTGTGGACGTATGTATATACATGTGTATGGGGGGGGTTGGGCCATTTCTTTCGTCTGTTTCCTTGCGCTACCTCGCAAACGCGGGAGACAAAAAAAAAAAAAAAAAAAAAAAAATCCAAACTCATCTAACCTGATACTGAGTGGAAATAACTAGCTGCAGTACCACTTTGTGCCAACACATGCACAATATAGCACACAGAATGCCTATCATGACAACCTCACTCATCAATACCCACCTCACACAGCTCCTGTATACAAATACTGTATTATGCAGTACTTTCATAAATAATCCATACACTAAAACTGAATAAAACATAGTAAAATATCAAGAAAAAAGATATAACAGAAATACGGACACCACTGCAGTGCACAAGTTCAGAACATTTCCAAGTATGGAAAGCACGTGGTTGGTCGTCTCAAGGTTAAAGACGAATACCTTACTTCTGAAAATGGTAAATGGTGATCAAGTGCGTGTGTGTGTGTGTGTGTGTGTGTGTGTGTGTGTGTGTGTGTGTGTGTGTGTGTGTGTGTATTTTATTTAATACTTAACCACCGTCTCCCAAGTTAGTGAGGTAGCACAGGGAAACAGACGAGGAATGGCCCAACCAACCCACACACACATGTATACATAAGTGCCCACACATGCACATATACATACATATACATACACAGACATATACATATACACATCCATACTTGCTGCCTTCATTCATTCTTGTCGCCACATTGCCACACACAAAATATCATCCACCCTCAAGCGAGGCAGCCATAGGAACAGACAAAAAAAGGCCACATTCATTAACACTCAGTCTCTGTCACGAGTAATGCACCGAAACCACAGCTCTCTTTCCATATCCAGGCTCCACAGACCTTTCCATTGTTTACCCCAGACACTTTAAGTGCCCTGGTTCAATCCACTGACAGCATGTCGGCCCCGGTATACCACATCATTCCAATTCACTCTATTCCTTGCTCGCCTTTCACTTTCCTGCATGTTCAGACCCCGATCGCTCAAAATCTTTTTCACTCCATCCTTCCACCTCCAATTTGGTCTCTCGCTTCTTCTGCCCTCCACCTCTGACACGTATATCCTCTTTGTCAATCTCTCCTCACTCATTCTCTCCATGCGACCAAACCATTTCAACACACCCTCTTCTATCCTCTAAACCACACTCTTTTTATTACCACACATCTCTCTTACCCTTTCATTACTTAATCAAACCACCTCACACCACATACTGTCCTCAAGCACTTCATTTCGAACACATCCACCATCCTCCACACAATCCTATACATACATACATTACATACATACACATGTACATATTCATACTTGCTTGCCTTCATCCATTCCTGTTTACACCCCGTCCCACAGGAAAACAGCATCACTAAACCCTGCTTCAGCGAGGCAGTGCCAGAAATACATATGCATATGTATGTATACATCGATATGTATATGTGCGTATGTGGGTGTTTATATATATATATTACATCGAGGATGTAAGGCATGTGTACGTGTAGGAAGAGAGGAAAGTGATTGGTTCTCAGTGAATGTAGGTTTGGAGCAGGGGTGTGTGATGTCTCCATGGTTGTTTAATTTGTTTATGGATGGGGTTGTTTGGGAGGTGAATGCAAGAGTTTTGGAAAGAGGGCAAGTATGAAGTCTGTTGGGGATGAGAGAGCTTGGGAAGAGAGTCAGTTGTTGTTGGTTGATGATACAGTGCTGGTGGCTGATTCATGTGAGAAACTGCAGAAGCTGGTGACTGAGTTTGGTAAAGTGTGTGAAAGAAGAAAGTTAAGAGTAAATGTGAATAAGAGCAAGGTTATTAGGTACAGTACGGTTGAGGGTCAAGTCAATTGGGAGGTAAGTTTGAATGGAGAAAAACTGGAGGAAGTGTTTTAGATATCTGGGAGTGGATTTAGCAGCGGATGGAACCATGGAAGCGGAAGTGAATCATAGGGTGGGGGAGGGGGCGAAAATTCTGGGAGCCTTGAAGAATGTGTGGAAGTCGAGAACATTATCTCGGAAAGCAAAAATGGGGATGTTTGAAGGAATAGTGGTTCCAACAATGTTGTATGGTTGCGGGGCGTGGGCTATGGATAGAGTTGTGTGCAGGAGGGTGGATGTGCTGGAAATGAGATGTTTGAGGACAATATGTGGTGTGAGGGGGTTTGATCGAGTAAGTAATGTAAGGGTAAGAGAGATATGTAGAAATAAAAAGTGCGTGGTTGAGAGAGCAGAAGAGGGTGTTTGGAAATGGTTTGGGCACATGGAGAGAATGAGTGATGAGAGACTGACCAAGAGGATATATGTGTCGGAGGTGGAGGGAATGAGGAGAAGTGGGAGACCAAGTTGGAGGTAGAAAGATGGAGTGAAAAAGATTTTGAGTGATCCAGGGCCGGAACATGCAGGAGGGTGAAAGGAGGGCAAGGAATAGAGTGAATTGGATTGATGTGGTATACCGGGGTCGACGTACTGTCAATGGATTGAACCAGGGCATGTGAAGAGTCTGGGGTGAACCATGGAAAGTTCTGTGGGGCCTGGATGTGGAGGGGGAGCTGTGGTTTCGGGCATTATTGCATGACAGCTGGAGACTGAGTGTGAGCAAATGGGGCCTTTGTTGTCTTTTCCTGGCGCTGCCTCGTGCACATGAGGGGGAGGAGGATGTTATTCCGTGTGTGGCGGGGTGGCGATGGGGGTGAGTAGGGGCAGACAGTGTGAATTGTGTGCATGTGTGTATATGTGTGTGTCTGTGTGTGTATATGTGTGTGTCTGTGTGTGTATATATGTGTGTACGTTGGGATGTGTGGGTGTGTATGTTTGCGTGTGTGGACGTGTGTGTGTGTGTGCATGTGTGTGGGGGTGGGTTGGGCCATTTCTTTCGTCTGTTTCCTTACGCTACCTCGCAGGCGTGGGAGACAGCGACAAAGCAAAATAAATAATAAATATATATATATATATATATATATATATATATATATATATATATATATATATATAAGAAGAGTGAATGTTGGGGTGAAGAGGGTGGTGAGAGTAGGTGAGCTTGGGAAGGAGACTTGTGTGAGGAAGTACCAGGAGAGACTGAGTACAGAATGGAAAAGTATGGGGAGTGGGGGAGGAATGGGATGTATTTAGGGAATCAGTGATGGAGTGCGCAAAAGATGCTTGTGGCATGAGAAGCCTGGGAGGTGGGTTGATTAGAAAGGGTAGTGAGTGGTGGGATGAAAAAGTAAGATTATTAGTGAAAGAGAAGAGAGAGGCATTTGGACAATTTTTCCAGGGAAAAAATGCAAATGAGTGGGAGATGTATAAAAGAGACAGGAGGTCAAGAGAAAGGTGCAAGAGGTGAAAAAGAGGGCAAATGAGAGTTGGGGTGAGAGAGTATCATTAAATTTTAGGGAGAATAAAAAGATGTTCTGGAAGGAGGTAAATAAAGTGCGTAAGACAAGGGAGCAAATGGAAACTTCAGTGAAGGGCGCTAATAGGGAGGTGATAACAAGTAGTGGTGATGTGAGAAGAAGATGGAGTGAGTATCTTGAAGGTTTGTTGAATGTGTTTGATGATAGAGTGGCAGATATAGGGTGTTTTGGTCGAGGTGGTGTGCAAAGTGACAGGGTTAGGGAAAATGATTTGGTAAACAGAGAAGTGGTAGTAAAAGCTTTGCGGAAGATGAAAGCCGGCAAGGCAGCAGGTTTGGATGGTATTGCAGTGGAATCTATTAAAAAAGGGGGTGACTGTATTGTTGACTGGTTGGTAAGGTTATTTAATGTATGTATGACTCATGGTGAGGTGCCTGAGGATTGGCGGAATGCGTGCATAGTGCCATTGTACAAAGGCAAAGGGGATAAGAGTGAGTGCTCAAATTACAGAGGTATAAGTTTGTTGAGTATTCCTGGTAAATTATATGGGAGGGTATTGATTGAGAGGGTGAAGGCATGTACAGAGCATCAGATTGGGCAAGAGCAGTGTGGTTTCAGAAGTGGTGGAGGATATGTGGATCAGGTGTTTGCTTTGAAGAATGTATGTGAGAAATACTTAGAAAAGCAAATGGATTTGTATGTAGCATTTATGGATCTGGAGAAGGCATATGATAGAGTTGATAGAGATGCTCTGTGGAAGGTATTAAGAATATCTGGTGTGGGAGGCAAGTTGTTAGAAGCAGTGAAAAGTTTTTATCGAGGATGTAAGGCATGTGTACATGTAGGAAGAGAGGAAAGTGATTGGTTCTCAGTGAATGTAGGTTTGCGGCAGGGGTGTGTGATGTCGCCATGGTTGTTTAATTTGTTGATGGATGGGGTTGTTAGGGAGGTGAATGCAAAAGTTTTGGAAAGAGGGGCAAGTATGAAGTCTGATGGGGATGAGAGAGCTTGGGAAGTGAGTCGGTTGTTGTTCGCTGATGATACAGCGCTGGTGGCTGATTCATGTGAGAAACTGCAGAAGCTGGTGACTGAGTTTTGGTAAAGTGTGTGAAAGAAGAAAGTTAAGAGTAAATGTGAATAAGAGCAAGGTTATTAGGTACAGTAGGGTTGAGGGTCAAGTCAATTGGGAGGTAAGTTTGAATGGAGAAAAACTGGAGGAAATAAAGTGTTTTAGATATCTGGGAGTGGATCTGGCAGCAGATGGAACCATGGAAGCGGAGATGGATCATAGGGTGGGGGAGGGGGCGAAAGTCCTGGGAGCCTTGAAGAATGTGTGGAAGTCGAGAACATTATCTCAGAAAGCAAAAATGGGTATGTTTGAAGGAATAGTGGTTCCAACAATGTTGTATGGTTGTGAGGCGTGGGCTATGGATAGAGTTGTGCGCAGGAGGATGGATGTGCTGGAAATGAGATGTTTGAGGACAATGTGTAGTGTGAGGTGGTTTGATCGAGTAAGTAACGTAAGGGTAAGAGAGATGTGTGGAAATGAAAAGAGCGTGGTTGAGAGAGCAGAAGAGGGTGTTTTGAAATGGTTTGGGCACATGGAGAGAATGAGTGAGGAAAGATTGACCAGGAGGATATATGTGTCGGAGGTGGAGGGAACGAGGAGAAGTGGGAGACCAAATTGGAGGTGGAAAGATGGAGTGAAAAAGATTTTGTGTGATCGAGGCCTGAACATGCAGGAGGGTGAAAGGAGCAGCTGAATGAGTGTGTTAGTGGGTTTGATGCACGAGACCGGGTTATAGTGATGGGTGATTTGAATGCAAAGGTGAGTAATGTGGCAGTTGAGGGAATAATTAGTATACATGGGGTGTTCAGTGTTGTAAATGGAAATGGTGAAGAGCTTGTTGATTTATGTGCTAAAAAAGGACTGGTGATTGGGAATCACTATAACCCGGTCTCGTGCATCAAAACCACTAATACACTCATTCAGCTGCTCCCAAAACACTTGCCTCTCATGATCTTTCTTCTCATGCCCAGGTGCATATGCACCAATAATCACCCACCTCTCTCCATCAACTTTCAGTTTTACCCATATTAATCGAGAATTTAATTTCTTACATTCTATCACATACTCCCACAACTCCTGTTTCAGGAGTATATATATATATATATTCTCTTTCTTTCTTTCAAACTATTCGCCATTTCCCGCATTAGCGAGGTAGCGTTAAGAACAGAGGACTAGGCCTTTGAGGGAATACCCTCACCTGGCCCAATTCTCTGTTCCTTCTTTTGGAAAATTAAAAAAAAAAAAAAAGGAGGGGAGGATTTCCAGCCCCCCGCTCCCTCCCCTTTTAGTCGCCTTCTACGACACGCAGGGAATACGTGGGAAGTATTCTTTCTCCCCTATCCCCAGGGATAATATATATATATATATATATATATATATATATATATATATATATATATATATATATATATATATATATATATATATATATATTATTATATTATATTATTATACTTTGTCGCTGTCTCCCGCGTTTGCGAGGTAGCGCAAGGAAACAGACGAAAGAAATGGCCCAACCCCACCCCCATACACATGTATATACATACGTCCACACACGCAAATATACATACCTACACAGCTTTCCATGGTTTACCCCAGACGCTTCACATGCCTTGCTTCAATCCACTGACATGTGAAGCGTCTGGGGTAAACCATGGAAAGCTGTGTAGGTATGTATATTTGCGTGTGTGGACGTATGTATATACATGTGTATATATATATATATATATATATATATATATATATATATATATATATATATTATCCCTGGGGATAGGGGAGAAAGAATACTTCCCACGTATTCCCTGCGTGTCGTAGAAGGCGACTAAAAGGGGAGGGAGCGGGGGGCTGGAAATCCTCCCCTCTCAATTTTTTTTAATTTTCCAAAAGAAGGAACAGAGAAGGGGGCCAGGTGAGGATATTCCCTCAGTGGCCCAGTTCTCTGTTCTTAACGCTACCTCGCTAACGCGGGAAATGGCGAATAGTTTGAAAAAAAAAAAAAAAAAAATATATATATATATATATATATATATATATATATATATATATATATATATATATATATATATATATTTTTTTTTTTTTTTTTTTTTTTTTTTTATACTTTGTCGCTGTCTCCCGCATTTGCGAGGTAGCGCAAGGAAACAGACGAAAGAAATGGCCCAACCCCCCCCCCCATACACATGTACATACACACGTCCACACACGCAAATATACATACCTACACAGCTTTCCATGGTTTACCCCAGACGCTTCACATGCCTTGCTTCAATCCACTGACAGCACGTCAACCCCTGTATACCACATGACACCAATTCACTCTATTTCTTGCCCTCCTTTCACCCTCCTGCATGTTCAGGCCCCGATCACACAAAATCTTTTTCACTCCATCTTTCCACCTCCAATTTGGACTCCCTCTTCTCCTCGTTCCCTCCACCTCCGACACATATATCCTCTTGGTCAATCTCTCCTCACTCATTCTCTCCATGTGCCCAAACCATTTCAAAACACCCTCTTCTGCTCTCTCAACCACGCTCTTTTTATTTCCACACATCTCTCTTACCCTTACGTTACTTACTCGATCAAACCACCTCACACCACACATTGTCCTCAAACATCTCATTTCCAGCACATCCATCCTCCTGCGCACATCTCTATCCATAGCCCACGCCTCGCAACCATACAACATTGTTGGAACCACTATTCCCTCAAACATACCCATTTTTGCTTTCCGAGATAATGTTCTCGACTTCCACACATTTTTCAAGGCTCCCAAAATTTTCGCCCCCTCCCCCACCCTATGATCCACTTCCGCTTCCATGGTTCCATCCGCTGACAGATCCACTCCCAGATATCTAAAACACTTCACTTCCTCCAGTTTTTCTCCATTCAAACTCACCTCCCAATTGACTTGACCCTCAACCCTACTGTACCTAATAACCTTGCTCTTATTCACATTTACTCTCAACTTTCTTCTTCCACACACTTTACCAAACTCAGTCACCAGCTTCTGCAGTTTCTCACATGAATCAGCCACCAGCGCTGTATCATCAGCGAACAACAACTGACTCACTTCCCAAGCTCTCTCATCCCCAACAGACTTCATACTTGCCCCTCTTTCCAGGACTCTTGCATTTACCTCCCTTACAACCCCATCCATAAACAAATTAAACAACCATGGAGACATCACACACCCCTGCCGCAAACCTACATTCACTGAGAACCAATCACTTTCCTCTCTTCCTACACGTACACATGCCTTACATCCTCGATAAAAACTTTTCACTGCTTCTAACAACTTGCCTCCCACACCATATTTTCTTAATTACCTTCCACAGGCACTCTATCAAACTCTATCATATCCTTTCTCAGATCCAAAAATTTGCTAATACAAACCCATTTGCTTTTCTAAGTATTTTCACATACATTCTTCAAAGCAAACACCTGATCCACACATCCTTACCACTTCTAAAAACGCACTGCTCTCCCCAATCGGATGCTCTGTACATCCCTTCACCCTCTAAATTTAATCCCCTCCATATAATTTACCGGGAAATTACTCAACAAACTTAACCTCTGTAATTTGAGCACTCACTTTATCCCCTTTGCCTTTGTACAAGGGCCCACTTGACGCATTCCCCCAATCCTCAGGACTCACCATGAGCTTCATAACATAAAAAAACCTTAAACCATTTAAACAATTACAGTCCCCCCTTTTTCTTAATAAATTTCCCACTGAATACATCCAAACTGCTGCCTTGCCGGTTTTTCATCTTCCGCAAAGTTTTTACTACCTTTTCTTGTTTACAATTCATTTTCCCTAACCCTTCACTTTGCCCCCACTCGCCCAAAACACCAATTTTTTGCCTCTTTAAATCGGGACACATTCAAAAACCTTCAAAATACTCATTCCATCTCCTTCTCACATCACCGCTACTTTTTTTTCCCCTCCCTTTTACCCCCTTCACGAATTTCCCCATTTGCTCCCGGGTCTTACGCACCCTATTTACCTCTTCCAGAAAATCTTTTTATTCTCCCTAAAATTTACTGATAGTCTCTCACCAACTCTCATTTGCCCTTTTTCACCTTTGCACCCTTTCTCTTTACTCCTGTCTCTTTCTTTTATATTCTCCCCCTCAATTGCTTTTTTTCCCTGCAAACATCGTCCAAAATGCCTCTCTCTTCTCTTTCACTATATAAATCTTATTTCTTCATTCCCCCCACTCACTACCTTTCTAAAAACCCACTCCACCTTCTATTTCCCAAGCATCTTTTGGCAATCCATCACTTATTCCCTAAATACATCCCATTCTCCCCACTCCCCTTACTTCCATTGTTTCTCACCTTATTTATATTTTAATATTATATATATTATATTTATATATATATATATATATATATATATATATATTATATATGCTTTTCTAAGTATTTCCCCAATTTTCATTCTTCAAAGCAAACACTGTCCCACATCCTCTACCATTCTGAAACCGCACTGCTCTTCCCCAATTTTGATGCTTTTGTACATGCCTTACCCTCTCAATTCAATACACTCCCCTATAGTTTTCCCGGAAAAACTCAACAAACTTATACCGGGAATTTTTAGCTCTCACTCTTATACCTTTGCCTTTGTACAATGGCATATGGGAAAGCATTCCGCCAATCTCAGGCACTCAAACCATGAGTCATACATACAAATTTAAAAAACTTACCAACAGTCAACAATACAGTCACCCCTTTTTTAATTAAAATTCCACTGCCCAAAACCATCCCAAACCCGCTGCCTTTTCGGCTTTTATCTTCCGCAAAGCTTTTTAAATACCTTTCTCTGTTACCAAAATTTTCCCTAACCCTCTCACTTTGCACCCCCACCAGACCCCAAAAACCCTATATTGCCACCTGTCATCAGACCCCTTCAACAAACCTTCAAAATACTCATTCCATCTCCTTCTCACTGGATTGGGATTTTAAACATTTATGGATCTGGGAAGGCATATGATAGAGTTGATAGAGTGCTTGTGGAAGGTATTAAAAATATTTGGTGTGGGAGGGGAAGTTGTTTTTGAAGAGTGAAAAGTTTTTATCGGGAAAAGGGGAAAAGGGCCTGTTTTCGTGTAGGAAGGAGGAAAGTGATTGGTTCTCAGTGAATGTAGGTTTGCGGGGAGGGTGTGTGATGTCTCCATGGTTTTTTAATTTGTTTTTTGGTTGGGGTTGTTAGGGGAGGTAAATGCAAGAGCCTGGAAAGAGGGGCAAGTATGAAGTCTGTTGGGGGTGAGAGAGTTGGGAAGTGAGTCAGTTGTTGTTCGCTGATGTACAGCGCTGGTGGCTGATTCATGTGAGAAACTGCAGAAGCTGGTGACTGAGTTTGGTAAAGTGTGTGGAAGAAGAAAGTTAAGAGTAAATGTGAATAAGAGCAAGGTTATTAGGTACAGTAGGGTTGAGGGTCAAGTCAATTGGGAGGTGAGTTTGAATGGAGAAAAACTGGAGGAAGTGAAGTGTTTTAGATATCTGGGAGTGGATCTGGCAGCGGATGGAACCATGGAAGCGGAAGTGGATCATAGGGTAGGGGAGGGGGCGAAAATTCTGGGGGCCTTGAAGAATGTGTGGAAGTCGAGAACATTATCTCGGAAAGCAAAAATGGGTATGTTTGAAGGAATAGTGGTTCCAACAATGTTGTATGGTTGCGAGGCGTGGGCTATGGATAGTGTTGTGCGCAGGAGGATGGATGTGCTGGAAATGAGATGTTTGAGGACAATGTGTGGTGTGAGGTGGTTTGATCGAGTGAGTAACGTAAGGGTAAGAGAGATGTGTGGAAATAAAAAGAGCGTGGTTGAGAGAGCAGAAGAGGGTGTTTTGAAGTGGTTTGGGCACATGGAGAGATGAGTGAGGAAAGATTGACCAAGAGGATATATGTGTCGGAGGTGGAGGGAGCAAGGAGAAGAGGGAGACCAAATTGGAGGTGGAAAGATGGAGTGAAAAAGATTTTGTGTGATCGGGGCCTGAACATGCAGGAGGGTGAAAGGAGGGCAAGGAATAGAGTGAATTGGAGCGATGTGGTATACCGGGGTTGACGTGCTGACAGTGGATTGAATCAAGGCATGTGAAGCGTCTGGGGTAAACCATGGAAAGCTGTGTAGGTATGTATATTTGCGTGTGTGGACGTATGTATATACATGTGTATGGGGGGGGTTGGGCCATTTCTTTCGTCTGTTTCCTTGCGCTACCTCGCAAACGCGGGAGACAAAAAAAAAAAAAAAAAAAAAAAAAAATCCAAACTCATCTAACCTGATACTGAGTGGAAATAACTAGCTGCAGTACCACTTTGTGCCAACACATGCACAATATAGCACACAGAATGCCTATCATGACAACCTCACTCATCAATACCCACCTCACACAGCTCCTGTATACAAATACTGTATTATGCAGTACTTTCATAAATAATCCATACACTAAAACTGAATAAAACATAGTAAAATATCAAGAAAAAAGATATAACAGAAATACGGACACCACTGCAGTGCACAAGTTCAGAACATTTCCAAGTATGGAAAGCACGTGGTTGGTCGTCTCAAGGTTAAAGACGAATACCTTACTTCTGAAAATGGTAAATGGTGATCAAGTGCGTGTGTGTGTGTGTGTGTGTGTGTGTGTGTGTGTGTGTGTGTGTGTGTGTGTGTGTGTGTGTATTTTATTTAATACTTAACCACCGTCTCCCAAGTTAGTGAGGTAGCACAGGGAAACAGACGAGGAATGGCCCAACCAACCCACACACACATGTATACATAAGTGCCCACACATGCACATATACATACATATACATACACAGACATATACATATACACATCCATACTTGCTGCCTTCATTCATTCTTGTCGCCACATTGCCACACACAAAATATCATCCACCCTCAAGCGAGGCAGCCATAGGAACAGACAAAAAAAGGCCACATTCATTAACACTCAGTCTCTGTCACGAGTAATGCACCGAAACCACAGCTCTCTTTCCATATCCAGGCTCCACAGACCTTTCCATTGTTTACCCCAGACACTTTAAGTGCCCTGGTTCAATCCACTGACAGCATGTCGGCCCCGGTATACCACATCATTCCAATTCACTCTATTCCTTGCTCGCCTTTCACTTTCCTGCATGTTCAGACCCCCGATCGCTCAAAATCTTTTTCACTCCATCCTTCCACCTCCAATTTGGTCTCTTGCTTCTTCTGCCCTCCACCTCTGACACGTATATCCTCTTTGTCAATCTCTCCTCACTCATTCTCTCCATGCGACCAAACCATTTCAACACACCCTCTTCTATCCTCTAAACCACACTCTTTTTATTACCACACATCTCTCTTACCCTTTCATTACTTAATCAAACCACCTCACACCACATACTGTCCTCAAGCACTTCATTTCGAACACATCCACCATCCTCCACACAATCCTATACATACATACATTACATACATACACATGTACATATTCATACTTGCTTGCCTTCATCCATTCCTGTTTACACCCCGTCCCACAGGAAAACAGCATCACTAAACCCTGCTTCAGCGAGGCAGTGCCAGAAATACATATGCATATGTATGTATACATCGATATGTATATGTGCGTATGTGGGTGTTTATATATATATATATTACATCGAGGATGTAAGGCATGTGTACGTGTAGGAAGAGAGGAAAGTGATTGGTTCTCAGTGAATGTAGGTTTGGAGCAGGGGTGTGTGATGTCTCCATGGTTGTTTAATTTGTTTATGGATGGGGTTGTTTGGGAGGTGAATGCAAGAGTTTTGGAAAGAGGGCAAGTATGAAGTCTGTTGGGGATGAGAGAGCTTGGGAAGTGAGTCAGTTGTTGTTGGTTGATGATACAGTGCTGGTGGCTGATTCACGTGAGAAACTGCAGAAGCTGGTGACTGAGTTTGGTAAAGTGTGTGAAAGAAGAAAGTTAAGAGTAAATGTGAATAAGAGCAAGGTTATTAGGTACAGTACGGTTGAGGGTCAAGTCAATTGGGAGGTAAGTTTGAATGGAGAAAAACTGGAGGAAGTGTTTTAGATATCTGGGAGTGGATTTAGCAGCGGATGGAACCATGGAAGCGGAAGTGAATCATAGGGTGGGGGAGGGGGCGAAAATTCTGGGAGCCTTGAAGAATGTGTGGAAGTCGAGAACATTATCTCGGAAAGCAAAAATGGGTATGTTTGAAGGAATAGTGGTTCCAACAATGTTGTATGGTTGCGAGGCGTGGGCTATGGATAGAGTTGTGTGCAGGAGGGTGGATGTGCTGGAAATGAGATGTTTGAGGACAATATGTGGTGTGAGGGGGTTTGATCGAGTAAGTAATGTAAGGGTAAGAGAGATATGTGGAAATAAAAAGTGCGTGGTTGAGAGAGCAGAAGAGGGTGTTTGGAAATGGTTTGGGCACATGGAGAGAATGAGTGATGAGAGACTGACCAAGAGGATATATGTGTCGGAGGTGGAGGGAATGAGGAGAAGTGGGAGACCAAGTTGGAGGTAGAAAGATGGAGTGAAAAAGATTTTGAGTGATCCGGGGCCGGAACATGCAGGAGGGTGAAAGGAGGGCAAGGAATAGAGTGAATTGGATCGATGTGGTATACCGGGGTCGACGTGCTGTCAATGGATTGAACCAGGGCATGTGAAGAGTCTGGGGTGAACCATGGAAAGTTCTGTGGGGCCTGGATGTGGAGGGGGAGCTGTGGTTTCGGGCATTATTGCATGACAGCTGGAGACTGAGTGTGAGCAAATGGGGCCTTTGTTGTCTTTTCCTGGCGCTGCCTCGTGCACATGAGGGGGAGGAGGATGTTATTCCGTGTGTGGCGGGGTGGCGATGGGGGTGAGTAGGGGCAGACAGTGTGAATTGTGTGCATGTGTGTATATGTGTGTGTCTGTGTGTGTATATGTGTGTGTCTGTGTGTGTATATATGTGTGTACGTTGGGATGTGTGGGTGTGTATGTTTGCGTGTGTGGATGTGTGTGTGTGTGTGCATGTGTGTGGGGGTGGGTTGGGCCATTTCTTTCGTCTGTTTCCTTACGCTACCTCGCAGGCGTGGGAGACAGCGACAAAGCAAAATAAATAATAAATATATATATATATATATATATATATATATATATATATATATATATATATATATATATATATATATATATATAAGAAGAGTGAATGTTGGGGTGAAGAGGGTGGTGAGAGTAGGTGAGCTTGGGAAGGAGACTTGTGTGAGGAAGTACCAGGAGAGACTGAGTACAGAATGGAAAAGTATGGGGAGTGGGGGAGGAATGGGATGTATTTAGGGAATCAGTGATGGAGTGCGCAAAAGATGCTTGTGGCATGAGAAGCCTGGGAGGTGGGTTGATTAGAAAGGGTAGTGAGTGGTGGGATGAAAAAGTAAAATTATTAGTGAAAGAGAAGAGAGAGGCATTTGGACAATTTTTCCAGGGAAAAAATGCAAATGAGTGGGAGATGTATAAAAGAGACAGGAGGTCAAGAGAAAGGTGCAAGAGGTGAAAAAGAGGGCAAATGAGAGTTGGGGTGAGAGAGTATCATTAAATTTTAGGGAGAATAAAAAGATGTTCTGGAAGGAGGTAAATAAAGTGCGTAAGACAAGGGAGCAAATGGAAACTTCAGTGAAGGGCGCTAATAGGGAGGTGATAACAAGTAGTGGTGATGTGAGAAGAAGATGGAGTGAGTATCTTGAAGGTTTGTTGAATGTGTTTGATGATAGAGTGGCAGATATAGGGTGTTTTGGTCGAGGTGGTGTGCAAAGTGAGAGGGTTAGGGAAAATGATTTGGTAAACAGAGAAGTGGTAGTAAAAGCTTTGCGGAAGATGAAAGCCGGCAAGGCAGCAGGTTTGGATGGTATTGCAGTGGAATCTATTAAAAAAGGGGGTGACTGTATTGTTGACTGGTTGGTAAGGTTATTTAATGTATGTATGACTCATGGTGAGGTGCCTGAGGATTGGCGGAATGCGTGCATAGTGCCATTGTACAAAGGCAAAGGGGATAAGAGTGAGTGCTCAAATTACAGAGGTATAAGTTTGTTGAGTATTCCTGGTAAATTATATGGGAGGGTATTGATTGAGAGGGTGAAGGCATGTACAGAGCATCAGATTGGGCAAGAGCAGTGTGGTTTCAGAAGTGGTGGAGGATATGTGGATCAGGTGTTTGCTTTGAAGAATGTATGTGAGAAATACTTAGAAAAGCAAATGGATTTGTATGTAGCATTTATGGATCTGGAGAAGGCATATGATAGAGTTGATAGAGATGCTCTGTGGAAGGTATTAAGAATATCTGGTGTGGGAGGCAAGTTGTTAGAAGCAGTGAAAAGTTTTTATCGAGGATGTAAGGCATGTGTACATGTAGGAAGAGAGGAAAGTGATTGGTTCTCAGTGAATGTAGGTTTGCGGCAGGGGTGTGTGATGTCGCCATGGTTGTTTAATTTGTTGATGGATGGGGTTGTTAGGGAGGTGAATGCAAAAGTTTTGGAAAGAGGGGCAAGTATGAAGTCTGATGGGGATGAGAGAGCTTGGGAAGTGAGTCGGTTGTTGTTCGCTGATGATACAGCGCTGGTGGCTGATTCATGTGAGAAACTGCAGAAGCTGGTGACTGAGTTTTGGTAAAGTGTGTGAAAGAAGAAAGTTAAGAGTAAATGTGAATAAGAGCAAGGTTATTAGGTACAGTAGGGTTGAGGGTCAAGTCAATTGGGAGGTAAGTTTGAATGGAGAAAAACTGGAGGAAATAAAGTGTTTTAGATATCTGGGAGTGGATCTGGCAGCAGATGGAACCATGGAAGCGGAGATGGATCATAGGGTGGGGGAGGGGGCGAAAGTCCTGGGAGCCTTGAAGAATGTGTGGAAGTCGAGAACATTATCTCAGAAAGCAAAAATGGGTATGTTTGAAGGAATAGTGGTTCCAACAATGTTGTATGGTTGTGAGGCGTGGGCTATGGATAGAGTTGTGCGCAGGAGGATGGATGTGCTGGAAATGAGATGTTTGAGGACAATGTGTAGTGTGAGGTGGTTTGATCGAGTAAGTAACGTAAGGGTAAGAGAGATGTGTGGAAATGAAAAGAGCGTGGTTGAGAGAGCAGAAGAGGGTGTTTTGAAATGGTTTGGGCACATGGAGAGAATGAGTGAGGAAAGATTGACCAGGAGGATATATGTGTCGGAGGTGGAGGGAACGAGGAGAAGTGGGAGACCAAATTGGAGGTGGAAAGATGGAGTGAAAAAGATTTTGTGTGATCGAGGCCTGAACATGCAGGAGGGTGAAAGGAGCAGCTGAATGAGTGTGTTAGTGGGTTTGATGCACGAGACCGGGTTATAGTGATGGGTGATTTGAATGCAAAGGTGAGTAATGTGGCAGTTGAGGGAATAATTAGTATACATGGGGTGTTCAGTGTTGTAAATGGAAATGGTGAAGAGCTTGTTGATTTATGTGCTAAAAAAGGACTGGTGATTGGGAATACCTGGTTTAAAAAGCGAGATATACATAAGTATATGTATGTAAGTAGGAGAGATGGCCAGAGAGCGCTATTGGATTACGTGTTAATTGACAGGCGCGCGAAAGAGAGACTTTTGGATGTTAATGTGCTGAGAGGTGCAACTGGAGGGATGTCTGATCATTATCTTGTGGAGGCTAATGTAAAGATTTGTATGGGTTTTCCAGAAAATCAACCCACCTCCCACTCTTCTCATGCCACAAGCATCTTTTGCGCAATCCATCACTGATTCCCTAAATACATCCCATTCCTCCCCCACTCCCCTTACTTCCATTGTTCTCACCTTTTTCCATTCTGTACTCAGTCTCTCCTGGTACTTCCTCACACAGGTCTCCTTCCCAAGCTCACTTACTCTCACCACCCTCTTCACCCCAACATTCACTCTTCTTTTCTGAAAACCCATACAAATCTTCACCTTAGCCTCCACAAGATAATGATCAGACATCCCTCCAGTTGCACCTCTCAGCACATTAACATCCAAAAGTCTCTTTTTTGCACGCCTGTCAATTAACACGTAATCCAATAACGCTCTCTGGCCATCTCTCCTACTTACATAAGTATACTTATATATATCTCGCTTTTTAAACCAGGTATTCCCAATCATCAGTCCTTTTTCAGCACATAAATCTACAAGCTCTTCACCATTTCCATTTACAACACTGAACACCCCATGTATACCAATTATTCCCTCAACTGCCACATTACTCACCTTTGCATTCAAATCACCCATCACTATAACCCGGTCTCGTGCATCAAAACCACTAATACACTCATTCAGCTGCTCCCAAAACACTTGCCTCTCATGATCTTTCTTCTCATGCCCAGGTGCATATGCACCAATAATCACCCACCTCTCTCCATCAACTTTCAGTTTTACCCATATTAATCGAGAATTTAATTTCTTACATTCTATCACATACTCCCACAACTCCTGTTTCAGGAGTATATATATATATATATTCTCTTTCTTTCTTTCAAACTATTCGCCATTTCCCGCATTAGCGAGGTAGCGTTAAGAACAGAGGACTAGGCCTTTGAGGGAATACCCTCACCTGGCCCAATTCTCTGTTCCTTCTTTTGGAAAATTAAAAAAAAAAAAAAAAGAGAGGGGAGGATTTCCAGCCCCCCGCTCCCTCCCCTTTTAGTCGCCTTCTACGACACGCAGGGAATACGTGGGAAGTATTCTTTCTCCCCTATCCCCAGGGTGTTTTGAAATGGTTTGGGCACATGGAGAGAATGAGTGAGGAGAGATTGACCAAGAGGATATATGTGTCGGAGGTGGAGGGAACGAGGAGAAGAGGGAGACCAAATTGGAGGTGGAAAGATGGAGTGAAAAAGATTTTGTGTGATCGGGGCCTGAACATGCAGGAGGGTGAAAGGAGGGCAAGGAATAGAGTGAATTGGAGTCATGTGGTATACAGGGGTTGACGTGCTGTCAGTGGATTGAATCAAGGCATGTGAAGCGTCTGGGGTAAACCATGGAAAGCTGTGTAGGTATGTATATTTGCGTGTGTGGACGTGTGTATGTACATGTGTATGGGGGGGGGGGGGTTGGGCCATTTCTTTCGTCTGTTTCCTTGCGCTACCTCGCAAACGCGGGAGACAGCGACAAAGTATAAAAAAAAAAAAAAAAAAATATATATATATATATATATATATATATATATATATATATATATATATTATTATATTATATTATTATACTTTGTCGCTGTCTCCCGCGTTTGCGAGGTAGCGCAAGGAAACAGACGAAAGAAATGGCCCAACCCCCCCCCATACACATGTATATACATACGTCCACACACGCAAATATACATACCTACACAGCTTTCCATGGTTTACCCCAGACGCTTCACATGCCTTGCTTCAATCCACTGACATGTGAAGCGTCTGGGGGGAAAGCTGTGTAGGTATGTATATTTGCGTGTGTGGACGTATGTATATACATGTATGTATATACAGCGGGAGGCTGGAAATCCTCCCCTCTCGTTTTTTTTTAATTTTCCAAACGAAGGAACAGAGGAGGGCCAGGTGAGGATATTTCCACAAAGGCCCAGTCCTCTGTTCTTAACGCTACCTCGCTAATGCGGGAAATGGCGAATAGCTTAAAAGAAAAAATATATATATATATATATATATATATATATATATATATATATATTATATATATATATATATATATATATATATATATATATATATATATATATTATATATATATATATATATATATATATATATATATATATATATATATATATATATATATATACTATATATATACTATATATATACTATATATATATATATATATATATATATATATATATATATATATATATAGTACGACACGCATATATATATATATATATATATATATATATATATATATATATATATATATATATATATATATACTATATATATATATATATATATATATATATATATATATATATAGAGTATATATATATATATATTATCCCTGGGGATAGGGGATTAAGAATACTTCCCACGTATTCCCTGCGTGTCGTAGAAGGCGACTAAAAGGGGAGGGAGCGGGGGGCTGGAAATCCTCCCCTCTCGTTTTTTTTTTTTTTAATTTTCCAAAAGAAGGAACTGAGAATTGGGCCAGGTGAGGGTATTCCCTCAAAGGCCCAGTCCTCTGTTCTTAATGCTACCTCGCTAACGCGGGAAATGGCGAATAGTTTAAAAGAAAAAAAAGAAAAGATATATATATATATATATATATATATGTATATATATATATATATATATATATATATAGTATATATATATATATATATATATATATATATATATATATATATATATATATATATATATATATATATGTATTGGGAGGTGAGTTTGAATGGAGAAAAACTGGAGGAAGTGAAGTGTTTTAGATATCTGGGAGTGGATCTGGCAGCGGATGGAACCATGGAAGCGGAAGTGGATCATAGGGTGGGGGAGGGGGCGAAAATTCTGGGGGCCTTGAAGAATGTGTGGAAGTCGAGAACATTATCTCGGAAAGCAAAAATGGGTATGTTTGAAGGAATAGTGGTTCCAACAATGTTGTATGGTTGCGAAGCTTGGGCTATGGATAGAGTAGTGCGCAGGAGGATGGATGTGCTGGAAATGAGATGTTTGAGGACAATGTGTGGTGTGAGGTGGTTTGATCGAGTGAGTAACGTAAGGGTAAGAGAGATGTGTGGAAATAAAAAGAGCGTGGTTGAGAGAGCAGAAGAGGGTGTTTTGAAGTGGTTTGGGCACATGGAGAGAATGAGTGAGGAAAGATTGACCAAGAGGATATATGTGTCGGAGGTGGAGGGAACGAGGAGAAGAGGGAGACCAAATTGGAGGTGGAAAGATGGAGTGAAAAAGATTTTGTGTGATCGGGGCCTGAACATGCAGGAGGGTGAAAGGAGGGCAAGGAATAGAGTGAATTGGAGCGATGTGGTATACCGGGGTTGACGTGCTGTCAGTGGATTGAATCAAGGCATGTGAAGCGTCTGGGGTAAACCATGGAAAGCTGTGTAGGTGTGTATATTTGTGTGTATGGACGTATGTATATACATGTGTATGGGGGGGGGTTGGGCCATTTCTTTCGTCTGTTTCCTTGCGCTACCTCGCAAATGCGGGAGACAGCGACAAAGTATAATAAAAAAAAAATAATATATGTATTATCTTCTGTTTCCCATTTTAGAAAGTTAAAAGTCTGTTGGGGATGAGAGAGCTTGGGAAGTGAGTCAGTTGTTGTTCGCTGATGATACAGTGCTGGTGGCTGATTCATGTGAGAAACTGCAGAGGCTGGTGACTGAGTTTGGTAAAGTGTGTGAAAGAAGAAAGTTAAGAGTAAATGTGAATAAGAGCAAGGTTATTAGGTACAGTAGGGTTGAGGGTCAAGTCAATTGGGAGGTAAGTTTGAATGGAGAAAAACTGGAGGAAGTAAAGTGTTTTAGATATCTGGGAGTGGATCTGGCAGCGGATGTTACCATGGAAGCGGAGATGGATCATAGGGTAGGGGAGGGGGCGAAAATCCTGGGAGCCTTGAAGAATATGTGGAAGTCGAGAACATTATCTCGGAAAGCAAAAATGGGTATGTTTGAAGGAATAGTGGTTCCAACAATGTTGTATGGTTGCGAGGCGTGGGCTATGGATAGAGTTGTGCGCAGGAGGGTGGATGTGCTGGAAATGAGATGTTTGAGGACAATGTGTGGTGTGAGGTGGTTTGATCGAGTGAGTAACGTAAGGGTAAGAGAGATGTGTGGAAATAAAAAGAGCGTGGTTGAGAGAGCAGAAGAGGATGTTTTGAAATGGTTTGGGCACATGGAGAGAATGAGTGAGGAAAGATTGACCAAGAGGATATATGTGTCGGAGGTGGAGGGAACGAGGAGAAGTGGGAGATCAAATTGGAGGTGGAAAGATGGAGTGAAAAAGATTTTGTGTGATCGGGGCCTGAACATGCAGGAGGGTGAAAGGAGGGCATGGAATAGAGTGAATTGGATCGATGTGGTATACCGGGGTTGACGTGCTGTCAGTGGATTGAATCAGGGCATGTGAAGCGTCTGGGGTAAACCATGGAAAGCTGTGTAGGTATGTATATTTGCGTGTGTGGACGTATGTATATACATGTGTATGGGGGTGGGTTGGGCCATTTCTTTCGTCTGTGTCCTTGCGCTACCTCGCAAACGCGGGAGACACGCACATATACATACCTATACATTTCAACGTATATATACATATACATACACAGACATATACAAATATAGACATGTACATATTCATGCATGCTGCCTTCGTCCATTCCTGCCGCCACCCTGCCACGTATGAAATGACATACCCCTCCCCCCACGTGTGCACAAGGCAGCCCTAGGAAAGGACAACAAAGGCCACTTTCGTCCACACTCAGACTCTAGCTGTCATGTGTAATGCACTGAAACCACACCTCCCTTTCCACGTCCAGGCCCCACAGAACTTTCCATGGTTTACCCCAGACGCTTCATATGCCCTGGTTCAATCCACTGACAGTGCGTCAACCCCGGTATACCACATCGTTCCAATTCACTCTATTCCTTGCATGCTTTTCACCCTCCTGTATGTTCAGGCCCCAATCGCTCAAAATCTTTTTCACTCCATCTTTCCACCTCCAATTTGGTCTCCCACTTCTCATTCCCTCCACCTCTGACACATGTATCCTCTTTGTCAATCTTTCCTCACCCATTCTCTCCATAGGACCAAACCATTTCGAAACACCCTCTTCTGCTCTCTCAACCACACTCTTTTCATTACCACACATCTCTCTTACCCTTTCATTACATACTCGATCAGACTACCTCACACCATACATTGTCCAAAAACATCTCATTTCCAACACATCCACCCTCCTCTGCACAACCCTATCTATTGCCCATGCCTCACAACCATATAACACTGGTGGTACCACTAATCCTTCAAACATACACATTTTTGCTTTCCGAGATAATGCTCTCGCATTCCACACATTCTTCAACGCTCCCAGAACCTACGCCCCCTCCCCCAACCTGAGACTCACTTCCGCTTCCATGGTTCCATCTGCTGCCAAATTCACTCCCAGATATCTAAAACACTTCACTTCCTCCAGTTTTTCTCCATTCAAACTTACCTCCCAATTTACTTGTCCCTCAACCCTACTGCACCTAATAACCTTGCTCATATTCACATTTACTCTCAGCTTTCTTCTTTCACACACTTTACCAAATTCAGCCACCACCTGCAGTTTCTGAACCAAATCACCCACCAGCGCTGTATCATCAGTGAACAACAACTGACTCACTTCCCAAGCCCTCTCATCCCCAACAGACTGCATACTTGCCACTCTTTCCAAAACTCTTGCATTCCCCTCCCTAAACCCCATATATAAACAAATTAAACAACCATGAAGACATCACGCACCCCTGCCGCAAACCGACATTCACTGGGAACCAATCACTTTACTCTCTTCCTACTCATACACATGCCTTACATTCTCGATAAAAACTTTTCACTGCTTCTAGCAACTTACCTCCCACACCATATACTCTTAATACCTTCCACAGAGAATCTCTATCGACACTATCATATGCCTTCTCCAGATCCATAAATGCTACATACAAATCCATCTGCTTTTCTATGTATTTCTCAGAGGCATTTTTCAAAGCAAACACCAGATCCACACATCCTCTACCACTTCTGAAACCACACTGCTCTTCCCCAATCTGATGCTCTGTACATGCCTTCACCCTCTCAATCAATACCCTCCCATATAATTTCCCAGGAATACTCAACAAATTTATGCCTCTGTAGTTTGAACACTCACCTTTATTCCCTTTGCCTTTGTACAATGGGTCTTCCTTTGTCTTTTTCCTGGCACTGCCTTGCTAATGCAGGAAACAGTGATCAAGTATAATATATATTTAACATTTATTCATCATACTTAATTGCCATTTCCTGCATTAGCGATGTAGCACCAGGAAACAGACAAAGAAAAACCTATCCACTCACATACAAATATATACTCGATCACCATTTCCTACGTTATTGAGGTTGCATTAGGAACAGATGAAGAAATACCACATCTGCTCTAGGATAAATACATACTTAGCGAAACCCCCAGAAATCAACAGAGCCTAAGAAACATTTACCAAACTTGTTTGCTGAATGTGCTTAATGTGCTGGGTGAGTGTATTTATTTTCTCCCATCATCATGAAGGAAGGAAGATGACAAAAATAACATCAGTATATTTCAATTATCATAACGATAAATCTTGACTAGCTGAAGATGGTGAGGTTTCCCACATGATATATGGTATTGTTAAACTTACTTTAACCCAATATTTTCCCTGATTATCATCAAATTTATTTTCTGCAGACACAAAATTCTTTGAATCATGATTCCTGACTTCAATTATTTCTAAGCATAATCATCCTGTCCACTGATGTGTTTCTTCCAAACCCACAATGGTAATATATTTCTGATGTGCCCCAAACTGAAATTTTCCAATACTTAAATCTAACCATTCTATCAAGTTCCATTGTTACCGTGGCAAAAATTAAACTGAATGTCAATAAATGTAACCAAAAGTCAATTTTACCAATTTACATTTTCTTTGCATTTTATCAACCATCCCTTAATGTCTTCGCATGGAATTACTCTGCGGTCTGTGTAATATACTTTGATTTAGACACTTACTATCTTATGAAATAGGTGGTTTAACTTATTCAACACGTTTCATTATGACAACATCCTTGGTATTTTATTGATTTCAATAACTTCTGATATTACAGACTACATCACACCACCTACATGTCATCTATAGCAAGATACACAGCCAACAGAAGCTTGAGGCACTAGCTATGGCAGCAGTCATAGTAATGGCAAGGGACTCTACAAGCATGACAGTGACCATAAGAGGTTAAGGACATATTACTCATATAAACCACACACACTCAAGATTATGTGTATCACCAATTCCTCTAAAAAGAAACACTTAACACCAGCAGAAATCTGACCCACAACTGTTTCCAAGTGATTCCTGCAGCTGAAGCTGTATAATCTACTCGTTATTTTTTTCTAATAACAATCATTTAAACTTATCACACAATTACTACAAGGAATTACCCATAGCTTAGCGACTACATCATCATCCAAGTGCCACTACATCCAAATCTCTAACATACGCCCATTATAATGAGTGATGTACATGATACCTGTTTATTCCAATTGACTTACACATATTTCTAAATTCAATCGACATTCGGTATTCTCATGTCACTTAAATAACACTCAAGGAATTCAATCTTTCGTAAAAACCCTCCCTACGAAAATGTATTGATGATCCTCGTAATAAACACAAATTATTTCTATTCTATTCTGAAGGTGTGATGCTCTTACCATCATGATTAACCCATGCCGGTTTTAGAAGCTGCATGATATTTATGGATATTGCACCACTCTCTCAGAGTACACTCAGCTCCTCACCAATCTACCATTATTCAAACGCCGCCAAGACTCACTCCGCCATCTTTGTTTACAACCGCGAAAATTCAGGTCGTTTACACAACAGAACCAAACATGGAATGACCCCGGGGGGGGGGGGGGGGGGAAGAAGGGGATACAGGCGTATGTGTTGTGACAGTATTGTAATATATTCTTAGACTGTGTGGCGGAGGTGGCGATGGAATGGATGGGGGCAGCGGGTGTGAATGTGTACATATGTGTATATGTGTGTGTGTCTGTGTGTGTATATGTGCGGTAAAGTGTATGGGTGTGTATATGTGCGTGTGTGGGCGTTTGGGTGTATGCATGTGTGTGTGTGTGTGTGTGCGTGTGTGTGCGTGGGTGGGTTGGGCCGTTCTTTCGTCTGTTTCCTAGCGCTACCTTCCTGACGCGGGAGACGGCGACTGTGTATGATGAATAAGAAAATAATATATATATATATATATATATATATATATATATATATATATATATATATATATATATATATATATATATATATATATATATTCTTTCTTTTCTTTTAAACTATTCGCTATTTCCCGCGTTAGCGAGGTAGCGCTAAGAACAGAGGACTGGGCCTTTGTGGAATATCCTCACCTGGCCCCCCTCTGTTCCTTCTTTTGGGGGGAAAAAAAGAAAGAAAAAAAACGAGAGGGGAGTATTTCCAGCCTCCCGCTCCCTCCCCTTTTAGTCGCCTTCTACGACACGCAGGGAATACGTGGGAAGTATTCTTAATCCCCTATCCCCAGGGATAATATATATATATATATATATATATATATATATATATATATATATATATATATATATATATATATATATATATATATATTATCCCTGGGGATAGGGGATATATATATATATATATATATATATATATATATATATATATATATATATATATATATATATATATATTTTAATTATCATTATACTTTGTCGCTGTCTCCCGCGTTTGCGAGGTAGCGCAAGGAAACAGACGAAAGAAATGGCCCAACCCCCATACACATGTATATACATACGTCCACACACGCAAATATACATACCTACACAGCTTTCCATGGTTTACCCCAGACGCTTCACATGCCATGATTCAATCCACTGACAGCACGTCAACCCCGGTATACCACATCGCTCCAATTCACTCTATTCCTTGCCCTCCTTTCACCCTCCTGCATGTTCAGGCCCCGATCACACAAAATCTTTTTCACTCCATCTTTCCACCTCCAATTTGGTCTCCCTCTTCTAGTCGTTCCCTCCACCTCCGACACATATATCCTCTTGGTCAATCTTTCCTCACTCATTCTCTCCATGTGCCCAAACCACTTCAAAACACCCCCTTCTGCTCTCTCAACCACGCTCTTTTTATTTCCACACATCTCTCTTACCCTTACGTTACTCACTCGATCAAACCACCTCACACCACACATTGTCCTCAAACATCTCATTTCCAGCACATCCATCCTCCTGCGCACAACTCTATTCATAGCCCACGCCTCGCAACCATACAACATTGTTGGAACCACTATTCCTTCAAACATACCCATTTTTGCTTTCCGAGATAATGTTCTCGACTTCCACACATTCTTCAAGGCCCCCAGAATTTTCGCCCCCTCCCCCACCCTATGATCCACTTCCGCTTCCATGGTTCCATCCGCTGCCAGATCCACTCCCAGATATCTAAAACACTTCACTTCCTCCAGTTTTTCTCCATTCAAACTCACCTCCCAATTGACTTGACCCTCAACCCTACTGTACCTAATAACCTTGCTCTTATTCACATTTACTCTTAACTTTCTTCTTTCACACACTTTACCAAACTCAGTCACCAGCTTCTGCAGTTTCTCACATGAATCAGCCACCAGCGCTGTATCATCAGCGAACAACAACTGACTCACTTCCCAAGCTCTCTCATCCCCAACAGACTTCATACTTGCCCCTCTTTCCAAAACTCTTGCATTTACCTCCCTAACAACCCCATCCATAAACAAATTAAACAACCATGGAGACATCACACACCCCTGCCGCAAACCTACATTCACTGAGAACCAATCACTTTCCTCTCTTCCTACACGTACACATGCCTTACATCCTCGATAAAAACTTTTCACTCCTTCTAACAACTTTCCTCCCACACCATAGATTCTTAATACCTTCCACAGAGCATCTCTATCAACTCTATCATATGCCTTCTCCAGATCCATAAATGCTACATACAAATCCATTTGCTTTTCTAAGTATTTCTCACATACATTCTTCAAAGCAAACACCTGATCCACACATCCTCTACCACTTCTGAAACCACACTGCTCTTCCCCAATCTGATGCTCTGTACATGCCTTCACCCTCTCAATCAATACCCTCCCATATAATTTACCAGGAATAATCAACAAACTTATACCTCTGTAATTTGAGCACTCACTCTTATCCCCTTTGCCTTTGTACAATGGCACTATGCACGCATTCCGCCAATCCTCAGGCACCTCACCATGAGTCATACATACATTAAATAACCTTACCAACCAGTCAACAATACAGTCACCCCCTTTTTTAATAAATTCCACTGCAATACCATCCAAACCTGCTGCCTTGCCGGCTTTCATCTTCCGCAAAGCTTTCACTACCTCTTCTCTGTTTACCAAATCATTTTCCCTAACCCTCTCACTTTGCACACCACCTCGACCAAAACACCCTATATCTGCCACTCTATCATCAAACACATTCAACAAACCTTCAAAATACTCACTCCATCTCCTTCTCACATCACCACTACTTGTTATCACCTCCCCATTTGCGCCCTTCACCGAAGTTCCCATTTGCTCCCTTGTCTTACGCACTTTATTTACCTCCTTCCAGAACATCTTTTTATTCTCCCTAAAATTTAATGATACTATCTCACCCCAACTCTCATTTGCCCTTTTTTTCACCTCTTGCACCTTTCTCTTGACCTCCTGTCTCTTTCTTTTATACATCTCCCACTCAATTGCATTTTTTTCCTGCAAAAATCGTCCAAATGCCTCTCTCTTCTCTTTCACTAATACTCTTACTTCTTCATCCCACCACTCACTACCCTTTCTAATCAACCCACCTCCCACTCTTCTCATGCCACAAGCATCTTTTGCGCAATCCATCACTGATTCCCTAAATACATCCCATTCCTTCCCCACTCCCCTTACTTCCATTGATCTCACCTTTTTCCATTCTATACTCAGTCTCTCCTGGTACTTCCTCACACAGGTCTCCTTCCCAAGCTCACTTACTCTCACCACTCTCTTCACCCCAACATTCACTCTTTTTCTCTGAAAACCCATACAAATCTTCACCTTAGCCTCCACAAGATAATGATCAGACATCCCTCCAGTTGCACCTCTCAGCACATTAACATCCAAAAGTCTCTCTTTCGCACGCCTGTCAATTAACACGTAATCCAATAACGCTCTCTGGCCATCTCTCCTACTTACATAAGTATACTTATGTATATCTCGCTTTTTAAACCAGGTATTCCCAATCATCAGTCCTTTTTCAGCACATAAATCTACAAGCTCTTCACCATTTCCATTTACAACACTGAACACCCCATGTATACCAATTATTCCCTCAACTGCCACATTACTCACCTTTGCATTCAAATCACCCATCACTATAACCCGGTCTCGTGCATCAAAACCACTAACACACTCATTCAGCTGCTCCCAAAACACTTGCCTCTCATGATCTTTCTTCTCATGCCCAGGTGCATATGCACCAATAATCACCCACCTCTCTCCATCAACTTTCAGTTTTACCCATATTAATCGAGAATTTACTTTCTTACATTCTATCACATACTCCCACAACTCCTGTTTCAGGAGTATTGCTACTCCTTCCCTTGCTCTTGTCCTCTCACTAACCCCTGACTTTACTCCCCAGACATTCCCAAACCACTCTTCCCCTTTACCCTTGAGCTTCGTTTCACTCAGAGCCAAAACATCCAGGTTCCTTTCCTCAAACATACTACCTATCTCTCCTTTTTTCACATCTTGGTTACATCCACACACATTTAGGCACCCCACTCTGAGCCTTCGAGGAGGATGAGCGTGACTCCTTCTGTTTCCCATATATATATATATATATATATATATATATATATATATATATATATATATATATATATATATATATATATATATTTTTTTTTTTTATTATACTTTGTCGCTGTCTCCCGCGTTTGCGAGGTAGCGCAAGGAAACAGACGAAAGAAATGGCCCAACCCCCCCCCATACACATGTATATACATACGTCCACACACGCAAATATACATACCTACACAACTTTCCATGGTTCACCCCAGACGCTTCACATGCCTTGATTCAATCCACTGACAGCACGTCAACCCCGGTATACCACATCGATCCAATTCACTCTATTCCTTGCCCTCCTTTCACTCTCCTGCATGTTCAGGCCCCGATCACACAAAATCTTTTTCACTCCATCTTTCCACCTCCAATTTGGTCTCCCTCTTCTCCTCGTTCCCTCCACCTCCGACACATATATCCTCTTGGTCAATCTTTCCTCACTCATTCTCTCCATGTGCCCGAACCATTTCAAAACACCCTCTTCTGCTCTCTCAACCACGCTCTTTTTATTTCCACACATCTCTCTTACCCTTACGTTACTTACGCTATCAAACCACCTCACACCACACATTGTCCTCAAACATCTCATTTCCAGCACATCCATCCTCCTGCGCACAACTCTATCCATAGCCCACGCCTCGCAACCATACAACATTGTTGGAACCACTATTCCTTCAAACATACCCATTTTTGCTTTCCGAGATAATGTTCTCGACTTCCACACATTCTTCAAGGCTCCCAGAATTTTCGCCCCCTCCCCCACCCTATGATCCACTTCCGCTTCCATGGTTCCATCCGCTGCCAGATCCACTCCCAGATATCTGAAACACTTCACTTGCTCCAGTTTTTCTCCATTCAAACTCACCTCCCAATTGACTTGACCCTCAACCCTACTGTACCTAATAACCTTGCTCTTATTCACATTTACTCTTAACTTTCTTCTTTCACACACTTTACCAAACTCAGTCACCAGCTTCTGCAGTTTCTCACATGAATCAGCCACCAGCGCTGTATCATCAGCGAACAACAACTGACTCACTTCCCAAGCTCTCTCATCCCCAACAGACTTCATACTTGCCCCTCTTTCCAAAACTCTTGCATTCACCTCCCTAACAACCCCATCCATAAACAAATTAAACAACCATGGAGACATCACACACCCCTGCCGCAAACCTACATTCACTGAGAACCAATCACTTTCCTCTCTTCCTACACGTACACATGCCTTACATCCTCGATAAAAACTTTTAACTGCTTCTAACAACTTGCCTCCCACACCATAGATTCTTAATACCTTCCACAGAGCATCTCTATCAACTCTATCATATGCCTTCTCCAGATCCATAAATGCCACATTCAAATCCATTTGCTTTTCTAAGTATTTCTCACATACATTCTTCAAAGCAAACACCTGATCCACACATCCTCTACCACTTCTGAAACCACACTGCTCTTCCCCAATCTGATGCTCTGTACATGCCTTCACTCTCTCAATCAAATTCTCCCATATAATTTACCAGGAATAATCAACAAACTTATACCTCTGTAATTTGAGCACTCACTCTTATCCCCTTTGCCTTTGTACAATGGCACTATGCACGGATTCCGCCAATCCTCAGGCACCTCACCATGAGTCATACATACATTAAATAACCTTACCAACCAGTCAACAATACAGTCACCCCCTTTTTTAATAAATTCCACTGCAATACCATCCAAACCTGCTGCCTTGCCGGTTTTCATCTTCCGCAAAGCTTTTACTACCTCTTCTCTGTTTACCAAATCATTTTCCCTAACCCTCTCACTTTGCACACCACCTCGACCAAAACACCCTATATCTGCCACTCTATCATCAAACACATTCAACAAACCTTCAAAATACTGACTCCATCTCCTTCTCACATCACCACTACTTGTTATCACCTCCCCATTTGCGCCCTTCACTGAAGTTCCCATTTGCTCCCTTGTCTTACGCACTTTATTTACCTCCTTCCAGAACATCTTTTTATTCTCCCTAAAATTTAATGATACTCTCTCGCCCCAACTCTCATTTGCCTGATCATTATCTTGTGGAGGCTAAGGTGAAGATTTGTATGGGTTTTCAGAAAAGAAGAGTGAATGTTGGGGTGAAGAGGGTGGTGAGAGTAAGTGAGCTTGGGAAGGAGACTTGTGTGAGGAAGTACCAGGAGAGACTGAGTACAGATTGGAAAAAGGTGAGAACAATGGAAGTAAGGGGAGTGGGGGAGGAATGGGATGTATTTAGGGAATCAGTGATGGATTGCGCAAAAGATGCTTGTGGCATGAGAAGAGTGGGAGGTGGGTTGATTAGAAAGGGTAGTGAGTGGTGGGATGAAGAAGTAAGAGTATTAGTGAAAGAGAAGAGAGAGGCATTTGGACGATTTGTGCAGGGAAAAAATGCAATTGAGTGGGAGATGTATAAAAGAAAGAGACAGAAGGTCAAGAGAAAGGTGCAAGAGGTGAAAAAAAGGGCAAATATATATATATATATATATATATATATATATATATATATATATATATATATATATATATATATATATATATTCTTTCAAACTATTTGCCATTTCCCTCGATGGCGAGGTAGCGTTAAGAACAGAGGACTGAGCCTTTGAGGGAATATCCTCACCTGGCCCCCTTCTCTGTTCCTTCTTTTGGAAAATTAAAAGAAAAAAAAAAAAACGAGAGGGGAGGATTTCCAGCCCCACGCTCCCTCACCTTTTAGTCGTCTTCTACGACACGCAGGGAATACGTGGGAAGTATTCTTTCTCCCCATCCCCAGGGATTTAACGCTACCTCGCTAACGCGGGAAATGGCGAACAGTATGAAAGAAAGAAATATATATATATATATATATATATATATATATATATATATATATATATATATATATATATATATATATATATATATATATATATATATATATATATACATAGTATGGGTTTTCAGAAAAGAGGAGTGAATGTTGGGGTGAAGAAGGTGGTGAGAGTAAGTGAGCTTGGGAAGGAGACCTGTGTGGGGAAGTACCAGGAGAGACTGTGTACAGAATGGAAAAAGGTGAGAACAATGGAAGTAAGGGGAGTGGGGGAGGAATGGGATGTATTTAGGGAATCAGTGATGGATTGCGCAAAAGATGCTTGTGGCATGAGAAGAGTGGGAGGCGGGCTGTTTAGAAAGGGTAGTGAGTGGTGGGATGAAGAAGTAAGAGTATTAGTGAAAGAGAAGAGAGAGGCATTTGGACGATTTTTGCAGGGAAAAAATGCAATTGAGTGGGAGAAGTATAAAAGAAAGAGACAGGAGGTCAAGAGAAAGGTGCAAGAGGTGAAAAAAAGGGCAAATGAGAGTTGGGGTGAGAGACTATCAGTAAATTTTAGGGAGAATAAAAAGATGTTCTGGAAGGAGGTAAATAGGGTGCGTAAGACAAGGGAGCAAATGGGAACTTCAGTGAAGGGCGTAAATGGGGAGGTGATAACAAGTAGTGGTGATGTGAGAAGGAGATGGAATGAGTATTTTGAAGGTTTGTTGAATGTGTCTGATGACAGAGTGGCAGATATAGGGTGTTTTGGTCGAGGTGGTGTGCAAAGTGAGAGGGTTAGGGAAAATGATTTGGTAAACAGAGAAGAGGTAGTAAAAGCTTTGCGGAAGATGAAAGCCGGCAAGGCAGCAGGTTTGGATGGTATTGCAGTGGAATTTATTAAAAAAGGGGGTGACTGTATTGTTGACTGGTTGGTAAGGTTATTTAATGTATGTATGACTCATGGTGAGGTGCCTGAGGATTGGCGGAATGCGTGCATAGTGCCATTGTACAAAGGCAAAGGGGATAAGAGTGAGTGCTCAAATTACAGAGGTATAAGTTATGTTGAGTATTCCTGGTAAATTATATGGGAGGGTATTGATTGAGAGGGTGAAGGCATGTACAGAGCATCAGATTGGGGAAGAGCAGTGCGGTTTCAGAAGTGGTAGAGGATGTGTGGATCAGGTGTTTGCTTTGAAGAATGTATGTGAGAAATACTTAGAAAAGCAAATGGATTTGTATGTAGCATTTATGGATCTGGAGAAGGCATATGATAGAGTTGATAGAGATGCTCTGTGGAAGGTATTAAGAATATATGGTGTGGGAGGCAAGTTGTTAGAAGGAGTGAAAAGTTTTTATCGAGGATGTAAGGCATGTGTACGTGTAGGAAGAGAGGAAAGTGATTGGTTCTCAGTGAATGTAGGTTTCGGCAGGGGTGTGTGATGTCTCCATGGTTGTTTAATTTGTTTATGGATGGGGTTGTTAGGGAGGTAAATGCAAGAGTCCTGGAAAGAGGGGCAAGTATGAAGTCTGTTGGGGATGAGAGAGCTTGGGAAGTGAGTCAGTTGTTGTTCGCTGATGATACAGCGCTGGTGGCTGATTCATGTGAGAAACTGCAGAAGCTGGTGACTGAGTTTGGTAAAGTGTGTGGAAGAAGAAAGTTAAGAGTAAATGTGAATAAGAGCAAGGTTATTAGGTACAGTAGGGTTGAGGGTCAAGTCAATTGGGAGGTGAGTTTGAATGGAGAAAAACTGGAGCAAGTGAAGTGTTTTAGATATCTGGGAGTGGATCTGGCAGCGGATGGAACCATGGAAGCGGAAGTGGATCATAGGGTGGGGGAGGGGGCGAAAATTTTGGGAGCCTTGAAAAATGTGTGGAAGTCGAGAACATTATCTCGGAAAGCAAAAATGGGTATGTTTGAAGGAATAGTGGTTCCAACAATGTTGTATGGTTGCGAGGCGTGGGCTATGGATAGAGTTGTGCGCAGGAGGATGGATGTGCTGGAAATGAGATGTTTGAGGACAATGTGTGGTGTGAGGTGGTTTGATCGAGTAAGTAACGTAAGGGTAAGAGAGATGTGTGGAAATAAAAAGAGCGTGGTTGAGAGAGCAGAAGAGGGTGTTTTGAAATGGTTTGGGCACATGGAGAGAATGAGTGAGGAAAGATTGACCAAGAGGATATATGTGTCGGAGGTGGAGGGAACGAGGAGAAGAGGGAGACCAAATTGGAGGTGGAAAGATGGAGTGAAAAAGATTTTGTGTGATCGGGGCCTGAACATGCAGGAGGGTGAAAGGAGGGCAAGGAATAGAGTGAATTGGAGCGATGTGGTATACAGGGGTTGACGTGCTGTCAGTGGATTGAATCAAGGCATGTGAAGCGTCTGGGGTAAACCATGGAAAGCTGTGTAGGTATGTATATTTGCGTGTGTGGACGTGTGTATGTGCATGTGTATGGGGGGGGTTGGGCCATTTCTTTCGTCTGTTTCCTTGCGCTACCTCGCAAACGCGGGAGACAGCGACAAAGTATAAAAAAAAAAAAAAAAATACATATGTATTTTTTTTTCAAACTATTCGCCATTTCCCGCATCAGCAAGGTAGCGTTAAGAACAGAGGACTGGGCCTCTGAGGGAATATCCTCACCTGGCCCCCTTCTCTGTTCCTTCTTTTGGAAAATTAAAAAAAAAACAAGAGGGGAGGATTTCCAGCCCTCCGCTCCCTCCCGTTTTAGTCGCCTTCTACGACACGCAGGGAATACGTGGGAAGTATTCTTTCTCCCCATACTTTGACGCTGTCTCCCGCGTTAACCAGGCAGCGCAAGGAAACAGACGAAAGAATGGCCCAACCCACCAACATACACATGTATATACATAAACGCCCACATGCACATATACATACATATACATTTCAACGTATACATACATATACATACGCAGACATATATATATACATATATACATATATATATTTTTTCTTTTAAACTATTCGCCATTTCCCCCGTTAGCGAGGTAGCGTTTAAGAACAGAGGACTGGGCCTTTGTGGAATATCCTCACCTGGCCCCCCTCTTTTCCTTCTTTTGGAAAATTAAAAAAAAACGAGAGGGGAGGATTTCCATCCTCCCGCTCCCTCCCCTTTTAGTCGCCTTCTACGACACGCAGGGAATACGTGGGAAGCATTCTTAATCCCCCATCCCTAGGGATAATATATATATATATATATATATATATATATATATATATATATATATATATATATATATATATATATATATATATATATATATTTTTTTTTTTTTTTTTTTTTCATACTATTCGCCATTTCCCGCGATAGCGAGGTAGCGTTAAGAACAGAGGACTGGGCCTTTGAGGGAATATCCTCACCTGGCCCCCTTCTCTGTTCCCTCTTTTGGAAAATTAAAAAAAAAAAAACGAGAGGGGAGGATTTCCAGCCCCCCGCTCCCTTCCCTTTTAGTCGCCTTCTACGACACGCAGGGAATACGTGGGAAGTATTCTTTCTCCCCTATCCCCAGGGATAATATATATATATATATATATATATATATATATATATATATATATATATATATATATATATATATATATATATATATATATATATATATATATTCATACATGCTGCCTTCATCCATTTCTGCCCCCACCCCGCCAAACATGAAATGACACCCCTCTTCCCCCTCGTGCGCGCGAGGTAGCGCTAGGAAAAGACAACAAAGGCCACATTCATTCACACTCAGTCTCTAGCTGTCATGTATAATGCACTGAAACCACAGCTCCCTTTCCACATCCAGGCCCCACAAAACGTTCCATGGTTTACCCCAGACGCTTCACATGTCCTGGTTCATTCCATAGACAGCACGTCGACCACGGTATACCACATCGTTCCATTTCACTCTATTCCTTGCACGAATTTCACCCTCCTGTATGTTCACGCTCCGATCGCTCAAAGCCATTTTAAATTCATCCTTCCACCTCCAATTTGGTCTCCCGCTTCTCGTTCCCACCACCTCTGACACATATATCCTCTTTGTCAATCTTTTCTCACTCATTCTCTCCATGTGACCAAACCATTTCAACACGTTTCATTATGACAACATCCTTGGTATTTTATGGATTTCAGTAACTTCTTATATAACAGACTACATCACACTACCTATGTGTCATCTATAGCAAGATACACAGCCAACAGAAGCTTGAGGTACTAGCTATGGCAGCAGTCATAGTTTTGGGAAGAGGGGCAAGTATGCAGTCTGTTGTGGATGAGAGAGCTTGGGAAGTGAGTCAGTTGTTGTTCGCTGATGATACAGCGCTGGTGGCTGATTCGGATGAGAAATTGCAGAAGCTGGTGACTGAGTTTGATAAAGTGTGTGAAAGAAGAAAGCTGAGAGTAAATGTGAATAAGAGCAAGGTTATTAGGTTCAGCAGGGTTGAGGGACAAGTCAATCGGGATGTAAGTTTGAATGGAGAAAACTGGAGGAAGTGAAGTGTTTTAGATATCTGGGAGTAGGTTTAGCAGCAGTTGGAACCATGGAAGCGGAAGTGAATCATAGGGTGGGGGAGGGGGCAAAGGTTCTGGGAGCGTTGAAAAATGTGTGGAAGGCGAGAACATTATTTCGGAAAGCAAAATGGGTATGTTTGAAGGAATAGTGGTTCCAACAATGTTATATGGTTGTGAGGCATGGGCGATAGATAGGGTTGTGCGGAGGAGGGTGGATGTGTTGGAAATGAGATGTTTGAGGACAATATGTGGTGTGAGGTGGTTTGATCGAGTAAGTAATGAAAGGGTAAGAGAGATGTGTGGTAATAAAAAGTGTGGTTGATATATATATATATATATATATATATATATATATATATATATATATATATATATATATATATATATATATATATATATATATATATATATATATATACATTGATTTATTTCTCTCTCTCTCTCTCTCTCTCTCTCTCTCTCTCTCTCTCTCTCTCTCTCTCTCTCTCTCTCTCTCTCTCTCTCTCTCTCTATATATATATATATATATATATATATATATATATATATATATATATATTTTCTTTCTTTCAAACTACTCGCCATTTCCCGCGTTAGCGAGGTAGCGTTAAGAACAGAGGACTGGGCCTTTTTTGGAATATCCTCACCTGGCCCCCTCTGTTCCTTCTTTTGGAGAATTAAAAAAAAAAAAAAAAAACGAGAGGGGAGGATTTCCAGCCCCCTGCTCCCTCCCCTTTTAGTCGCCTTCTACGACACGCAGGGAATACGTGGGAAGTATTCTTAATCCCCTATCCCCAGGGATAATATTTATTTAAGTATATATATATATATATATATATATATATATATATATATATATATATATATATATATATATATATATATATATATATATATATATATATCATACTATATATATTATTTTTTTTTCTTTTTTTTTTTTTTTACTTTGTCGCTGTCTCCCGCGTTTGCGAGGTAGCGCAAGGAAACAGACGAAAGAAATGGCCCCCCCCCCCATACACATGTATATACATACGTCCACACACGCAAATATACATACCTACACAGCTTTCCATGGTTTACCCCAGACGCTTCACATGCCTTGATTCAATCCACTGACAGCACGTCAACCCCGGTATACCACATCGCTCCAATCCACTCTATTCCTTGCCCTCCTTTCACCCTCCTGCATGTTCAGGCCCCGATCACACAAAATCTTTTTCACTCCATCTTTCCACCTACAATTTGGTCTCCCTCTTCTCCTTGCTCCCTCCACCTCCGACACATATACCCTCTTGGTCAATCTTTCCTCACTCATCCTCTCCATGTGCCCAAACCACTTCAAAACACCCTCTTCTGCTCTCTCAACCACGCTCTTTTTATTTCCACACATCTCTCTTACCCTTACGTTACTCACTCGATCAAACCACCTCACACCACACATTTTCCTCAAACATCTCATTTCCAGCACATCCATCCTCCTGCGCACAACTCTATCCATAGCCCACGCCTCGCAACCATACAACATTGTTGGAACCACTATTCCTTCAAACATACCCATTTTTGCTTTCCGAGATAATGTTCTCGACTTCCACACATTCTTCAAGGCCCCCAGAATTTTCGCCCCCTCCCCCACCCTATGATCCACTTCCGCTTCCATGGTTCCATCCGCTGCCAGATCCACTCCCAGATATCTAAAACACTTCACTTCCTCCAGTTTTTCTCCATTCAAACTCACCTCCCAATTGACTTGACCCTCAACCCTACTGTACCTAATAACCTTGCTCTTATTCACATTTACTCTTAACTTTCTTCTTCCACACACTTTACCAAACTCAGTCACCAGCTTCTGCAGTTTCTCACATGAATCAGCCACCAGCGCTGTATCATCAGCGAACAACAACTTATATATATAATATATATACTATATAGATTATGCTTTGTCGCTCTCTCCCGCGTTAGCGAGGTAGCGCAAGGAAACGGACAGAAAGAGTGGCCCAACCCACCCACATACACATGTATATACATACACGTCCACACACGCACATATACATATCTATACATTTCAACGTATACATATATATACATACACAGATATATACATATATACACATGCACATGATTCATACTTGCTGCCTTTATCTATTTCCGTCGCCACCCGCAACACATGAATTGAAACCCCCTTCCCTTCCCCGTAGCACACGCGCGAGGTAGCGCTAGGAAAAGACAACAAAGGCCACATTCGTTCACACTCAGTCTCTAGCTGTCATGCATAATGCAGCGAAACCACAGCTCCCTTTCCACATCCAGGCCCTACAAAACTTTTCATATATATATATATATATATATATATATATATATATATATATATATATATATATATATATATATATATATATATTTTTTTTTTTTTTTATTTCATTTTGATTTGTCGCTGTCTCCCGCGTTTGCGAAGTAGCGCAAGGAAACAGACGAAAGAAATTGCCCAACCCACCCCCATACACATGTATATACATACACGTCCACACACGCAAATATACATACCCATACATCTCAATGTACACATATATATACACACACAGACATATACATATATACACATGCACACAATTCACACTGTCTGCCTTTATTCATTCCCATCACCACCTCGCCACACATGGAATAACATCCCCCTCCCCCTCATGTGTGCGAGGTAGCGCTAGGAAAAGACAACAAAGGCCCCATTCGTTCACACTCAGTCTCTAGCTGTCTTGCAATAATACCCGAATCCACAGCTCCCTCTCCACATTCAGGCCCCACACAACTTTCCATGTTTTACACCAGACGCTTCACATTCCCTGATTCAATCCATTGACAGCACGTCGACCCCGGTATACCACATCGATCCAATTCACTTTATTCCTTGTACGCCTTTCACCCTCCTGCATGTTCAGGCCTCGATCACTCAATATCTTTTTCAATCCATCTTTCCTCCTCCAATTTGGTCTCCCACTTCTCCTCGTTCCCTCCACCTCCGACACATATATCCTCTTGGTCAATCTTTCCTCACTCATTCTCTCCATGTGCCCAAACCATTTCAAAACACCCTCTTCTGCTCTCTCAACCACGCTCTTCTTATTTCCACACATCTCTCTTACCCTTACATCACTTACTCGATCAAACCACCTCACACCACATGTTGTCCTCAAACATCTCATTTCTAGCACATCCACCCTCCTGCGCACAACTCTATCCATAGCCCACGCCTCGCAATCATACAACATTATTGGAAACACTATTCCTTCAAACATACCCATTTTTGCTTTCCGAGATAATGTTCTCGACTTCCACACATTCTTCAAGGCTCCCAGGATTTTCACCCCCTCCCCCACCCTATGATTCACTTCCGCTTCCATGGTTCCATTCGCTGCCAGATCCACTCCCAGATATCTAAAACACTTCACTTCCTCCAGTTTTTCTCCATTTAAACTTACCTCCCAATTGACTTGACCCTCAACCCTACTGCACCTAATAACCTTGCTATTATTCACATTTACTCTTAACTTTCTTCTTTCACACACTTTACCAAACTCAGTCACCAGCTTCTGCAGTTTCTCTCATGAATCAGCCACCAGCGCTGTATCATCAGCGAACAACAACTGACTCACTTCCCAAGCTCTCTCATCCCCAACTGACTGCATACTTGCCCCTCTTTCCAAAACTCTTGCATTCACCTCCCTAACAACCCCATCCATAAACAAATTAAACAACCATGGAGACATCACACACCCCTGCCGAAACCTACATTCACTGAGAACCAATCACTTTCCTCTCTTCCTACACGTGGACATGCCTTACATCCTCGATAAAAACTTTTCATTGCTTCTAACAACTTGCCTCCCACACCATATATTCTTAGTACCTTCCACAGACCATCTGTATCAACACTATTATATGCCTTCTCCAGATCCATAAACGCTACATACAAATCCATTTGCTTTTCTAAGTATTTCTCACATACATTCTTCAAAGCAAACACCTGATCCACACATCCTCTACCACTTCTGAAACCACACTGCTCTTCCCCAATCTGATGCTCTGTACATGCCTTCACCCTCTCAATCAATACCCTCCCATATAATTTACCAGGAATACTCAAAAAACTTATACCTCTGTAATTTGAGCACTCACTCTTATCCCCTTTGCCTTTATACAATGGCACTATGCACGCATTCCGCCAATCCGCCAATATATATATATATATATATATATATATATATATATATATATATATATATATATATATATATATATATATATATATATATATATATATTGGACAGTAAGAAATGTTATAGCTAGCCTTTTTGACACATTTCTGATCACATTATACATTAAAAAGCATTGTGTAACCTTACCTGTATGGTAAATACGAAGCTATCTTGGCAAAGACGCAGCTGATTCTGTCCTCAGTGATTACTCTTTAGATGTGAACAATATCAAGAGAAGTAACTGTGTACAGAGGAATCATATATACAAGTGAGTCATGTCTGGTTATCTTGTATCACCTTATAAACATTATAAGTATAGTCTTCACTGTACTGTAATAATAATTACTGTTTTTATAAGACATAAGGCTATATAGATAATCGTATGGGGCAAGTAAACTATGGGAAATAAGAAGTGAGCTGTATCGTGTGACACCGAGCTATGGATGGGTTTGTCCAACCAGTAATGTAGCACTGTAGGAAGTGAGAGAGGTGTGCAAACACCCGATTGTGTTATAGCGGAGTGCACCATGGCGCGAAAGGTCTGCTGGTGCAGGGAAGTTGAGACAAGTGTCTCACAGTGCTCCTGCAGGAGGAAGGAGGCGTGCTGAGGTCTCATGGTTGTTCCGTGGGAGGGAAGAGGTGGTGCTGAGGTCCCCTGACCGTGATGCAGGGAGAGGGTGCCTCCCGAGGTCCCGGAATTGTACTGTAAGTGTATGATGATGGAGGAGGCATTTGCCACATACCGGGGCAAAACCCTCTGGGTCCAGGGAGGGAGGAAGGGTGAAAGAGCGAAGATTAGATTTGAAAATTATCGATGATAACAGAAGGAAAAATAAACACAAACAAGTATAGTTGGTAAACAGATTCATAAAGATTATTCTAATTGCAGCTTTCTGCCAGGAGCCCACCTACGTCGCTAAAGCGGGAGACGGCGGGTATGATAAATAAATATAAATGAATAAATGATATATATATATATATATATATATATATATATATATATATATATATATATATATATATATATATATATATATATCCCTGGGGATAGGGGAGAAAGAATACTTCTCAGGTATTCCCTGCGTGTCGTAGAAGGCGACTAAAAGGGAAGGGAGCGGGGGGCTGGAAATCCTCCCCTCTCGTTTTTAATTTTCCGAAAGAAGGAACAGAGAAGGGGGCCAAGTGAGGATATTCCCTCAAAGGCTCAGTCCTCTGTTCTTATCGCTACCTTGCTAACGCGGGAAATGGCGAATAGTAAGAAGAAAAAAAAAAAAAAAAAAAATATATATATATATATATATATATATATATATATATATATATATATATATATATATATATATATATATATATATATATATATCCCTGGAGATGGGGAGAAAGAATACTTCCCACGTATTCCCTGCGTGTCGTAGAAGGCGAGTAAAAGGGAAGGGAGCGGGTGGCTGGAAATCCTCCCCTCTCGTTTTTTTTTTTTCTTTTTCCAAAAGTAGGAACAGAGAAGGGGGCCAGGTGAGGATATTCCCTCAAAGGTCCAGTCCTCTGTTCTTAACGCTACCTCGCTATCGCGGGAGATGGCGAATAGTATGAAAGAATGAAATATATATATATATATATACGAATAAAGTGTATATGAACGCGCACCTTCATAGAACATACACAGCTCCATCAGCCAGATCGAACCTGGGACCCCTTGTGCAAGAGGCAGGCATGCTAACAGCTAGGCTAAGGGACTGTATATTAGGAAACAACTATTCGAAATACTAAGTACTCGAATACCCTTCGTCTCACTATGGTGAGCAACGGGGTCCATCGGTTGTTTCCGAACAGAACACATAGCCAGCTGAGAGCGTTTTACCGAACCTGACTGTACAACGCGGAGTTGTATGAATACGAATAAAGTGTATATGAACGCGCACCTTCATAGAACATACAAAGCTCCATCAGCCAGGATCGAACCTGGGATCCCTTGTGCAAGAGGCAGGCTAGCGGTTAGCATGCCTGCCTCTTGCACAAGGGGTCCCAGGTTCGATCCTGGCTGATGGAGCTTTGTATGTTCTATAAAGGTGCGCGTTCATATACACTTTATTCGTATTCATATAACTCCGCGTTGTACAGTCAGGTTCGGTAAAACGCTTTCAGCTGGCTATGTGTTCTGTTCGGAAACAACCGATAGACCCCGTTGCTCACCATAGTGAGACGAAGGGTATTCGAGTAGTTAGTAGTTCGAATAGTTGTTTCCTATTATACAGTCCCTTAGCCTAGCGGTTAGCATGCCTGCCTCTTGCACAAGGGGTCCCAGGTTCGATCCTGGCTGATGGAGCTTTGTATATATATATATTGAATATTTTCACCAACCATTCAGCAACACAGTCATACCGTTTCCTGGTAAATTCTACTACAATACCATCTTCCGCAAACCTTTCACTACCTCTTTTCTCTTAACCAAACCATTCTCCCTGACCCTCTCATTTTGCACACCACCCAGACCAAAACACGCTACATCTACCACTATATCATCAAACATAGAACTCAACAAACCTTCAAAATACTCACTCCACCTCCTTATCACTTCATCACAATCTGTGATTACTTCCCCTCTTCACCGATGTTTCCATTTGTTCTCTTGTCTTACACACGTTCATGTGCACCAGTTATGTATGTATGGATAACGGTGAGGTGCCTGCAAATTGGCGGAATGCAAGTATAGTGCCATTGTACAAAGGCAAAGTGGATAAAAGTGAGCGTTCAAACTACAGAGGCATAAGTTTGCTGAGTATTCATAGGAAATTGTATGGGAGGGTATTGATTGAGAGGGTGAAGGCATGTACTGAGCATCAGATTGGGGAAGAGCAGTGTGGTTTCAGAAGTGTTAAGGATGTGTGGATCAGGTGTTTCCTTTGAAGAATGTGTATGAGAAATACTTATAAAAACAGATGGATTTATATGTAGCATTTATGGATCTGGAGAAGGCTTATGATAGGGTTGATAGAGATGATTTGTGGAAGGTCTTAAGAGTATATGATGTGGGAGGCAAGTTGCTAAAAGCAGTGAAAATTTTTTACCAAGGCATGTGTACGAGGAAAGAGAGGAGAGTGATTGGTTCCCAGTGAAGATCTGTCTGCGGCAGGAGTGTGTGATGTCCCCATGGTTGTATAATTTCTTTTATGGATGGGGTGGTAAGAGGCAAATACAAGAGTTTTGAAGAGGGGTGAGTATGCAGTCTGTTGGGGATGAGAGGTCCTGGGAAGCGTCAGTTGTTGTTTGCCGATGATACAGCGCTGGTGGCTGATTCGAGTGAGAAACTGCAGAATTTGGTCATTGTTTGGAAAAAGTTTAAAAGGAGAAAGTTGAGAGTAAATGTGAATAAGAGCAAGGTTAGGTTAGGTTCAGTGGAGTAGACGGGACAAGTTGATTGGGATGTAAGTTTGAATGGAGAAAGATTGGAGGAAGTGAAGCGTTTTAGATATCTGGGAGTGGACTTAGCAGCGAGTGGAACCATGGGAGCGGAAGTGAGTCACAGGGTGGAGGAGGGAGCGAGGGTTCTGGAGGCGATGAAGCATGTGTGGGAGAAAACGTTATCTCGGAAAACAAAATTGGGTATGTTTGAAGGAATAATAGTTCCAGTAATATTGAATGGTTGTGAGGCATGGGCTACAGATGGGTTGTACAAAGGAGAGTGGAGGTGTTGGAAATGAAATGTCCGAGGACAATGTGGTGAGAAGTGTTTTGATCGAGTAAGTAATGAAAGGGTAAGAGAGATGTGTGGTATAAAAAGAGTGTGGTTGAGAGAGCGGATGAGGGTGTACTGAAATGGTGTGGTCACATGGAGAGAATGGGTGAGGAAAGATTGACAAAGAGAATATATGTGTCAGAGGTGGAGGGAAGAAGTGGGAGGTCAAATTGGATGTGGAAGGGTGTAGTGAAAAAGATTTGGAGCGATCGGATCCTGGACATAGAGGAGGGTAATGCGTGCAAGGGATAGAGTGAATTGGAACGATGCTGTATGCCGGGGTCGACGTGCTGTAAATGGACTGAATCAGCGCATGTGAAATGAGTGGGGTAAACCCTGGAAAGTTTTGTGGGGCCTGGATGTGGATAGGGTGCACTGCACATGACAGCTAGAGACTGAGTGTGAACGAATGTAGCCTTATTTATATATTCCCCAGCGATACCTCGCTGGACTGGGGGGGGGGGGGGGAGAGAAGCTATTTCATGCGTGGCGAGGTGGCGACGGAAATGGATGAAGGCAGCAAGTATGAATATGTACATATGTATATATGTCTGTGTATGTATACGTATGTATACGTTGAAATGTATAAGTATGTATATATGCGTGTATGGGCGTTTATGAATATACTTGTGGACGTGGGTAGGTTGGGCCATTCCTCCGTCTGTTTTCCTTGCGCTACCTCGCTGACGCGGGAGACGGCGATCGAGTGTGTGAGTGCGTGTGTGTGTGTGTGTGTGTGTGTGTGTGTGTGTTGTGTGTGTGTGTATATATATATATATATATATATATATATATATATATATATATATATATATATATATTATTTTTTTTTTTATTATACTTTGTCGCTGTCTCCCGCGTTTGCGAGGTAGCGCAAGGAAACAGACGAAAGAAATGCCCCACCCCCCCCCCCCCCATACACATGTATATACATACGTCCACACACGCAGATATACATACCTACACAGCTTTCCATGGTTTACCCCAGACGCTTCACATGCCTTGATTCAATCCACTGACAGCACGTCAACCCCGGTATACCACATCGCTCCAATTCACTCTATTCCTTGCCCTCCTTTCACCCTCCTGCATGTTCAGGCCCCGATCACACAAAATCTTTTTCACTCCATCTTTCCACCTCCAATTTGGTCTCCCTCTTCTCCTCGTTCCCTCCACCTCCGACACATATATCCTCTTGGTCAATCTTTCCTCACTCATTCTCTCCATGTGCCCAAACCACTTCAAAACACCCTCTTCTGCTCTCTCAACCACGCTCTTTTTATTTCCACACATCTCTCTTACCCTTACGTTACTCACTCGATCAAACCACCTCACACCACACATTGTCCTCAAACATCTCATTTCCAGCACATCCATCCTCCTGCGCACAACTCTATCCATAGCCCACGCCTCGCAACCATACAACATTGTTGGAACCACTATTCCTTCAAACATACCCATTTTTGCTTTCCGAGATAATGTTCTCGACTTCCACACATTCTTCAAGGCCCCCAGAATTTTCGCCCCCTCCCCCACCCTATGATCCACTTCCGCTTCCATGGTTCCATCCGCTGCCAGATCCACTCCCAGATATCTAAAACACTTTACTTCCTCCAGTTTTTCTCCATTCAAACTCACCTCCCAATTATTGATATTTATTGATATGATACTGGTTCGTGTGTGTCTCGTGAGGTACAGGTACAACATGACAAGGTGATGGTGAGGAAGGGTATGGTGATGGTGGTGGTGGTGGGGGATGGTATGGTGATGGTGAGGGTGGGTATGGTGATGGTAAAGGAGGGTTTGCTGATGGTAAGGGAGGGTGTGCTGATGGTGAGGGAGGGTGTGCTGATAGTGATGGAGTGTGCTGATTGTGAGAGTGCATGATAATGGTGAGAAAGGGTATGGTGATGGTGAGCGACGGTGTTGTGGTGGTGAGGGAGGGTACGGTGATGGTGAAGAAGGGTTTGGCGGTGGTGAGGGAGGGTATGATGGTGACGAGGGAGGTTATGTTGATGGTGAGGGAAGGTATGATGGTAGTGAGGGAGGGTGTGGTGATTATGAAAGAGGGCATGGTGGTGGTGAGGGTGGATATGGTGATGGTGATGGAGGGTATGATGGTGGTAAGGAAGGAAGTGGTGATGGTCAGGTAGAATGTGCAGATTGTGAGGGTGGGTATGGTGATGGTGGTGAGGGAGGGTATGGTGATGGTGAGTGATGGTATGGTGATGGTGAGGGAGGGTATGGTAATGGTGAGGGAGGGTGTGCTGATGGTGAATGAAGGTATGGTGATGGTAAGGGCGGGTTTGATGATGGTGGTGGAGGAGGGTATGGTGTTGGTGGTGAGGGATGGTATGGTTATGGTGAGTGATGGTATGGTGATGGAGGGTATGGTGAAGGTGAGGGTGTGCTGATGGTGAGGGAGGGCATGGTGATGGCGGGTATGGTAATGGTGAGCGAGGACATAGTGACGGTGAGGGAGGGTATGGTGACTGTGAAGGAGGGTGTGTTGGTGATGAGGGAAGATATGGTGATGGTGAGGCATTGTATGGTGAATGTGAAGGAGGGTGTGGTGGTGGTGAGGGAGGATATGGTGGTGGTGAGGGAGGGTATGGTGACTGTGAAGGATGGTGTGGTGGTGGAGATGGTGAGGGAGGGTATGATAGTGGTGAGGGAGGGTGTGGTGATGGTGAGGGAGGATATGGTGGAAGGGATGGAGGGCATGTTGTTGGTGAGGGAGGGTATGGTGATGATGAGGGAGGGTGTGGTGATGGTGAGGGTTGGTATGGTGATTGTGAGGGAGGGTATGGTGATGTTGATGGAGGGTGTCATGGTGGTGAGGGAGGGTGTGGTGATAGTGAGGGAGGGTATGGTGATGGTGAGGGTGGGTATGGTGATGGAGGGAGATGGTGGTGATGGTGAGGGAGGGTGTGCTGATGGTGGGGGAGAGCAAGGTGGCCAGGAAGGAGGGTAGTGGTTGTCGTGTTGGAGGAAGTGGTGGAGATGTTGAAGGAGGGAGTTGTGGTGGTGATGAAGGGTGTGGTAATTGGAGGGAGGAAGTGTTGGTGAGGGAAGACGTAGCAGCCAGGGAGGGAAGGACTGCTGGTGGTGAGGGAGGGTGTGGTACCTAGGGAAGGAGGGAGTGTTGGTGGTGAGGGAGGGTGTGGTACCTAGGGAAGGAGGGAGTGTTGGTGGTGAGGGAGGGTGTGGTACCTAGGGAAGGAGGGAGTGTTGGTGGTGAGGCAAGGCGTGATGGTCAGGGAAGGAGGGAGTTAGTGGTGAGGAAGGGTGTGGTGGTCAGGGAAGGAGGGAGTGCTGGTCGTGAGGGAAGGTGTGGCAGCCAGGAAGGGAAGGAAGGACTGCTGGTGTTGAGGGAGGACGGTGGACTTGTGTAAGAGCGAGCAGGTTAGGGCCCGGAAGGCCCGAATCTGCTATCAAGGAGACAGCAGTCCAGTCTTGGTGAGAAGGGAAGCCGTGGTAGATTACATAATGCTCTCTCATGGTTTGGGTGGAATGAAACACTTATGATTCGTATCACATTACTGTATGATTACAGTTTGTAGACTGGAACATTTCGACCATAAATACAGGCGGTGTGGAAGTGATGGCTGGTACAGCGTAACATGTTGGAGAGACGGAGGCCTCGTGAAGCAGAGCCTGGGTTGGGTGGGGGCCGGACGCCTGGCGGAGTATGGTGGGTACGCCGTTACCCAAGTAGTTCTAGTGAGGGAGGATGACCTGCTTCTTGGCTGCCTTGAGCCTGGGTTGGGCAGGCCGCTGGGGCGTGGTGGCGGGGGCCGACACCTGGCGGGGAAGGTTCACGTTGCCCAGGTAGTTATAGCATTGCTTGGTGGCCTCCTGCGTGTCAGAGTAATGCTTGACCGGCTCCACCACGTAGCGGTCCAGGAAGGCCTGGTGGCTCAGCAGGATGGGCAGGGCTGTGGAGACCTGGCCCTTCTTCAGTTTGTCCAGGGCGTCCTTGAAGAGGGTCAGCTGTTGCTCTAGTTCTTGTAAAAGCTTGGTGTACTGCTGCTGGTTACCGCACATGTTGCATTTGTTGCGGCTGCTGGTGGAGTAACAGCAAGGCCTCTGGCAGGAGGGGGCCGGACACCTGAAGATGAGGCTCTCCCCTGTGTGGTGTGGGTACAGCGGCCATGACAGCCTGCACGCCTCACAACAACACTTAAACTTATACTGGTTAAGTAGAACTTCTTGTCGTTCATTGACAGTACTTACGTTGAAGTGGAAGCCATAGTTATCAAAGACCTCACTTCCTTTAGGGATGGACCTTATTGCTCTCAAGATACACTTGTCGCCAACGCTGTAGCGCGTGGTGTTGGCCACGCAGGAGTGGTTGGTGAGGGAGACCGTCGTGTACAGAGCCCCACCAACCTCCAGCATCTTGGCTGCCACCAGACCCTCAGGACCAACTTTAAACTCACTAATCTCGTAAGCGTTGGAGGAAGAACCCTGCAGGTGCCTCAACACCAGACTGGCCACGAACAGCAAGTCTTCCTGGTCAACATCGCTCCCGCCAAAATAACCACATGTCTTGAGGCAGTGTGTCAGATAGACTGCAGTAATAGTGCGTTTGAAGAGGTCACCAAAGGTCCTCTTAGTGGAGTTGGTGACTAGGTGAAGGACGGTCTTATAGTCACGTGGAGAGTACTTGCCTTGCCAGGCGAGGGGAGTCCCTTCCGGCTTTCCCTCGGTCAAGTCTTCGGGCGGTAGGTCCTGGCCTGCGCCCTGAGCAGCCTCGTCCTCAACTAACTTGTCGATCTGTTGTCGCCACTTCTGCAGTGCTGGCCACGTCACCGTCGTCAACACTCTGACAAACAGGAAACAATGTCAGTATCATTATCCCTCCCTCCACTGCTCTAGCAGAGGTCACGCGTCTTGGGCTACGTTACTACAAGCTGATTATGATGGAATTATGAATCAGAGAATAGACAATGCTTGAGAATGAGATGTTCATCTCCCAAAATACTAAGACATATTCAGCTTTACGTGTTTAGTATATAGATATAAACAAAAATTTTCGCAATGTCCTTTATTATCTATATGCATGATACATTTGCTATTAATGTTGGCGTTCAAATACCCTAAATAGGCTGGAGAAAGAATTTTACCGTCGTATTCCCTACGTGTCGTAGAAGGCGACAAAAGGGGGCAGGAGCGGGGGGGTAGAAACCGCCTCCTTCTTGAATTTCAATTCCTAAAAGGGGAAACAGAGGGAGTCAAGCGGGGAGTGCTCATCCACTTCCAAGACTCAGACTGAGGTGCCTGAATGTGTGTGGATGTAACTAAGATGGGAAGAGAGAAGAGATAGGTAGCATGTTTGAGGAAAGAACCCTGGATGTTCTGGACCTGAGTGAAAGGGTAAAGGGGAAGAATTGTGTGGAAACGTCTCAGGAGTAAAGGCAGGAGTTGGTGAGAGGACAAGAGCTAAGGCACTACTCCTTAAGCAGAAGTTGTAGGAGTATGTGAAAGTGTGTGAGGTAGTGAATTCTAAACTGTTGTGGGTAACAAAGTGGATAGCGATAGATGGGTGATTATTGGCGCTTAAGCACCTGGTCATGAGAAGAAAGATCATGGGAGGCAAGTTTCTTGGGAGCAACTGAGTGAGTGTGTCAGCACCTTTGATGCACGTGACCGGGTATTAGTGATGGGTGATTTAAATGCGAAAGTCAGTAATGTGGCAGTGAAGGGTGTAATTGGTGTACATGGGGTATTCAGTTTTGTGAATTGAAATGATGAAAAGCTTGTGGGTTTGTGTGCTGAAAAAAGGCTGGTAATTGGTAATACCTGGTTTAAAAAGTGTGATAAACAAGTATACGTATGAGTAGGAGAAATGGTCAAAGGGCATTACTGGATTACGTGTTAATTGATATGAGTGTAATAGAGAGACTTTTAGATGTTAATGTGCTGAAAGGGGCAGCTAGAGGGATGTCTGATCACTATCTTGTGGAGGCGAAGGTGAGGATTTGAAGAGATTTCCAAAACGGAAATGAAATGAGGGGAGTGGGTGAGGAATGGGATGTATTTAGGGAAGCAATGATGACATGATCAAAAGATGCGTATAGCATGAGAAAGGTGGGAGGTGGGCCGATTTGAAAAGGTTGTGAGAGGTGGGATGAAGAAGTAGAGGCGTTTGGACGATACTTACAAGAATGGATGCAAATGACAGGGAGATATATAAGAGAAATCGGCAGGAAGTCAAGAGAAAGATGCAAGGGTTGAAAAAGAGGGCAAAGGAGAGTTGGAGAGACAGAGTATCATTAACCTCTAGGGATGATAAAAAAAATTATTTGGAGGGAGGTAAATAACGTGCGGAAGACAAGAGAACAAATGGGAACATCGGTGAAGGGGGCAAATGGGGAAGTGATAACAGGAAGTGATGAAGTGAGGAGTTGGAGTATTTTGAAGGTCTGTTGAATGTGTCTGATGATAGAGTGGCAGATGTATGGTGTTTCGGTCTGGGTGATGTGCGAAGTCAGAGGGTCAGAGAGAATGGTTTGCTTAAGAGAGATGTAGTGCAAGTCTTGCGGATGATGACATGCGGCATGGCGGCGGGTTTGGATAGTGTTGCAGTGGAATTCATTAAGAAAGGGTGAGTATTTGTTGTTGATTGGCTGGTAAGGATATTCAGTGTATGCATGGATCATGGTGAAGTGCCTGAGAAATGGTGGAATGCATGTACTGTGCCATTGTACAAAGGCAAAGGGGATAAAGGTTAGCGTTCAAACTACACAGGCATAAGTTTGCTGAGCATTACTGGAAAATTATTGGGAGGGTATTGATTAAGAGGGTGAAGACATGGACAGAGCATCAGACTGGGGTAAAACAGCGAGGTTTCAGAAGTGGTAGAGGATGTGTGTATCAGGTGTTTGCTTTAAAGAATGTGTGAGAAATATTTAGAAAAAAAGATGGATTTCTATAGGACATTCAAAGACTTGGAGAAAGCATATGATAGGGTTGATAGAGACGCTTTGTGGAAGGTCTTATGAGTATATGGTGTGGGAGGCAAGTTGCTAGAAGCAGTGGAAAGTTTTTATCAAGGATTTAAGGCATGTGTACGAGTAGGAATAGAGGAAAGTGATTGGTTCCCAGTAAATGCCGTTTTGCGGCTGGGCTGCGTGATGTTTCCACGGATGTTTAATTTGTTTATGGATGGGGGTGTTAGGGAGGTGAATGCAAGAGTATTGGAGAAAGGGGCAATTATGCAGGCTGTTGTGGATGAGAGGGATTGGAAAGTGAGTCAGTTGTTCGCTGATGATACAGCGCTGGTGGCTGATTCGGGTGAGAAACTGCAGAAGTTGATGACTGAATTTGGCAAAGAGTAAAGAGTGTGAAACAAGAAAGCTGAGAGTAAATAAGAATGAGCAAGGTTATTAGGTTAAGTAGGGTTGAGGGACAAGTCAACTGGGAGGTACGTTTGAATGGAGAAAAACTGGAGGAAAAGAAGTGTTTCAGATATCTGGGAGTAGGTTTAGCAGCGGTTGGAACCATGGAAGCGGAAGTGAGTCAAAGGGTGGGGGAGGGGGCGAACAGTTCTGGGAGGGTTGAAGAATGTGTGGAAGGCCAGAACGTTATCTAAGAGAGCAAAAATGGGTATGTTTGAGGGAATTGTGGTTCCAACAATGTTATATGGTTGCGAAGCGTGGGCTATAGATAAGGTTGTGCGGAGGAGGGTGGATTTGTTGGAAATGAGATGTTTGAGGACAATATGTGGTGTAAGGTGGTTTGACCGAGTAAGTAATGAAAGGGTAAGAGAGATGTGTGGTAATAAAAAGAGTGTGGTTGAGAGAACAGAAGAGGGTGTACTGAAATGGTCACATGGAGAGAATGAGTAAGGAAAGATTGACAAAGAGGATATATGGTCAGAGATGGAGGGAACGAGGAGAAGTGGAAGACCAAACCAGGAGGGGGAAGGATGAAGTGAAAAAGATTTTGAGCGATCAGGACCAGAAAATGCAGGAAGGTGAAAGGCGTGCAAGGAATAGAGTGAACTGGAACGATGGGGTATACCGGGGTCAACGTGCTGTCAATGGATTGAACCAGGGCATGTAAAGCGTCTGGGGTAAACCAAGGAAAGTTTTGTTTGACCTGGATGTGGAAAGGGAGGTGTGGTTTCGGTGCATTACACATGGCAGCTAGAGATTGAGTGTGAACGAATGTGGCCTTATTTGTCTTTTCCTTGCGCTACCTCGCGCTCGCGAGCGTGGGTGGGGGGTGGGGGTGGGGGATGGGGGATGGGGGGTACTGTTTCATGTGTGGTGGGGTGGCGATGGAAATGGATGAAGGCAGCAAGCATGAATATGTATATGTCTCAGTATGTATATCTATATATACGTTGAAATGTATAAGTATGTATAAGTGCGTGTGTGGGCGTTTATCTATATGCATGTGTATGTGGGTGGGTTGGGCTATTCGTCTGTTTCCTTGCGCTACCTCGCTGACGCGGGAGACAGCGACTGAGTATAATAATGAAAAGAATAATATATATATATATATATATATATATATATATATATATATATATATATATATATATATATATATATATATATATATATATATATATATATATATATCCCTGGGGATAGGGGAGAAAGAATACTTCCCACGTATTCCCTGCGTGTCGTAGAAGGCGACTAAAAGAGGAGGGAGCGGGTGGCTGGAAATCCTCCCCTTTCTTGTTTTTTTTTTAATTCATAAAAGAAGGAACAGAGAAGGGGGTCAGGTGAGTATATTCCCTCTAAGGCCCAGTTCTCTGTTAACGCTACCTAGCTAACGCGGGAAATGGCAAATAGTATGAAAAAGAAAAAAAAAAAAAAAGAAATATATATATATATATATATATATATATATATATAATATATATATATATGAAGTCTGTTGTGGATGAGAGAGCTTGGGAAGTGAGTCAGTTGTTGTTCGCTGATGATACAGCGCTGGTGGCTGATTCATGTGAGAAACTGCAGAAGCTGGTGACGGAGTTTGGTAAAGTGTGTGAAAGAAGAAAGTTAAGAGTAAATGTGAAAAAGAGCAAGGTTATTAGGTACAGTAGGGTTGAGGGTCAAGTCAATTGGGAGGTAAGTTTGAATGGAGAAAAACTGGAGGAAGTAAAGTGTTTTAGATATCTGGGAGTGGATCTGGCAGCGGATGGAACCATGGAAGCGGAAGTGGATCATAGGGTGGGGGAGGGGGCGAAAATTCTGGGAGCCTTGAAGAATGTGTGGAAGTCGAGAACATTATCTCGGAAAGCAAAAATGGGTATGTTTGAAGGAATAGTGGTTCCAACAATGTTGTATGGTTGCGAGGCGTGGGCTATGGATAGAGTTGTGCGCAGGAGGGTGGATGAGCTGGAAATGAGATGTTTGAGGACAATGTGTGGTGTGAGGTGGTTTGATCGAGTAAGTAATGTAAGGGTAAGAGAGATGTGTGGAAATAAAAAGAGCGTGGTTGAGAGAGCAGAAGAGGGTGTTTTGAAATGGTTTGGGCACATGGAGAGAATGAGTGAGGAAAGATTGACCAAGAGGATATATGTGTCGGAGGTGGAGGGAACGAGGAGAAGTGGGAGACCAAATTGGAGGTGGAAAGAAGGAGTGAAAAAGATTTTGAGTGATCGGGGCCTGAACATGCAGGAGGGTGAAGGGCGGGCAAGGAATAGAGTGAATTGGATCGATGTGGTATACCGGAATTCACGTGCTGTCAGTGGATTGAATCAGGGCATGTGAAGCGTCTGGGGTAAACCATGGAGAGCTGTGTGGGGCCTGGATGTGGAAAGGGAGCTGTGGTTTCGGGCATTATTACATAACAGCTAGAGACCGAGTGTGAATGAATGAGGCCTTTGTTGTCCTTTCCTAGCGCTACCCCGCACACATGAGGGGGGAGGGGGATGGTATTCCATGTGTGGCGAGGTGGCGATGGGAATGAATAAAGGCAGACAGTGTGAATTGTGTGCATGGGTATATATGTATGTGTCTGTGTGTGTATATATATGTGTACATTGAGATGTATAGGTATGTATATTTGCGTGTGTGGACGTGTGCGTATATACATGTGTATGGGGATGGGTTGGGCCATTTCTTTCGTCTGTTTCCTTGCGCTACCTCGCAAACGCGGGAGACAGCGACACAGCAGAATAAATATAAATAATATATATATATATATATATATATATATATATATATATATATATATATATATATATATATATATTTCATACTATTCGCCATTTCCCGCGTTAGCGAGGTAGCGTTAAGAATAGAGGACTGGACCTTTGATGAAATATCCTCACCTGACCCCCTTCTCTGTTCCTTCTTTTGGAAATTTGAAAAAAAAAAAAAAACCAGAGGGGAGGATTTCCAGCCCTCCGCTCCCTCCCCTTTTAGTCGCCTTCTACGACACGCAGGGAATACGTGGGAAGTATTCTTTCTCCCCTATCCCCAGGGATAAGTATATATATATATATATATATATATATTATATATATATATATATATATATATATATATATATATATATATATATATATATATATATATATATATATATATATTGAGTGTAGAATGGCAAAAAGTGAGAGCAAATGACGTGAGGGGAGTGGGGGAGGAACGGGATGTATTCAGGGAAGCTTGTGCAAAAGATGCATGTGGTATGAGAAAGGTAAGAGGTGGGCAGATTACAAAGGGTAGTGAGTGGTGGGATGACGAAGTAAGTAGTGAAAGAGAAAAGAGAGGTGTTTGGACGATATTTGCAAGGAAGTAGTGCAAATGACTGGGAGAGATATAAAGGAAAGCGACATGAGATCAAGAGGAAGGTGCAAGAGCTGAAAAGAGAGGGCAAATGAGAGTTGGGGTAAGAGAGTTTCATTAAATTTTAGGGAGAATAAAAAGATCTTTTGGAAGGAGGTAAATAAAGTACGTAAGACAAGAGAACAAATAGGAACATTGGTGAAGGGAGCAAGTGGGGAACTGATAAGAGGTAGTGAAGAAGCAAGGTTTGAAGGTTTGTTGAATGTTTTTGATGATAGAGTGGTAGATATATGATGTTTTGGTCGGGTGGTGTACGAAGTGAGAGGTTCTGGGAGAATGATTTGGTGTACAGAGAAGAAGTAATGAAAGCATTTCGGAAGATGAAATCTGGCAAGGCGGCGGGTTTGGATGGTGTTGCAGTGGAATTTATTAAGAAAGTGGGTGACTGTGTTGTTGAGGATATTCAATATTGGTTGGTGAGGATATTCAATGTATGTATGGACCATGGTGAACTGCCTGTGGATTGGCAGAATGCATGCATACTGCCATTGTACAAAAGCAGAGAGGATAAAGGTGAGTGTTCAAACTACAGAGGCATAAGTTTATTGAGTATTCCTGGGAAATCATATGGGAGGGTATTAATTGAGAGGGTGAAGGCATGTACAGAACATCAGATTGGGGGAGAACAGTGGGGTTTTCAAAGCGATAGAGGATGTGTGGATCAGGTGTTTGCCTTGAAGAATGTATGTGAGAAATACTTAGAAAAATATATGGATTTGTATGTAGCATTTATGGATCTGGAGAAGGCATATGATAGGGTTGACAGAGATGCTTTGTGGAAGGTTTTAAGAGTATGTGGTGTGGGAGGAAAGTTGCTCGAAGCAGTGAAAAGTTTTTACCAAGGATGTAAGGCATATGTATGACTAGGAAGAGAGGAGAGTGATTGGTTCCCAGTGAATGTCGGTCTGCGGTAGGGGTGTGTGATGTCCCCATTGTAGTTTAATTTGTTTATGGATAGGGTAGTTAGGGAGATAAATGCAAGAGTTTTGGAGAGAGGGTCGAGTATGCAGTCTGTTGTGGATGAGAGAGCCTGGGAAGTGATTCAGTTGTTCGCCCATGATACAGCTTTAGTGGCTGATTTGTGCGAGAAACTGAAGAGGATGGTGACCGAGTTTGGAAAAGTGCGTGAAAGGAGAAGGTTGAGAGTAAATGTGAATAAGAGCAAGGTTATTAGGTTCAGTAGGGTTGACGGACAAGTTAATTGGGATTTAATTTTGAATAGAGTAAAATTAGAGGAATTGAAGTGTTTTAGATATCTGGGAGTGGACTTAGCAGCGGATGGATCCAAGGAAGCGGAAGTGAGTCTCAGGGTGGGGTGGGGAGGAGGGGGGGATTGAAGGTTCTGGGAGCGATGAAGAATGCGTGGAAGGAAAGAACATTATCACGGAGAGCAAAAATGGGTATATTTGAAGAAATAGTAATTCCAACAATGTTATATCTTTGCGAGGCATGGGGTATAGATAGGGTTGCACGGAGGAGGGTGGATGTGTTGGAAATGAAATGTTTGAGGACAATCTGTGGTGTGAGGTGGTTTGATCGAGTAAGTAATGTAAGGGTAAGAGAGATGTGTGGAAATAAAAAGAGTATGGTGAAGGTGATGCTTGCAAGGAATAGAGCGGGTTGGAACGACGTGGTATCCCGAGGTCGAAGTGCTGTCAGTGGACTGAACCAGGGTATGTGCAGCGTTTAGGGTTAACCATGGAAATGTCTAAGGGGCCTGGATGTGGACAGGGAGCTGTGGTTTCGGTTCATTACACATGACAGCTAAAGACTGGGTGTGAACGAATGTGGCCTTTTTGTCTGCATTCCTGGCGATGCCTCGCTGAAGCAGGGGATAGCGATGCTGTTTCCCTGTGGGGCGGGGTAGCGACGGAAATGGATGAGGGCAAGCAAGAATGAATATGTACATGTGTATGTATGTAATGTCTGCGTATGTACAAGTATATATATGTATATGTTGATATGTATATGTATGTATATGTGCGTATGTGGGCGTTTATGTGTATATATGTGCATATGAGTGGATGGGCCATTCTTCGATTGTTTCCTAACGCTACCTCGCTTGTACTAACATGAAGTGCAGTATGGAGGCTGGAGTGGATGGGATTGCAATGGGATTGCAACTGAAGTTCTTAAGAGGATGTGTGGATCATGTGTTTGCTACGAAGACAGTACAACATGTAACAAATAACCAGAGAAATAAAAGGGTCTGTAAGTGACATTGATGTATCTGGAGAAAGAGTATGATAACGTTGATAGAGATGCCTTATAGAACGTGCTATGGACATATGGTGTGGGAGGAAAGTTACCAAAAGCAGTGAGTTTCTATCAAGAGTAAGGCGTGTTTAAGAGGAAGAGAGAAAGTTGAGTGCTTCCAGGTGGAATGTGGGTCGCTGGCGCGGGGATATGATGTCACTCTGGCTGTTTAACTTGTTCATAAATGGGTAGGTGAGGGAGGTAAATACGAGGGTCGTAGAGATAGGGGCTCGTCTGCAGCCTGTTGGGGGATAAGGGCGGCAGACTCAGGCAAGAAACTGTCGAAGTTGAATTCTGAGTTCGGGAGGATACGGTGGAAAGGAGGAAGTTGAGAGATGTGTATAAAAGGAAGGTCATGAACATTAGAAGTTGAGGAGAGTATGAGTTTGAATGAAAAGAACCTGAAGCGAATGGAACACTTTAGATACCTGGGAGGGAGTGGACATGGCAGCGAAAGGAACCATAGGAGCTTAACAAAGCCATAGGAGAGAGAGGGGACTAAGGTCCTCGGTGCACTGAGTAGTGTTTGGAAAGAGAAGTCACTGTAGCTGGGGTCAACGAATGGGTATGTTGGATGGTGCAGTAGTTTCGAGGGTGCTGTCTGGAGGCGAGGCATGGCACATAAAGAAGGTTCCAGGGTGAAGTGGTGGGTATCAGATCGTTGAGGACAATAAGGCATATGAGGAGGGTTGGCCAAGTAAGAAATCATAGGGTAAGAAAGAAATACTTTAGTAACATGAGCAGGTAGGAGAAAACTGAGGAACTTGTGATGAAATGGTCTAAACAGTGCCACACAGAGCTGACCAAGGGGCTACGTAGAGGTGTTGGGACACGAAGGAACAAGAAAAATGGCACACCAAGATGGACATGGAAGGCTGGAGTGAAAGAAGCGTTGAAGGATCGGGCCTGAATATGAAGGATGATGCAAGGCGTGCATGGGATAGACAGAATGGAGCGATGTGGTATACAGGGGACGACTTGTTGTCAGTGGGCTGAGCCAGGCCAAATGAAGCGGTCACTCTATCCTGGTCCCGGCCCACTCTATCCTAGTCCCGGGCATTCTACTGATCCTGGCCACTCTACCCTGGTCCCGGGCCACCCTACCCTGGTCCCGGGCCACTCTACCCTGGTCCCGGCCACTCTACCCTGGTCCCGGCCACTCTACCCTGGTTCCGGCCACTCTACCCTGGTCCCTGGCCATTCTACCTTGGTCCCTGGCCACTCTACCTTGGTCCCTGGCCATTCTACCCTTGGTCCCAGCCACTCTACCCTGGTCCCTGGCTATTCTACCTTGGTCCCGGGCCACTCCCCGCCACCAACCTGTAGGAGAGGAGAGCCATCTTGCCGATGTCGGGGTTAATGAGGTGGTTGAGGACCCTGCACTCTGCCTTGTGGAGACCCGTCCATGAGGCCACCTGGCACGCCTCACTGCAGTACGACACCTGTGGGGAGGAAGAGACACGTGTATCCCCCTCCAACATGCGCGCCACGCACCCCGTCTGTAGCAGGGAGGGCACACAAGTTGCCATGGAGTCTCCGTGGAGGGAACACACGCATAGAAACCTGTGTTGTCACGTATGTGGCTTCCCATCAGGGGAATCTCTGTGCTTGCGTGTGCTTGCGTCATGGTCCGGGCTGGACAAGCAAACGTTATAAAGTTAACCCAACATTTTGGTTCTGACCAACACCCAAGCTGTACACAACACCGCCCGAGATCATGTACAGTCCTACATCATAGACAATTGACCCAGTACTAGAACTGATCATGTTACAGCAGAGGTGTGTCATCATGCTCCAGCAGGGTTATCATGCTCCAGCAGGGTTGTGTCATCATGCTCCAGCAGGGTTGTGTCATCATGCTCCAGCAGAGGTGTGTCATCATGCTCCAGCAGGGTTGTCATCATGCTTCAGCAGAGATATTTCATCATGCTTCAGCAGAGGTGTGTCATCATGTCCAGTAAGGATGTTGTCATCATGCTCCGGCAAGAGTATGTCATCATGCTCCATAGGGGTATGTCATCACGCTCCAGCAGGGTATGTTATCATACTCCACCAGTGATATGTTATCATACTCCAGCAGGGGTACGTTATCATGCTCCAATAGGGGTGTGTCATACTCCAGCAGGGGTATGTTATCATGCTCCAGTAGGGATGCGTCATCATGTTCCAACAGGGTATGTCATCATGCTCCAGCAGGGGAAAGTTATGATGCTCCAGCAGGGTTATGTTATCATGCTCCACCAGAGATATGTTATCATGCTCCAGCAGGGGTGTGTTATCATACTCCAGCAGGGGTAAATTATCATGCTCCAGCAGGGGGGCGCTATCATGCTCCACCAGGGATATGCTATGCTCTACTAGGAGCGTGTCATGCTTCTGCTGGGGATGTTATCATGATCCAGCAGGAGTGTGTTATCATGCTCCACTCGGAGTGTGTCATGCTCCAGCAGGGTTGTCATCATGCTTCAATAGAGGTATGTCATCATACTCCACCAGGGGTTTTATCATGCTCTAGCAGAAGTGTGTCATCATGCGCCACCAAGAATGTGTTATCATGCTCCAGCAGGGGTGTATCATGCTTCTGCAGGGGTGTGTCATCATGCTCCAGCAGGGTTGTCATCATGCTTCAATAGAGGTATGTCATCATACTCCACCAGGGGTTTTATCATGCTCTAGCAGAAGTGTGTCATCATGCGCCACCAAGAATGTGTTATCATGCTCCTGCAGGGGTGTATCATGCTTTTGCAGGGGTGTGTCATCATGCTCCAGCAGGGTTGTCATCATGCTTCAGCAGAGGTGTGTCATCATGCTTCAGCAAGGTTGTCATCATGCATCATCAGAGGTGTCATCATGCTCCAGCAGGGGTGTCATTATGCTCCAGCAGGGGTGTCATCATGCTCTTCATGCTTCAGCAGGGGTGTGTCATTATGCTTCTGTAGGGGTGTGTCATTATGCTTCTGTAGGGGTGTGTCATTATGCTTCTGTAGGGGTGTGTCATTATGCTTCTGTAGGGGTGTGTCATCATGCTCCAGCAGGGGTGTCATCAAGCTTCAGCAGAGGTGAGCCATCATGCTACAGCAAAGGGTGTCATTATGCTCCAGCAGGGGTGTCATTATGCTCCAGCAGGGGTGTCATCATGCTCTTCATGCTTCAGCAGGGGTGTGTCATTATGCTTCTGTAGGGGTGTGTCATTATGCTTCTGTAGGGGTGTGTCATCATGCTTCAGCAGGGGTGTGTCATAATGCTTCAGCAAGGATGTTTCATCAAGCTAAGGCCGGGGT